>NW_028186547.1:303616-318169 GCF_003343005.1 Rhea americana
GTGCTGACGGGCTTCGGCGGCTACGAGAAGGTGAAGGTGCAGGCGCGGCGCGGCGGCGGCCCGCGGCCCGGCGAGCTCTCGGTGCGCGTCCGCGCCTGCGGSCTCAACTTCGCCGACCTGCTGGCGCGGCAGGGGCTGTACGAGCGGCAGCCGCCGCCGCCCTCCTGCCCCGGGATGGAGTGCGCCGGCACCGTGTGCGCCCTGGGCGACGGCGTCCGCGGCCGGCAGGTGAGGGGGAGCCGCGGGGGGGCCGGTGGGGCGAAGGGGGTCCGCTGGCCCGGGGGGTCGTGCCAGGGCGGTAGGACGCGCTTTGGGGTGCAGCTGCCGGACGGAGTCTCCCCAACCCCTTTCGTCAAAGGCAGGACGGTGCCGGTGCCCCCCCGGGGAAAACACCTGGGCCCGTCGGAGGTCCGAGGGCAGCCATGAGCCCCRCCGGGTCCCCTCCCACCGCGCAGCCTGCCGACGTCCCTTGGCTGGCGCCTGAGAGTGGGTTTCAGGGATGCTTCGGCCTTCGCGTTTGCAGCTTAGATCGTGGAGCTTTGCCTGGAGTTGGGCCTGCTTTTTCCAGGACGGATTCTGTTGATTTAAGTACTGCCCCAAGGCTCTTGCCTGCTGGCAGACTGCTCCTTGCAGGGCAGCAGAAATGCTTTAAGTCGTTTGGACTCGTGCTGCCAGCTTAGGCTGGGGCTGGGCACAGCGCTGTGCCTCTGCCTTGCTGGGACCCTGCCTGGGGACAGGGCAGCTGGGCAGTGCGTCGGCCGCAAGCCTGAACCGCAGGAGCCTGCAGTCCCTCCGGAGCATCTGGCACGTGACCAGGTCCGTAGCGAAGTGCCATGCCGCAATTCGTCTGACGAGCGGYGTGCAGGCTGTGGGCACCCGTCCAGACCTCGGAGCGGCACAGGCGCTGGGAGCTGCCCGCAGGGTACACTGCCTCTGTGCCTGCTTCTGGCATACAGAGGGCAAGGGTGCAATGACTCTTCTGCAAGCCTGGAGCTCCTTTCAGACCAACCTGTGGCTTCTTTGGTTTTAGGTCGGTGATAGGGTGATGGTACTGGCTAGGTCAGGGCTCTGGCAAGAAGTCGTGAATGTGCCAGCTAATCAGACCTGGTTGATGCCCGAGGGAATGAGCTTCGAGGAAGGAGCTGCTTTTCCTGTCAACTACATTACTGCCTACATGATCCTCTTTGACTTTGGAAACCTGAGACCCAACCAGAGTGTCCTCATCCACATGGCTGCAGGTAAACAGTTGTCAGCCCATGCTGCAACTCTTGGCCTCAATACACAGCTTCTTAATGGGGGGGGGGGGCATAAGGCCATGAAGCAATTGCAATAGTGCTGGACTGACAAAATATCATCTGCCAGAGACGTAGATGTCACTTTGACACAGACACTGGCAAATCCCCTGGAAACTACTACGCAGTTGAACTGGTCTTATTGCCTCCGAAGCCCTGGCAGAGGTGTAAGGGACTAAYTCCATTTTACAGAAACCTGAATTGGTCTTCCCTGGCATGATTTGCAAGTTTTAGTCTGCCTAAGACAAAGCCTTTATTCCATGCCCTACTGAAGTTGCAGGATTGGTACAAGCAGGGATAACTTACGTATCCAGAGGCTTTCCAGCTGCTCTTAATTCCCTCTTTGTTTCTAAAACTTTCTCTCGGCTTATTTTCAGGTGGTGTAGGAACTGCTGCTATTCAGCTGTGCAAGACAATAGAAAATGTCACCATTTTTGGCACAGCATCTGCCTCCAAGCATGATGCACTCAGGGAGAGTGGCGTTGCTCACCCCATTGACTACAGAACGATGGATTATGTAGAAGAGGTCCGGAAAATCTCTCCCAAAGGTACTGTATGTGGAGGATTTCTACAAGCGTCTTGCATTTCCTTAAAATACAAAGAAATGTTTAGTTATTTGCAATTCTCTCTAGGTGTTGACATTGTCATGGACCCTCTGGGAGGATCTGATACATCCAAAGCTTTTCACCTCTTGAAGCCAATGGGCAAACTCATAACTTACGGTGAGTGTGAGAGCTGTCTGCTCAGCAGTGTGTCCAAAGCCTGAGCTCCTGTTTATGAGGGACCATGTGATAGCAGAGTGGGTGTGATCTGCATGGGAATGCTCTGTATTGCTCCGAGCTTGGTCACAAGGCTATGAGGGAGTGTCACAGTTGCTTGATGCTCTCTTAGAGTTCAGTTATTTCATCAGGGTTTTTAAGATGTTCCACCTGGGTGGGGCTCTGAGAGGAGTGAGATTTGTGCCTTATTCTGAGAGCTCTGGTCATAGACTGCAGTGCTCTGCCCACCCATGAGTAGATTGCTTGTCGAGTGTGGATAAGTGCCTGCAGGGGAAGCTGGAATGTCCTTCTGGAGGAACACTGGCACAGCTGCTTTGTCTCGGCTGGCTTAATGTAGAGCACTAATAGAAACTGGCTTTTTTATTAAGGGGTGTGTGGGTGATGAGGTTTGAAGCTACTGAATACTTATCTCTCCATTGCTTAGCCCTGAAACACTGTGATTTTTGTCCCTGTAGACAAAGCAGTCATACAGCCCCCAGTGGGATTCCAGACACTTGCATCAGAGTGTCGCCTCTGTTGTTCCAGCAGTTAACCGTTGCAGCATGCAGCTTCTCTCGGGAAGCTTGGCTGCGGCAGAGGGGACTTCTGTCCTGCCAGTGTGGCTAATTGTGACATGTGACCCTCTCTTGACTCTGCCAGTGCATCAGTCTAGCTGTTCTGCTACTGCCCTCCTGGGGAGGGGGGAGTTCTTTATTTTTTCAGTACTTGGGTGCTGATACTCCACAGTCTGCACACCTTGTGGCCAGAGCAGGTCCATGCTTTCACTGAGGATTGATTGGGCAGATCCTGATATGGTCCAGTTCTCACAGCTGCTCTACTGTTTGAGCAGCTGTTACGCTGGGTATTGTCTGACCCATTACATGAGATGCTTGCTGCCTTTTGTGTTGTTCTAACTCCAACTTATTTGTGGCTTGTTTTCTTTTTAGGAGTGTCAAACCTGGTTACTGGGCAGAAGAAGAACCTCATGGCTATGGCTAAAACCTGGTGGAACCAGTTCAGCATCAATGCCTTGCAGCTCCTACACCATAATAAGGCTGTGTGTGGCTATGACCTTGGAAACTTGGATCAAGAGAATGAGCTTCTTGGAGGTGTTATAGCCAAGCTGATTAACCTATACAACCAAGGCAAGATCAAGCCCAAGATAGACTCTGTATGGCCCTTTGAACAGGTGAGTCTGAGCTAATGTACAGGCTGCCAGCGACCAGAAAGTAGTTTTCTCTGCACAGTAAATTCTGGCTCAAGATGAGCACCTCATTCATGGGGGCTGAAATGTTGCAAGCTGCTAACAAGCAGCTGTTCTCGGCTATTCAGCACCCTCCTCCCTTTTAAGGTTTAAGGGGAAGGAAAGTGGCCAGGGTCTTCTGCTCCAATGCACAGAGCTGGACAGTGCCAGACAGCATCCCTGTGGAGTAGAGCAGGTGCTTGGCTGTGTTTTATGGGCAGCAGCAGCCCATGAAGCGATAGGGTTATACATCAGGCTGGAGACTGCCCTGAGTCTGTATGCTGTACTTACGCAGACACCTGGGAACGTTGCTGCTGCCCTTTCATAGACAGAAGAGAGCCCAGACAGTGAAGCAGAATGAGGGTGTTGAAAGGGAAGCTGCAGCTTTTTTAGCAGATCTGATGTAGCTTGATGCTACTGCATCACTGTGTCCAAGTCAGTTGCTTCCCTTGAAATCTTTTTCTGGGTTATGGGCTATTGCAGGGGAGCGAAGGACTCGGTAATGATCCATTGTTATTACTGACTTGCAACCTAATCTGAGGCAAATGTTTAAGGAAAACTGTGTTGATTCCAGGCCTGGCCCAGGTGCTGTTTTGCTTAAAAACCTGTAAATGTTTTGTTCTAGGATTGTGTAGGTGGTAGGAGTGTTGTCCTTCTGGCTGTTGGCTGTGTCTCTGCAGTGTTTCCCTCTGTGTGTCACTAGAGCTTCTTTTCCACACCTCTGCTGTCTTGTTCAGTGTGTACAGTAGAGCATCCTTTCTGTGGTATACGTGAATTCTTGAGGAGTTTTCTGTCAGCAGTCTCAGGTAGCTGACCAGCTTTGTCCAAAATGCATCTGCGTGGATGTGCTCAGATGTCTGGCACTTACTTGGACTGCTGGGAAAGTCACCTCGTGGATCCTTTCAGGCTAATGTGGGTGGACCAAAGGAGCCCAGGAAGGGTGTGACTGCACTGCATGGTGGATGTGGGTGTCATGGGATTCCTGTTTTTTCTAGGTGGTAGATGCCATGAGGCAGATGCAAGAGAAGAAGAATGTTGGGAAGGTCATCCTGGTTCCTGAAGTACCAAAGGAAGAATCCAAGAAAGAAGAGAACTAATGAGGAGAGAGATCTGTGCAGATTGTGAATTCATGGTTTAATTCCCTGATCTCTTTGGGACCTGGAAATGGACAGATCAATAGCTTTCACCTTCATCAATACAGGAGCATCGTGGTTAAAGTTCAGATGAGGTTTGCATGCTCTTGTCATGACTGGCCCTTTGCCAGATATGCCTCTTGCCCTAGCTTTATGTTTTGGAGCCTGTTTATTTCACATACTTTTCTAATCACTTGTTTCTCTACTGAAATTCCAAGCTAATCTTATTTTCCTCTGGCAGTGCAACTGAAGCTTCCAGACAGCTAGTAATTAGCAACTGCCTAGGCTATTGCTGTAAAATGGAAGCGTAAAATATTACAGCAGCTGCCGAGTATCTCCACAGAAACTGAGCCCCTGTAGTAGCACTTGCCCTGTCACCTTTGAGAAGCATGTTCAGCAAAGAATGGGCCAAACTGTGTAAGCTTCTTAAGTAGCCAGAAAAAAATGTGTCTGGCCTAGTCTTATTCTAGCACTGGCTACTCTGCAATTTACAGTTATTGCTCTTTCCCTTCTACTTTCACAGGCCTCTAATACCAGTGTGATAGTAGCAGGTCATCTTGTCCTTGCCTTGTAAATAATCAGCTTGGCATTTTGGAGTCTGTAGYGTATTGCACTCTTAATTTGCAGTCACTTCCCTTTGCAATCAGCAAATGACTTGAGAGGCTGGTCTGCTTCGTGTCTAAATACTGAATAATTATTTCAGTTAGCTACTGTGATCTTGTCCRTTTTCTGATCCCAAATTATAAAGTGAGGCCAAACTGTCTGATTTTAGAGACCATAAGGACTCAACTGTGTCTCAGAAATGACTCGAACAATTGGTGTTGGCTCTGTGCTTTATTAATGTTGGGCTTCACGTTGATATTGTTAAGGCTAAACTTCACCCTCGTGTTTGTATTTCCAAGGGCTGCAGTGTGGAATCAGATGACAGCAAGACAGGGATGAGCAGCTGTAAAGGCTTGCTTTGTGCCATGCCCTGGGCACTGGGGAGAGAGAAGATGATGTGGTTTGGAAAGCAACTGGCAAGAACCAATTCTGCAAACCTGCTTTGCAGAAAATTCAGGGCTAGCTTAGGATTCCATGACAGTCATTCAGTGAAGCTATCATTGAGTTGCAAGTACAGATGGCAAACTGTCTAGTTCTGTGTCAAGCCTCTTGGCCTGGGCATCTTGAGAAGTTTCAATCGCGCTTTCCATTTTCTTCTAACTTTCTCTTTAGAAAATCTTCAGACCATCTCATGTGTTGTGGTTTGGTGCTGCAGTAGGATTTTCCTCTTCTTGCCCTTAAAATTGCCAATTTTGGCATTCTTAGGCTCTCTTACAGCACCAAGGCTTTAGAAACCACCTGGGGTGTTCCTCCCAGACTAGAACTTCATTTCTCCTCCTCTTCTTTTTTCCATGCACTTGGAAATGTCATTGTGCAGGGGGCTAAACCTAAATCTGTAAGCACTTAAGGTCATGGGTGGTGCCCCTCCTTCCTGTTGTACTCTTTTTTTGCCCCCCCCMTTTTTTTTTTCAACCCTGGGTGACTGCATTGCAATTTGCGCTTGCTTTAGCAGTTTGAGACTTTGTCATGGATTGTAGGTGCTGCAGGGTTTTAGGCTTCATTTTGGATTTGAAAAGATAAATGTGAGGGCACCGAGGAGAGCTGCCCATTGTGGAAGAGCTTGGACTCCAGGAGCAATGCTTGCTGCTAGGAGTGCTGCTCAACCAAACTCTAGGATGGAAAGGGTGTGCTTGGCTAGGGCCCTGCGTGTGAAGCCTTGCACTGCTCAAGAACAGTAAAACACTGCCATGAGAGTTTTTCTCTGCAAGTAGCAAGAGAATACGGCTTCTTCCTCTGTCAGCTGTATCCTCTACAGGAGAAATAAATGGTGCTCCTCCCATCTATCAKTGCAGCTTGTATTTCAGGTGCTAGCAGTCCCTAGTTTTGCTACCTATTAAAGATACATAGACATGGACTCCTGTGCACTTGCTCTGATTAACTTTTAAATATTAAAACAGCCCCATAATCTAGGACCTTGGAGAAGGGCTGGTGCGCAGTCACAGATCCGTATCTTTCCATTTCTTGCACTTGTTATGTGAACTTCATAAACATGTGAAATTCATATCACAACGCTTAACCTTTTCTGAATCTAAAATCTTGCTGCTTCTGCTCTCAACCTTCCTCTATCCTGCTAATTTAGATGAAATGAAACAGTGTCTAATGCTGCTTTACCATGTCTAACAACAGAACGACTGTCTAAATTGATGAGATGGAAAGTCTGGACCTGTTCCTCTGTGAAACCTGACTTCACCTTGATGAAAGCGCAGCATGCTCAAATGGCACACAGCACTGCAAATCTTCAGATTCTGCAAATGTGTAAAGGGGGAACTATCCAATTGTGTTTTACAGTAACATCTTTTTCTGCTTTACTCTCAACCAAGTGCATGCCTAGTGCCTTACTTGGATGGCCTTAGATTAGGCAGCACAGCAAGGCTTAAGGCTTAAGATGGACACGCTAGTCCATCTTAATATAGAGTGATGGAAGAAAGTGGGAATCTTGAAACTGCTTGTAGGACACCTGACRTATGCTGCCTTATGATACACCACAGAAAACAGTATCTCAGTGCCTTCTCTGCATGCTTGTAATGACTGGGAAGTCACCAGAGCCTTTCCCGTTCAGGCCTTTCAAATTACTGCCAAAAACCTTTTGTGATTCTTGCTAGCTCTGTTTTGTGAACACTGGTGATGTAGTTTGACTTTCCTTGAATGCGACACCCCTCTTTACGTGTACTGCAGACTTTCCAGGGCTGTCTTGGATGTTCTGTGCTCCTGAATCCAGAAGAGTTGTATTGTAAAGCAACTGTCTCCCCCATAATGACTGTTTGGCTCAGAATCCCTCTTCACGTGAGGCATTACCTGCTGCCTGTGCCTTGGCTCTCTAGAAACAGTCAGGGCTCCCAGCTCTTGTAGAGTAGCTGCTAGTATATTTTCTATCTACGAATTTCTGAAACCCTTTCCAGCCTATGAGTTCTGAGCAATTACTATAGTCTTCAGTTACTGAATTTGACTTATTTGTTTGGTCCCTCAGTAGCAACAATGTTTTCTACAGAAAGGCTAGGATTAATTAGTGAGGCAGTGAAGAACAAGGTTTTAATGCTCTCTGTTTTCTTCTTATAATAGTCTTTTTTATGGACAAACATTTTTATGGGCCAATAAGTATGAAACCTATGTCAAACAACTTAGTGTCTTAACTCATTAAAGTTAACCAGCAGGTTGTGTATCAAGGACCAAAGCAAAAAAAAATAGTATTAAAAAAAAATCATTCCATTCCAGATGTTGCTTAACTGTTTAGGGCAAACTCATACTATCAGGAAAACAGGAGATTCCTGTGCTTAAGCTGTGCATGCTGTTCCAGATATCAGAAGTGCAGTTTAATGTTTATTCTACTGATTGTCTGAACCACAGGCTGTGCCATGAGTAGAAGAGGCCAGGTGAAAAGCATGAGTAATGAGTTCCTGAGCTGAGAAACAAAGGCTTCCTTCACCCTGCCCCTCTGCCTCTTGCTCTGCTGTGTAGGCACTGCATTGGGTGTATGTGCTTACATTACTAAAGACAGGGGTAACTGTTTAAATGCCACTCCAGTGTCATTACTGTAGTTGCCTTTTTGGAMTGACAGTTTTGGCAGTTCTGGTCTTAGACAAAATGCAACTCTTTTGCTATCACCAGGCAGCTTTAGTCAAGTTTTTGATTCTGATTTCTCTCAAGCTCATTTGTGTTGCATGCTAACTGTAGAAGAGAAAGGGAAGCAGCCTCTGCTTGCAGAGAGGAGCACAACCACTACTAAAATCTGTACCATTAACAAAGATTGAAGATACTTGGAGAGGGGGGCAGGAGTTTAGCTGTATATTTCATTTCAGAATACCTGTGTTATATGAGAATTGTGTGACCACTGACAAGTAAGAAGTGTTGTGGGAATCAGGCTTTAATCAGTGCAGGATCCTGGCCCGCTAACAGCTGCTACTATAGGTGTAAAACCACTGTTGTTGCCAAATGAAGTCTCTGCTGTTCTAAGCCCTGGTGATGGCAAAGTGTGACTGGCAAGTAGTATGCAAGTGTGATGTAAAATGCATTAGACTCTGAGCCTCTTACAACATATGGTCTGGTCTGTACAGTCTGAGTCATGCTGATTTGCAGATCTGTGATACGAGCGACACATCCTTACAGACACTTGGAAAAATCTTTGTTTAAAAAATATTATTCCGCTTTGCGCGTGTAACCAAGTTGGACAGAAAGCAAGTGTGCCAATGCTGTTTACATGACTATAATGTGTAATGCTCCTCTGTCTAATGTTACCATATGCCTTATGTGTTTCAAATGTTAATTAAAAGCATAACAAAATCCTCAGTGGCATGCTGCTCAATCGCCTGCCAGAGCAGAACCCTCTGCCCCCAGCTCAGCCTCTAAAGCACTTCTGTTGCTTCTGCAGGCAGGCAGGGAGCGGACACATTCAGTTTATCAATGTTAATAGCTCTTCCAGGGTGAGAAGATGCCTCTGCTCTCAAGGACAAATGTTAATTGTTGCCTCAAGTGTTGCATCCATCTTGTAACACTCTGTTCTGCAGGGCAGCTATAGCCATTTTTTGTTTGCAAAGCCTGTTGCTGGCCTCTGCACTGTAATCTGTATCTAGATGTTTCTATAGCTAGGCTAGGTTGAAATAGGTGCCTGGGGTGACCATAAGACAAAGGATGAGCAACCACTGTTAGAAATGGGGGAATAAAGCTTGTTTATTTGCATGTCTTCATGTTGAGACAGTCCATGTCTGCATATCCTCATGGGAGGCAGCTGTCTAAGGAGCTGAAACCTGTTAATGTTCCCTCCACGAGAACATAAGGCTTCCTGCTGTCCCCAGCACAGGTGCTGGGGAGGGGCTGTAGCTCAGGGCTGTCTACTTGAGGAATGAAATGTCTAAGTTAACAGCTGAAACTAACGACAGCTCTGCTTTGACATAGGCTCTAGAGGTGGCTGGTGCCTGTATTAGCCAGAGGGGGAGCAGAGTTGCAGAAGGTGGGGCTAGGCCACAAGCAGGCTCCTGCCTAGATTTGAGTTATTGGCTCCCTGTTGAAAGCCACATGAGGCTCAACCTGGAGCCAGTGTTGAAACCAGCTCCTGCTTAACCAGCTAGTGAAGACATGCTTTCARTAGGAGCAGGAGTGAAGCTCAGATTCAAGCTGGGACTTGGGGGGGGAGGGGGGCTGGAGGAGCCGCTATCACTACTGTACAGATTTCTGGCTACTGTGGGGGATGCAAAGAACTCTGGAGAAAACACGGCTTTTCCCTGAGCTGTCAGCTTTGAGCTGCAGGTAATGCAGCTGGGAAGGAAGGGGAAGCGAGGGAATGGGATGTGGCTGCTCAGACAGGGGGGTCTTACGCGATGCCCAATTTCTTCAGGACTGTGCAAACCTCATGGAGATACTGGGAATCTGGATAGCCATTCCTGTGGGGACAGAGAGGGAAGCAGTGTGAATGCTGGTGAAGGTACCAAAATCATTGGGGCAGAGGGGACAGTTTACTTTAGCCCTATCCTTGTAATGGGTGAGAATGGAAGTCCTATTCCCTGGAGCTACAAGCAGCAGCTAAACGTAGCTGTTTGCACTGCCACAGCTGGCACCTGGAGCTGGCTGCAGGGAGCTGTCACAATAGAAGCTAGGAAAAAGAGCTGCAAGTGAACAGGGCCCACAATTCTTGCGGGGGCAGGGGGTTAGAAACATGGGACAGCTAAGGGCTTTAGCTGGAGCGTGCCGGTGCTGATCTGCCACACTGCAGCTGCCCTATGAGATGGAGCAAAGGAAGGCACCAACTCTGCCMTGTGGGAGTCTGGAAAAGCCCCAGATCCCAGGGATGTCTGATTTTGTTCCTGTCATTCCTAAGAAATACCTGAAGGCTTTGATTTAGTTGACCCATACCTGGCCTTGCCTCCATGCAAAGAGGTTTTGTGTGGGATATGGCCCCATGTCACTTTTTCCTCTCCACTGAAGGACTTGATCTGGAATGTCAGTCCTTGCTCAAATGCTTTCTTCAGCAGCACTGCTGTCTTCTGCCCTTCCCTGTTGTCAGGCAGGTAGGCATGGAAAATTCCCCCCTTGTAAGGGCTTCCTGGGCAGGGGTCACCAACCTTGTAATGAGAAGAAAACGTTTTAAACAACCTGAGTGTGGACCCTCAAATCCAGCTTCTGAGATTCTGTGGCTGGGTACCTACCCCTTGCACACCATCAGGGATGTTGTAGACAATCTGAAGTGTTAGGTCTCGATAGTAACCAGGCAGGCTTTGCGCCAGGGAGGAGAGTCTGAATGTCCCTGAGAGCTTGTGGCCTGGGGTAAGAGAGGTGGAGCAGCAGCAAGCTGGCTGGGTACTGTCTGCAGCAAAACATGTCCTGCACAAGGCATGGCCACAGGGTGCCTGACATGTCACACACAAGTCCTGGCAGGCATCACACTGATTCAGAGGGGTAGTGCAGGTTTCCTGTCCAAGGCTGGGACCTCTGGTCTGCAGARATGAGAGGTCAAGTTCCTCTTCCACATTGGTCCTGCCAGTTGGGAGTAGGGCCCTTTCCTGGGCCCTTTCCTGGCCCTTTGGCTCTKCTGCAGGTGACTGCTCTGCTGAAGTCTGGTGCAGCTCAGGGGTGGTAGTCCTATAGAGCCAGGTGGGCAAGGAGTGAGGAGCACTGTCTGCTGCAGGAACCGGTGACCACATATGTCCCATCTCCTCCTTGTGGCCTCTTCTGCTCTTGTGTCTTGCAAACTGGAATCTGTCTGGCAAAACCTGCTTTAGCCGTGCAATGTCAGGCTCCTCCATAGACGGCTTTGTCTTTGGTTGTTCTTGGGGCTCCCTCAGGCCAGCAGAACTTTGGTTATCCACTCCAGTAGGACTGAGAAGGCTGCTTCCTCCCAGCATAGGGCTGGGAGCTCTCATTTCCTCAGCCCCTTGCAGCTGGAAACCCTTGAGCTCAACTGAGTGGGCTGCTTTATCATTAATGTCCAGTTGCTGCAGGCCCATCTGTAGGAACTCCAGGCTTTCGGGAAGGTCTGCACCCATCATGGCATCCTGGCTTCTGCTTGGTTGGATGGCACTTGGTGGCTCTGCACGCACAGCTCTTGCTGGTCCTGGTGACACAGAGGAAGCCTTCAGGGCATGCAGTCTCCTGGAAGAAAACATCTGGAAAGCCTCAGTCACTCCTGACAGCATCTCCTTGGGGCAGGCAAGATATAGCTTGTACTTGTCTTTGCTTAGTCCAACCTTGATGGAACTTCCTTGCAAGAGGCTGCACAGTTCACTCAGGGCATTGTCATCTGGCCCATCTACAGCAAGCTCTGAGTAACTCATACTCTGACACACAAGGTCAGGACACTTTCGCACAAGAGCTTCCACCTTCCATTTAGCCTTGCAAAGCTTGTTCCTGTCCTCTGCCTGCAACGTCAGCACAGTGCTGTCTCCAGCATGATGCTCTGAGATCTGCACACCTCCATCCCTGCACAGTTCATCAATAGCAGAGCAGCAAACACCTTTCAGGTAAGACCACTGCAGAGAGTCCAGGTTCATTTCTTCACTCACCCTACTGCCGCCACTGATGGCCCTGACAGTGTCTCGAGGCTTCTTGCTTTCCTTTGACTTTGGCACAGAGAAGCTATTGGAGCGCCGCAGCGAGGCCTTAGATTCAGAGGATTTAGAGTCCAACGTGGAAGAGGTCCTTGTTGTGTCAAAGAGATTCAGGGACTGAAAGGTATCAGACATGCTAGTGAGGGGTTGGTGCTTGATGGGACTTGAGCCTTTAGAGTCTCCAGAATGCTGCAAAATGCTGTTTTCTTTGCCTGTAGAGGGAGATCGGCTCTTGGATCTCATAAGCACAGCACTGCCTTTGACATGGTCCCATTCTTTGGAGTCCTTCTGCTGAGCCCCTGCTGCTGAGCTCAAAACCACATCTGTTGCAGTGACATGAGGCTGCTCTTGCGGGCTCAGTGCTGTTGGGTCACTTGGACTGATGACATCTGTCTCTGATAAGTGCTTTCCAGAAAGCTGTGCTTGGCCCACCAGTGGAGAGTTCTGGTTCAGCAAAAGCCATGGGCTGGCCTGAGATCTGTTAGCTTTTGGAGTGCTGAAGTTGGCAGCTAGCTTGGGCTCGCCTTTCAGCTCCAACCTTCCTGGGCTCAGCCCGGAGGGTGAGATATCCATTGGACTTTTGGGCTTGTGCAGAGCAGCCTCTGTGGTGTGGGAGGTCGCCGGCTGTGACGGCCGGGAGCTGCCTAGCTTGCTGACTGTGTGCGCTGTCCTTCTTCTGGTGCTGAGATCTCGAAGATACTGCTTGGCCTGGGAAACATCAACCAGATTTCCAATAAGATAAAGCTGCCTCTCATCCTCATGGCAGAGCAGYTGGGGATACAGTTTCTGCAGCTCACATGACAAAACCCTCTGTGTCTGGTTGTTCTCATCCAGTCCTCTCTTGTCAATCTTCTCCTTGCGCAGGCTCACTTCTAACTGCTGGTAGAGCTGCTGCAGGGCCAGGCGGGCATGTCCCAAGGTATCCATGTTCCCAGATGCACCTGCAGATGGTTGGAGGTACAGTATGACGATGCCATCGCTGCTAACGTCCACCACATCCACATGATGCTGGCGTAGCACACGATGATACTCGGGYGCACAGAACCTCTGCATGTACAAGTAAATATCTGAGTCCATCACTAGGGAAAAGTCTTCCAGCTGCTCCATGGCTTCTACATCCACTGGACCCCGATATGATGGGACTTCAGCTGCCTTTTCACACACCTGGTCCCTGTTTGGCAGTTTCGCTGTCTTTGGTGCTGATTCAACAGAGATAGGCACTTGCTGGTGGTCATGGATCCTGCTGCCTTGGGCCGCATGGCTGGATCCCGGCAGGAGAAGCTCTCCGACTGGTTGGCTCTTGATGTTCAGGCTGCACAGCAGATCTCTGCTGAAGGCCTGCAGCTCAGTGAATGGCCCCTTGACTATGCAGTGTGTGTGCTTGGAGTCAAAGTTGATCTGCACATTGCTGTAGCTTTTATGCAAGTTCCTCAGGAAGGTTTTGCCAGCAGGAAGCTTCCCATAGTCAACTATCATGTAAACATGTATGAAGATCTACAGAAATAGGACAAAGGGGTGAGAAAGCAAGGACCAACAACTGGCCCCCAAGGCACAGAGGTTGTAAATGCACCTGACACAGTTCCTGCATTATTTTGACAGAAGAGATGACACGACCTGCCACCTCCATCTCCCAGCAATCAGCTTTTCAGATTAGGTGGGAGCATAACGTAGGCAGTACAGAAAGCGCCAGTCAGCTTTTGGACCTTCTACCCAAAATGCACAGAGATGCAGCCCCACTTGCACATGCTGCAAGCAGTGCAAACAGCCCCAAACCAAGAAATCCACTATTCTGGCTCCAATATAATCCCTTCAGCATCTGATATGCAGTTGCCTTCTCGCTCTCCCCATCCTCCAGCTGTAGTCCTTCAAGCAATCTGGTACCACAGGCCTGGGGAAAGGTCCTCAGTGCCAGGTTGGCTAACTGCCAYGCCTGTGCTTTCAGCACACAGACCTGAAGACACGAGACATGGCTCCTGCCCACACTCCTGAAATCAGAGGGAGACACAAGAACTCTTCAGTGCCTCTTGGGCACTAGCATGTCTCCTAACTTCTCCTGCAAGGGAGAGAGAGYGCAAAAATACACGCTTTGCCTGTCGGCTAATAGCACAGCAGAGGTGTTAACAGAATTCCCCCATGGGCGACCAGATGGATGGGGGAAAGTGCTTTCCACTGGTCTTATTATTGCCCCTTGCTTTGGCAGGCACAAATACCAGACAGCCGCGTGCAAACCTGCTGGGCTGTCCCTCTGTTACTAGCACAGTAAAATAAATTAATTCCTCATTTGAATATGAATAACAATGAATTCGCTTCAGATCTCATTAGGCCGGGAGGCAGGCGCGCGGCGTCCCGGCCCGCGGCGCAGGCTCCCGGCTACCTCGTCAGGGCTCAGCTCCGGGGCGTGCGCGGTGACTTCCAGCGGGTAGCTCTTCCCTGCAACGGACAGGACGTGCTCCCGGGCCTCCAGCACCCGCCGGGCCACTGCGCGGGGGG
>NW_028186547.1:318744-330197 GCF_003343005.1 Rhea americana
CGGCTCGGCTCGGCTCGGCTCACATATCGTGACGGCTCGGTCTGGCACGGCTCGGCTCGGCTCGGCTCAGCGGCCCGGCAGAGGCCCCGCTGGCGTAGCTGAGCAAGGCCCGGGCGCGGTGGGGCCCGGGCGCGGTGGGGCCCGGGCGGTGCCCACGGCCCCCGCAGCCCCTCGCCCGCACGGTCCCGGTCCCCGGCCCCACTCGCGGGGAGGCCCGGCCCCGTGCAGCACCCCGCTCCCCGCCCGCCCCGTGCAGCAGTGACACCAAGCTGCCCTGCGAGAGCTTTATTCCTCCCTGGCCCGTGGCCAGCAACCGCAGCYGGTGGCAGCCCAGGCGGCGGTGGCGAGGGCTAGCCCCTGTCTTCCTCGAACACGGCCATGGCCTGTCGCCCCTCCGGGACATAGCTGAGGACATCCACCTCTCCCCCGCCGCGGCTGCCCTTCTGGAAGTGGATCTCCAGAGCATCCTTCATGAGCTCTTCATCCAGCACATCCGGGATCCCCGAGAGAAGAACGGTCCTGGCGCAGCGGGACGGCCGGAGCTGGCAGGGGCAGAGGAGGGGAGCTGCACGAGGCCTTGCACCATGCGCACAAAGCATACTCCGAAGTTCCCTCTCTGAGGGCGTTTTCAGGACAGGGTTTGGCAGCTACTCCGCTTTCAGGGAGCGCAGGGCTGAGGCCACCAGTAACCTCCAGCTTGCTGCTGATGGGCCAGGAAGACCTTYGGGAGCCTCCAGCTCTTGCTGGGCACACTCTGAGCTGGCAGGGTGCTGTTTTGCTCCAGGGCTTTTGTCCTTACCTGCAGGCCAGTGATGTCTCCACGCATGTAGGGCGATATTTTGATCTCATATTTTGCTTTCTTGAGAGGGAACTGGATGCGTCCTCTAGCTATTAGCTGCTCCGCCACTGCAGGAGGATAGGAAAGCCCTGAACAGCCCCAGCTACTGCTGAGCACCAGCCTAAGTTAAGTTCCTGGCACAAACCCTGACACCGGCCCCAGCTTGCTCTCCTGTGCCTGTCCCCATCCCCCAAAATGCGCAGCCCCCAGAGCTGGCTGGGTCCCCCCAACTAGTGGTCCAGTGCGCCCCACGCACCTCCATGCTGCACGAAGCTCATCACCACCTGGCTGGCATTTTCCAGGAAGTCCAGGCTCTCCACCTCACCGCCCCCATTCTTCGACTTGCTGAAGAAGAGCTCCAGCTTGTCCAGCAGCATTTCCTCGGGGATGCCCAGGCTGGGCAGGCCGGACACCAGAACCTGCCGGGAGCTCCGGCTCAGGCTGATCTGCAAGGGGGGCACGGGCCAGTCAGCATGCTGGCTGGGGGTGCATGCCGGCTGGGGCGGTGTGGGGCCGTACCTCCAGGGAGGAGGGCAGCAGTAGCTCCACCGGCTCTGCCTGCACTCGCACTCGGCACCTGTCTGGCTCCTCCCCATGACTCAGCTCCACAACATGCTCCTTCAGCTCCATGATCCTCTGGGCCACTGCAACCCAGGGAAGCCCCACAGTGCCCAGATTAGTGAACAGCAGGACAGGACATGGGGCAGATAAAGCATTGGAGAGAGACGTGGCGATGTGATGGGCCTTGGTGCTCCCCTGGGGCCAGGTGAGCAGCGAGGCCAGCCCAGGAGGGGCACAGGGCAGGCCCCACAGACCTAGACACCTGCCACTGGCAGTGCCGCTCTCCGGCTCTTACCCTCTGGCTTCTCAAAGGTGATGAGGGCTGAGCCACCCGGCAGTGGGTAGCAGATCTTTGGCACGAGTGTCAGCGTGCTCACGTCCTCCTTGTCCATCACCTGGCCCTTGAAGACCATTTTCCTCTCAGGCAGGGAAGGCAGCAGCTAGGGCAGAATACACAGTGCCTGGAGGTGACCTGACCCTGCACAGGGCCTGTCCTTACCAAGGCATGGTTGAAACAAGCTCATAGCTCAAAAGCAGCAGTTGGAAGACCCTTAGCAGAGGCTCTCCTAGGATTTGACAGTGCCCATGGTCACAAAGCCAACTGGCACTTTGATCCCACCTGCTTGTAGAAGCTGGGCCAGTCATCCCCATGCCCAGCTGCGGTCAGCTATGGCCCTGCTAGCCACCATGCTCAGCCAAGCTGCCTCCCCCTTGAGAGCAAACACAAGTGGCCACGTGTGAGGAGTCAGGTGCCCTCCCACCCCAAAATTACTGTTGCTAGATCCTCTGCAAGGCCCCTCCTCTTCACTTCTTCTAGTCTCTTTTCCAGCATCTGCTTCTCCTGCCTCAGTCTGCTGTTCTCCTCCTTTGCTAAACAGATGCTCTCCTAGAAGGAAAGACATGATGAGCACTAAAGGAACCATCAGGAGGGAAGCAAGGGGGTTTGGCATTACTCCTGACTGAAGCAGACCACTGCTCTTTGACATGTCCCCCCCAACCTGTACATCCCTTACTGTTGCTCTGGACTGCTGCAGCCCTGCCACTGCTCCTTGGTCCTGACCACGGCCATTCCTCCTACCCACCACACTGTGGGCCCATTGCTCAGCACAAGCTTGTTGTGATGATCTGTGAGACCTCCACATGGTCCAGAACAGTTATCTCAGAGCAGTAGAGTGACTGATGCAGCCAGGCCATCCCCTATCACTTTTGCAAGCCCCAGACAACTCCTCTGACCACTGACCTGGCGGGATGCCAAGTGGACCCCGCTCAGAGATATTTGTTGCTCAAGATATTTATGAAGGCATTCTCCCTCCTTCCACAGCTCTCGTGTCCTCTGGTCTACAGTTTCCTTGGCTATTTGCAGCTCCACACAGTCTTGCTCCAGCACACTGCAAAGCTCCTGAGAAGTAACATCAGACAGWGAGGCGCCTGCAGACACTGCATGATCCTCCCCAGCTCCAGCCCGAGCCCACACTGCTCGGTTGGGAAGAAGGCAGGCTGCTCCCCCTGTGGCATCCCAGGCTCCAGGACAGGTAACCACGGACATACACCCCATCACCACCTCTAGCTCATACAGGAGCAGAGCAGATAGCTCATAGTCCAAGGGAAAACAAAAACCCCAGAAATCTGTCAGAGTCCAGATGCAGAGGCTTTGCAAGGAGGTAGGATAACATGTGAAAAACCACCACCAAGAAGATGAGAATACTCTACTTGCCACATTCACTGGGTCAGGACAGCTACCTCTACTATAGGAGGAGATGAGAGGGAGGTTTCAGAGCTGATGCTGAGGATAGCAAAGTGTTGGAGGAGGCTCAAGTGGCGTGGCAGCTCCAATCTTGGAAAGAGGAGGGCACAAAGGCTTTGCACCTAGGCCTGGGCTTACCTTGCAACGCTGAATCTCCTGCTGGATTTGCTCAGGGGTCATCTCCAGGAGGCTGTTCTCCTCTTCCACAGGTGTGGACAGCTGGACAAAGGAGTCCTGAGGGCCGAGAGGGGTTAGTGGCCCTGTCCTAACACCCGTTGCTCCCCAGGACAGTATGTCTGTGCGGCGCTGCAGCCTTCCCACTCACGGCCTCCAGGGGCTTGCCCTACCTGAAGGGCGTCCTCATCCTGCCCCACCGCCCCCAGCGGCTCGCAGCCTGCGCAGCGAGCTTCAGCTACCTCCTCCGGGTCCATTTCTGCAGCGCCTGGACCCGAGGAAGGAAAACGCTGGCGTCAGCCCGCGGCACCACTGGCACCCACAACGCCGGGGCGCGCCCGGCCACCCCCGTGCTGCTCCCCACGCCTTCCCGACCCACCCGCCGGCCTGGGRCGCGCCACTGCCCCCCGGCACTCACCCCCCGGCGCGGCCTCGCGGCTGTTTCGCTTTCGCTTCCGCCACGGCTCCACCCCCGGCCCCACCGCCCTGGTGCCGCCCGCCGCTGCCGGGACCCGCGAGCACCGCCCGGGCCAGGCGCGGTGCCGCTGCCGCTCCCCGCACTCCACATCCTGCAGCGCAGCACAGCTTTGGCCAAACCACCCCCTCGGGTCCGTCACGTCCCTTCCCCGCTGCCCCGAGCACACAGGCCTGGTCCCTGCTCCCACAAGGAGCAGCAGCAGCAGCCCAGCTGGGTACCTGGACCTGGCACAGCTGCCGCTTAGCRGACACAGAGCGTTCACAGAGGTAACAACAAGTTAACAGCCCCCACGCACTGCCCCCCTCTTTCCCAGAGAGACAGAAGCAGCAGGAATTAACATCTGTAATCAACTATTCAACTTCAGTCTCACACCTCCCTTCTCCCCCCAGGCTTAACCAAGGAGAGATTTTTTTAAATAGTTACAGGAGTAAAAATAGCAGTAAGAGTAAAATCACCATACTTCTGCCCCAGAAAGGGCAAACAGTTGTCTCTTACTCCTCTGCAAAGCAGTGAAAACCTTAGGACAGGCCCATGGAGACATGTTTCACTCCTATTTCAGGTCATATAATGTTCCATGAAATTCTTTTAAACCTGCCTGAATAACAATTGCTTTGCAGCTACTTGAAGGAAACAAAGTCTTTATCACCAGGAAAAATGCCTAGTGATGTTTTTTTATACAAGCAATAAAATAGTTTTTAGTATTTATTAATGCAGCCTTGATACAAGTTTAGAATCGTAGCTTCTGGAAGAACCACTTATTCTTGCCGGTCTTGTATCTGAAAAAGAGGAGTATGAGCATTAGAGGACTCTGTACCAACAGGCAAAAAGGAACAGCACAGAACACTAACTGATCTGTCCCTATCCTCCCAACACAGGCATAACTCAGTGATCCRATTACCTAGAAATAATTCACTTTGTCTCTTTATCCCATTTGCCAGTTAAACTACTGGTGAAAGGCCCAGTGGCAGGTAATAGCAGCTTCCAGATTTTCTCACTAAGCCTTCACATGAAGGACACTCAAACTACAGGAGTTGCCACACCAAGAAATAAGACAAACATAGTACAGTTTCATACGCATTTTATTAGGAGCACACTCATCAGAAGCTGTATTAAAAGCAGCCTACGTTTACGGGCAGAGATGTCCAGYGCATATGCATTTTAAAACATGCAGCTCCCTGCACAGAGCACTCCTGGGCTGGCAGCAGCAGAGCCCTGCTCTTTGCTGGGCTTGCTCATCTCCTTCCACTGAAGGAGTTTTGATACCGACTACTGAAAAGCAAAGATGCTACCCAAAARCACTTCTGGGCAAAGCGTCAGAGCTGTCTCATCATACTAAATCAAGTGACAGACACCCAATGAATTCAAGGCAGTAACACGCAAAGAGATCACCTAGCACCAGAACAGTAGTCTCATGAGACTGCCACACAGGCATAGACACCTACACAAGTGCACTGCTCTTACAGAGCATCCCAATCTCAGTGAAACGCACAGTCTTTCAGCCCACAGCATTTAGCTTCTTGAGCTGTCAGTTGTGTAAACAAGCACAGGACACAAAGAAGTCAGACACCCAACCAAAAACATACTCAGGGAAGCTGGGGCAGAAATGTCCACCTGGGACTCAACCAGAATCATGAGTTCTAAAGGAAAGAATGAGCATTGCTGGCACTGAAAAGACAAGCTGACAACTCACCTCTCCTCAAATTTCACTTTAGCTTCACGCCTTGCTTTGCGCTTTAGTGCAGGGTCCCTGAACACRTCCTTGTTAACAACTGTTTTGTCCAGAGGAATATCAACAGAATACCTGGAAAAGAGAAAGCAAGTTGCAAATAGTTGAGGCATCTGATGTAGGAACAAGAACACAATGAACATACTAAGCCTGTCACATGCATGTCCTAATACCAGATCAAGAAACTACAGCATTTCAAAATTTGTCATGTCAGGAAAGCACCAGACCACTAAAACATCCAGAAATATTTAGTTCAGTATAAAAAAAGGAAACAGCTGCATTCTTGACAATACAAGTAAGAGCCTTGTATTTTGTACTTAGAAGCCCATAACAGCAAAAACTGCAAAGGGAAAGAAAAAAGCAAGCTTACTGGCTCATGACAGCTGTGTTACAACTGTCAAGTTCTCACAACTGTTTCAACAGCTCATCCTCAAGGTTCCATGATCAAGTTAACAGAAAGTAAGCGTGCCTGCAGTTAAAGCTGGAAGTATTAACCACTTGAGAAGTTCATGAATGCTTCACTCCGGTTTTGCACTCTCTCAAGTCTACCACCAGTGAACAAGACCATGCTTTGCAGAATGTGTGCCCCRCATTCACTTATTAGATACTGGCACCAGCAGCTCAGGTGCTGGCCCTGCTGGCAGCTCTTCCAGGAGGGCCCTCACCTGGTGGGCATCAGGTGGTTGTAGTTGTACACCTTCACGAACGACTTGATCTTGGACCTCTTGGCGATCTTCTTCTTGCCCATGGCAGCGGTCACCTTGCGCGGGTAGCGGTCGATGCCGGCCACCAGCGCGTGGCTGTAGGGCCGGTCCGAGGTGCCGTCGTCGATGTTCTGCAACATAGCGCAATGGTCACAGGCCACCGCTGAGCCAGGGGCCGCCCCGGGCCGCCCAGTCCGCACTCACCTTCACGATGACGGCCTTGCGCCCCGAGTAGCGCCCGGCCAGCACCAGCACCACCTTCCCCGGCTTCATGAACTTCCCCATCTCTGCGGAGACAGYACGCCACAGTCAGGGCCSGGCCSGGCCCGGCCCGCCGCGCGCCCCTCGACCGCCACCGGTCCGCCGCTCCCCCCGATGGCGGCGGATGCGCCGCCGCCGCCGCCACTCACCGCAGCTCCGCCGCCGATGGCGCCCAGGCAGGAAAAGGAAGCGCCTTCCGCTTCGGCGACCTTTCACCTCGCTCCTGACGCCACTTCCGCTTCCGTGACGGAGCGACAGCGCGGCGCCGCGCCCGTCCCCGCCGCCCGCTGCCCGCGCCCCGCCGCCCCCATCGCCGGGACCGGGACCGGGACCGGGACCGAGCGGCGCAGCAGAACCCGGGTTTGGGACAACAGCCCTGCCCCGCAGCCCGGCTGCCGAGGCGGGCGGCGCTCTCCACGCGGGAAGCGAGCAGCTTTCTCCGCTTCATTTCGATTTCGCGGCAGCCATACAGTTCGCCCCGGCAGAAGGCGCTGCGGGTACGCGGCAGCACAAAGTCTGTCAGCACCACCAGGAATTGCACGTAAATTAAAATCCTGAAACCGATTATCAATATTACAAAGCCAAGTGAGCTAGCATACTTGCAGCACCAAAGGCTAACACAAATTAAAACATAGTAACTGAAAAGGATTTGTCCCACACATACATCGGCTAAAGCAACTAATACACCTGCTGTAAAACACCAGGCTACTGGTACCCTAATGTTCACACAAAAAAATCAGAAAGGAGCTCTGGGATTCTTGCACAAAGCAACCTGAACGTCAGTCCCATCGCCTGGCAGCCTGAAGAACATCACTATTTCTGCGGACTTCTGGAGCCACTAGTTTAGGAGGTGCACATTCGCAGGCACCTGTGGCTCAGCAGAATTTGCCCCCMGTTTTCTTGTACATTTATGTTGGGAAAAGCAAGTCACTTACCCCCAAGCAAACCATCAAGCCTAAGCAGCCAGCACGCTGTTGCCAGACATCCATCCATCAGATTGCCTTACTCTCCCTGTGAGAGGTGTCTCACAGTAGCATCATTTAAATCACAGATTTAAGAAATGATCATGCAAATACAGCACAGGARCTAGCTGCAGTGTATTCTGAGGGACCTTCTCCCTTGGACAGGCTTCTGGTACATTCCAGGCAGCCAGCCTAATACGTTAAACGTTTAGTGGCATCTGCTCATCAGTGAAGCAATTTTGCTATTCAGAGCTGCAGAAACAGGACAAGGTGAGGTGCTGTGCAGTCCCCAACCTCCAGCATTTTTGCATTAGCAGCCTTGTAAAACACAGATTTCCAGCATCAAGACACTGTAAGATTACCCAAAAAGCAAATTTCAAAGAGCCAAATCTTTTTTTTTTTTTAAGAAAAACAAACAAACAAAAAAAAAAACAGGCTTCTTGAGCTCAGCAGCTGTCTACTTAAGGAAAGTGGATGATCTACAATAATTAAAATAAAATCAAAAAGCATCTTTGATGTTTTTCAGCTGCCGGACAGCCAGGTCAACCGGGAGGCTGAACTTCAAGTTGCTTAGGCGACTGAGGATGTTGAGTGCACTCTCAAAGCCYGTGTTTGCCATGTAGCTCCACGGCTGATAGTGAGATTGTACCAGAGCTCCAGATTTGCAGATCAAATTTATCCAGGAGACTAACCGCTGCTCATTTAACGCCATGCACACTAGGGCCTTCAGTTCAGAATCTGCACTGCGCTTGAAGGGATCGTGCTCACTGAGGACCGTGTGAATGGCTGTCAGCAGGCTCTGTTTGGGGGTAACAGCAACTCCTCCCATCACAGGCAAGGCAAAGGACTGGGAGAGCTTACGAGCTGGGGATTCCACGAAGGCCTGTCCGTTCTTAGCATTGTAATACTTCACAAAGAGTTCCCAAGGGTGCATGGTCTGTGGTGATGATGTGAATGCAGGAATTAAGCATGCAATGGGTGCCAACACTAGGCTCATTCCTTGAGAGGAGGCATAGAGCCCGTGAGCCATCAGGTCTCGTAAAGCAATGGTCAGCTCTTTCCGCACAGCTAGAGTCAGCTCATCTCTCCCTCCTAAGGGAATATCCTGTATACTGGAATAACTAATAACATGATCTTCCCGCCGGTGTTTCATTGCTAGCTGCCTCACTCGGTCTACAGACAACTCCAGTTTCTTAATTAAGGGAGAATAGTCCTTGTTGGCTTGGTCCTTCTGCCAGAGAGTTTGAGGAATCTGACCAGTAGCACAACCGAACTGACTAACAGCAAATATCTGTAGCACAGCAAGCATACGACGCATGAGGTGCAGGCCTGTTTCTCGCATCTTTCTGGCATCTTCTGGATTCACTGATTAAGTTAGAAAAGAGGAAAAGAAAGCATTCATTAGGGAGTCAGCTTATCTCTGCTCTCTCATTCACACAAAAGGAGTATAAGCGTCTGTTCCTCCTCTACCAGAGATTCTGCTTCTCCGTAGGAGTTTCTGGTAGTAGAAATAATGCTGCCTTTTCCATTTAGCCATTTTAGGCATTTAGCCCAGCATTCCATCTCTGACTAGAGACAGAGGCCTAACACTATAAAAGGTAAAGTTATAGTAGCATTTCCTCTAGTACATTCTGCTAGTTCAATTTCATATGATAGGTAGACAAGTCTCAAATATAGAGAACACCGGATCTATCTAGCTCATGATGTCTACTCCCACAGCCAAGAGGAGCGTTACAATTTAGGCTAAAAGTGTGTGCAAGACAAGGCTGCTCCACCTGTCTGCATTTTGTGCTAATTATTGGACGTCCCTTCTACTCCAGATCTCAGCTGAGSACCAATCCTACCCGTGTGCCACACATATTCAGGTTCAGTGAGAACTCTAATGACCCCATGTAACAAGGGGAAAGGACGTGGACACAGACCTTCTGTCAGGGAGATTAGGAAAAAGCAGAAGCTGACAGCCAGGAGAAAAGCAAAGCAATCTAAAGTGACTAGGTGCCGGTTCATGCTAGCTGAACAGCAAATGAATGGCAGGAGGAACAGCACCAAGAGCTCAGAGCCAAGCAGGGCCCACCTCTATTTCCAGAAGATCTTGTATTTGATTTGTAGGAGCCACTGCCATCTTTTCTGCCTGAACATTCACAGTGTCCATCTTCCACCTTACCAGAGCTCCCAACTTCATCTAGAAGAAGAAGTCCACACTATTATTTCATACTGCTGTGAATTTAGGCTGCATATCCCAAGTATTAAGGTCAATATTCCCTTAAACCTCTCCACATGTTGTTGGTCAGTCTGAAGTTCTCTCACTATCATTTTAGAGATCTGTACTTCCCCATGACCCAGAAAAACCTTCCTACATCCTGACATCTGTGACCTCCCACCTCATAACTATGTTGGGGAATTACAAAACAATCTCATCTGCTTGTCTAATATAACTCAGCACTGACCCTGAATGAAGTTGATGAACATTTCAAGATCTCTTATTTGTGTCTTGAGTTGTTCCACCAGCTGCTCCTTCACCCTGGCTGGATTAACAATTTGTGCTATGGCAGCATCCACACGCTGTCGCAGCTCCTCTGGAGAGAGTGTTGCAATATCTTCATTCAAGTCCATGTCCAGCTTCTTTATTAATTCATCTATAATCATCTGCAAAACACTACAGTAAGCAGCACAATCTCATCGTGTGGTCCATGAGCTCCAAAATACTCCTTTATCCATTCATATTTTGGAAACAAGCCAACTTTTGTTGCACATAGAAATTTGTGACAGATGATGTGGGTCAGGTTTATGCATGCAGACTAACTATTGATACTGTATTACAGCTGTCAGTGAGAAATAAAGACTAAACCCTACAGTCWATAAGAGGCTCATGAATGCTAAGAAAGGACTCCAGCAGAAGGACGTAGGAGGCCTTACCCGCTGTCTTTCCATAACCACAGACTGTGGCAGAGAATCATAGCTGCCCTCTTGGTAAGCAAACGTTTCCAGGTCATCCAGCTGTGTCTTTAGCTGCAGGATCAGCTCTCTCTGCTTTTCCTTCTGGACCTCAATTCGCTCCTGCTTCTCTCGCTCACTCTGAAACAAAGTTTTTGGCAAATAAGAGTGAACATTTACCATCATAGCCAAGCCTTGAGAACAGAATCATAGTATAAGGACTGTTTGCTTCAGCTCATGCACTTGACTAGCAAACACTATTTGCTAATCCTGACAAAAAGATCAGCATATACATCAAGGCTCTAGAGGTACTAGTCACATCAYGTCATCTTACAAGGCAAGAGTGTCTTTAGACCTCCTGCACCCTATGTCCATCCCACAAGGCTGAAATCCAGAAAGCACTGGCCTAAGTATCAAAATGATGGTCATGTTTCAAGGAGTTCCTGAGACACTATCTCTCAGAGTGAAGCTGTAACGCAGAAAGGTTTAAACACATGCCCCCAACAGTTGGCCCAAGCAGTCAGAGACCTGTACACGTATACAGTAGGACATCACACAGACCTGCCTCCAAGCCCTGCTCCGGGAGCACGCTGCCTGCCCTACCGCCCAGCGACTCCAGCACCGCCGTGGGGAGAAGCAACTGCAGCRACTTCTCTGTGCTTCAGCTGCCAGCCTGCCCCACCACACAGCACAGCCACGAACAGTATCACCACTACAGCAACGGGAACGTCAAGCAGGTCGAAAGCACTTACCAACCCCTGGCGGCGGAAAGCATGGGAGGGAAAGGTACCGAATTACGCTGCTGAAAACGCAACYGCGCTTTCTTTCACTTAAGAGAGCGCTACCGCTCTGCAGGTACCCCAGAGAGGCCGTGAGGGGCACRGCGCCCTCAGGCCTGGCAGCCCGCGGGCCGCAGGCGCCGGTGGCTGCCGCACTCACCGGGGCGTCGCCGAGGCCGTGCGCCAGCGGCGCGGGGCAGCCGCGGAAAGCAAAGTCCTCGAGGTCGCGGAGCAGGCGCTGCTGCTCGGCGGGCCCGGCCCGCGCCACCTGCCGCAGCCGGAACTGCACCTG
>NW_028186547.1:331288-333898 GCF_003343005.1 Rhea americana
GGGCCGGGGCGGCGCTGCGGCCGAGGGCCGGGCCGCGCCCCCAGCCCGAAATAGCGCGGGGCGGAGCGGAGCAGGGCGAGCAGCGACATGGCGAGGTGAGTGCGGCGGGACGGGGACGGGCCCCGGGCAGCCCCTCCGGGACCCCCGAACCGCCTGGAGCGGCGCCGGCGAGGGAGGCCCCGCAGCGGCGCCCCGACCCCGGGGCGGGGAGGCAGGAGTCCTGCGTCCCCCACCGGTTATCTATGCCCCGCGGAGCCCCGRGCTCTACGACACCCCCAGTGCTGGGCACCGTCCACCGTGGGCACGGCGCCGGCTCCCCGGGGTGTCRGCGGCCCCGGCGGGGCAGCTGCCTGGCTGTGGGCCCTGCTGTGGCCAAGGAGGTGCAAGCAGGAACCGAGGGCCCATGGGGACACACCGGTGCCAGTGAGAGCAAGAGCGAGCTGGCCTGCTGCACTGTGCTCGCCTGCTGCTGCGGCACACACRCTGTTAGGAAGCACAGAGCAGCACGCAGCAGCCCTGCAGCACAGACCTTCCCTCTCCCTCTCCCTACTCACAGTCACCAGGCCGAGCATTTGGCCCGTACAGGATACTGAAGCCACCCGAGCTACCCAAAAACTGGGTACCCTGTGCCTCCTGYGCAGTGCCTGTGGCATGCCAGTAGAGCAAAGGCACAGAAACACCTGCTGATCTCATGTTTTCCAAGGCAACCCGCAAAGACGCTTTGGTATGACCGTCCCCGGTACGTCTTCCTTGAGTTCTGCGTAGAGGACAGCCAGGATGTTAAAGTTGTCATCGAGGACCAGCGGCTGGTGTTCAGGTGAGCTGCCACTGCCCCGCAGAGCCCAGGGCACGGCACTGAGCTCTGAGCAGTATGCAGGGCAGGGAGGACCCTGCCAGAGCAGCTCATCAGTGGCTGCAGCCCTGTCCTAAGGCAGGTTGCGTTACTGTATTTTGACAGCTGCAAAAATGCAGATGGAGTGGAATTCTACAACGAGATCAACCTGTATGCCAGGGTGAACTCCAAGGTGAGGCCCATCCCTCAGCAAACCATTCCCTGACAACTCGCATCAAGCTAAAAAATTAACACAACCTGTGCAGTCTCAAACAACACTGGTCAGAGCTGAACTGTCCCATGGGAGGTAGGGTGCTGCTCATGCTGCAGAGGTTTCCGTTGCTGGTAAACTCCGACAAGCAAAGCTGCCTGTTCCCTCAGGGGCAGCATAGGTGGCTGAGTGGGGTGAGCACAAGCTGGAAAGCCCAGACCCTGGGTCTGTCACTCACTCCCAGTACAGCCTTAGGCCAGAAACATTCCTTCTCCACRGCCTTCTGTGTCCCAGAGCTTGAATATGGCTGAACTTTAAACCTGTGCGTGTTGATTAGAGTGGAGCTGAGCAGATGTTCAGATGATATGTCCCTGATCTCTTGCAGGACTCGCAGGAGAAACGCTCTGACCGCTCCATCACATGCTTCGTAAGGAAGTGGAAGGAGAAAGAGGCCTGGCCACGCATCACCAAGGAGAACATCAAGGTGCGTGGCCAGCAGCCAAGGACCCCCACCTTGGGGCCTCAGCACACGTGCTGCACCCGCACAGCACTTCCTGGCTCCTGAGGGACCAAACCTGACCCTGGTCTGGTATCGTGGTCCCCACACTGGCAACCCAGAGCTCTCAAGGAGCTGGGCCTTTCCCTCACTGTGCCCGCACCCGGTAGCTGAAGGGACACATATACCCATTCCTGGCCAGTTCCCATGCCGTGGGGCCGGAACAGCCTGTACTTGCCCCACGGAGCGGTTCCCTCCAGCTGCAAGGATTGGCCTTGCAGGTCCTGCTCAGTGCTGTCTGCTCCCTGAGGGGATTCTCTCTCTGCCTACAGCCAGCCTGGCTCTCGGTGGACTTTGAGAACTGGCGAGACTGGGAGGGAGATGAAGAGTTGGAGAGGGCCATGGTGGAACAGTACGCAGAGGTAAGCTCGCTGGCAAGGCCTGGGAGTGCTGTGGCCTCCGGGTCCCTAGGCACCGCGTGGGGTGGGCATTGGGAGAAACCAGGCACTCAGCATTCCCATGGCCATTTGTTTCCCACCCAGCTCCTGCAGAAGGTCACGGACAAAGCCCCCCCCCCTGCAATGGACGATCTTGATGTGAGTAGAGCTAATGGGCCACTTCCCCCCAAGAAAAAAAGCCATAGCAGCTCCTGCCTCTGGCCCTCACTTGCCCAGTGCCAGCCTGCAGCAGCTCCAACTGCTTTCTTGGGGCAGCTGAGTCCCAGGGTGAGAACAGGGACAGGCGCCCCCCACGCCTCCTGGCCCCCCTGCCCCCAGCTGGCTCCTCTCTCCCTCCAGGACGACCTCTGAGGCCCAGCTCCCGGGACGGYGCAGCCAGCAGGATGGTCTCCCCTGTGCACCGACAGGCCCGGGCCGCGAATGGGCTCGCCGATGGTGCCGAGCCTGGCCCAGCGGAGCCCACAGCACGCTGGGGAGCTGTCYGCTCTGCTCGCGCCGATTATGCCAGGGGACAGTCAATAAACGTGAGCTGCTACTGTCTGCTGTCTGCTGGGGCCGCCGCCGCGCCCGTCGCCCGGGAGAGCCACCCCCTCGGCCCCGCCGCACCGGGACC
>NW_028186547.1:334288-371432 GCF_003343005.1 Rhea americana
TGCCGCCGCCGCCGCCATGGTGTTCCAGTGCCAGCGGGACAGCTGGGCCCGGCAGGTAGCGGCGGCCCTCGCGGCGGGCGCGGCGGCCCTCGCGGCGGGCGCGGCGCTCATGTCTCGCCGTCTCTCTGTTGCAGTTCGCCACCAGGGTGGTGTCGTGCAGCGCGGCGGAGCTGCGGCCCGAGGGCGGCGGGGAGCCGGTGCGCGGCTTCCAGGTGGTGCTGGAGGACACGATCCTCTTCCCCGAGGGCGGCGGGCAGGTAGAGCCGGGCCGCGGGSCGGGCCGGGCCGGGCCGGGCCGCGGGGGCGGTTCTGACTCCTCCCTGCCCGCAGCCCGACGACCGCGGCCTCATCGGGGACGTGCCGGTGCTGCGCGTGAGCCGGCGCGGCGCCGAGGCCGTGCACTTCGTGCGCACGCCGCTGGAGCCGGGCGCCCAGGTGCTGCTCTCGCTGGACTGGGAGCGGCGTTTCGACCACATGCAGCAGCACTCAGGTACCGGGCCCCAGCCCCACCGGGAGAGCACCGTGAGCACCCCGCCGCGGAGCAGCGGCACTGCAGAGCCCGGGCCCCGGGGCAGCCTGGCCATGCCTGTGCTGGGCGCTGGGCCCTGGGGGGTCCAGTCGGTGCCCTTCTTGTTCCCTGCCCAGGGCTGGGGAAGGGCAGTCCAACAGCTCTCAGCACAGCCTGGCCTTGGGACCACTCGTGAAGGCAGGCACCTCTCTTGTGAGCTCATCCTTGGTTTGTAAACAGATTGACTTTGAGAAGACTTGGAAGGAAGTGCGCAGCCTGCTTTGAAAGCTTCACAGTGCACCATAGTATTCTCGGGTGCCCAAGGCCCATGTGGCATTTGCTGGCTTTTCTATCTGTTTCTAAGGAAGTAGCATAAGGCCCATGGCTCTGAGCACAGGCATGGGCTTGTTTGTGAATGCCTAGGAGAGTGTCAGCAGTAAAAATGTGCTTTGAAAATCTCTTTCGTTGCATCCAGCAGAACTCAAGGCTTTTGCTTGCACTTATCTTCCAGGGCAGCATCTCATTACTGCCATTGCAGATCAGATGTTTGGATTCAAGACAACTTCATGGTGAGCAGGGAAAGGTTCCTTTTAACCCCAATCTTAGCTTGTTTGGCATGTGCCATTGTGCTCTGCCATGAGCAGATGAACACCAGTAAATCCATAGAACAGTTTACATTCCGCTTGACCACAGAGGGCCTGAGAGAGGTGGCTGAACTGGAGAGAAGCTGAGCAAAGTACTTTCTCGGTCTTTTCCCTCTCTAAATGTTTAGTATGTATCTGGCGTTATGTAAACAAAAGGGAGAGCAGGGAAGTATGTTTTGTTTCAGTCATCACATTCCCAGCAGTTCTGCTTGCATGGCACTTGATGCAGAACAGAGGGATTTGCAGCTGCTCTTAGCAACAGTGGCAGATGTTCTTTGTCTGTGCAGGGAGCTGGGCCGCCAGCGAAGTGTCATTGAGCTGGACACCCCTGTAATGACAGCAGAGCAAATAGAGGCCCTGGAGAGGAGTGTGAATGAGAAAATCCGGGAGAGGGTACCTGTGACAGTGAGGGAACTGGCTGCAGATGACCCTGAAATTGAAACAGTGAGTAATGGGGAAGGGAACTGATGTGGGAACAAAATAACTGCAGCATGGTYGTCAGCTTGTTTACCATGCTTCTTGTTTTGCTAGGTGAGAAGCCGAGGTTTGCCAGATGACCATGCAGGGCCAGTGCGAGTTGTAAGCATCGAAGGCATAGACTCTAACATGTGCTGTGGGACTCATGTCTCTAACCTGAGTGACTTGCAGGTAYGGGGCTGCAGCTGAGTTACGTTCTGGAACTTTACTCCACATGTTCAGATCTAGCACAGCAAAAATCCCTGAGATCTAGCATCTGATGGAAATTGTCATTGGTGATAAAGTGGTGGAGAGAAAGCCCTGTGCTGAGTGAGGCTCAGCAGGGCCGTACACAGGTCTGCAGTCTCTCTCCAGTCAGTCCTGRAAACATGCTCCCTTGGTTCTTTGTAACAGAACTCAGCTCTTGCCTGTAGCAATGATATTTTCTGAACTGTTGATATTTTCAAAACTGTTGATGTTTTTATGGAAGGTGGGAGGTACAGTGCTAGTATGATGGTGTGTTGCCACGTTACAAGCCATTTGTTCCTTCACTTAAAGCTCTTGACATTTTATGAGGGTTTGTTGTGATTGAGAAATCCTCTGTGCAGGGGGGCAGAGATAAAGTTCTAGAGCTGCCTTTAAGTGCTTCTGTCTTTTTAGTCATCTGGGGAAACAATGTGGTGGGTCAGATGGGTCTTCCTTTCAGGTCCCATACCTGGATGCATGAGGAATYAGAGACTATATCCCAGCAGAGACAATTTGTCCTACATCCAGCAAGTTGAATTAGTYCCACCTTATCACTGTCTTTTTTTGCGTACATCTTACAAGAGATTTTAATGAGTTTAGTTTCATTGGCAGTCTTTTCACAGCAAGACATAGTCTAGTAGGAACTGTTCASCTCTCTGAGTATAAGCAAAATACTGTTCTCCCTTTCTGACCAAGGCATTTTTCTTTTTAAGGTTATTAAACTCCTTGGCACAGAAAAAGGGAAAAAGAACAAAACGAACTTGGTTTTCCTGGCAGGAAATAGAGTGCTGAAGTCAATCGAACAAAGTCACAGCACTGAGAAGGCTCTGACCTCATTGCTCAAGTAATATCCTTTCACTTTTCTTTCATCTTTGTTGTTTCTTCTGACAAATACCAGAGACTAAGGCTACATCTACCCAGTGTTTCTCATGATACATTATCTGCTCTTGCTCCTTTAATAGATCCTTTCTTTGTCCTTCAGAGAGCAATCCAAATTCTCCCTTTTGTTTTAGGAACGGACCAGATGAGCATGTAGAGGCTGTGAAGAGGTTGCAGAGTTCTGTGAAACTGCTTCAGAAGGTATGAGGATTGTTGAGAAACAGATTATGGCTGCATCTTGTCAGCCTGAGCATTAGTCATGACAGCTGAGAATAGAATTCTAGGCATCAGTTTTTTTGAGTACTATGAAAACTGCTCCCATCTCTAGGAACACAGCTCAGTCTTCACATTGACTTCATCTGTAATACAGTTTATTTGCTTTTCTTCCAGAATAACTTGAACCTACTTAGAGATATTGCTGTTTTGATAGCCCGGGACTTCAAAAGCAAACCTGTTCAAAGTCAGCTGTTTGTGTTACACAGGTATGGGGGAGTTCAGRGTAAAGAGTAAGAGGCCATGGTATCTTACGTGTTTTATGGCAGTTGCATCTCTCTGACACCTGTTCAAGCTTGTTTATGACAATTATTGCTTAAAAGCCAACTATTTATTGGGGAAGAATATAAACAAGGTAAATAGAATATCAAGCCACCTGTGGTGTAACAAGGCTGTGTAATTAAAGAAATATGTTAGTAATTCAGTCACTAAATTCTTTTGGTTTTATAGCTAAGAAAAAATTGTCTCTATCTGATTTCTCTGGCCTTGGTATTTTCCAAAAAAAATTAAGAGCTCCATTTGTTAAAATAAACACTTAAATAATTTCAAAATATGCCATAGGAATGTGCAAGAAGGATTTAGATACATAGAAAAAAACCTAMTCTCCCTCCTAACAACAAGAGGCCAAATCCCCAGGCAAGAGCATAGACTGCTCACACAGATTTTAACTTTMAGCTTCTCTGATGGCAGAAGCCGGTGGGAAATTTTAGTCTTAAGAAAAACAAACAAAATAGAAAACTGACAAAAAACAAGCTTGGGTAGTCAGTGTCTTTGGTTTGTGATTGATATTCAAGGCTCTAGATGGGATTTTTGCCTCTCTCTGAAGTGACTTTTTATCTGTACAGGAAAGAGGGTGACTCTGAATTTATGAACATCATCGCTAATGAGATTGGCACAGAGGTGAGTTAGTGATAAAGACTAACCTGACACAATGAGCTTCTTCATCCATATTGTAGCACAAGTAGGGGCTGGCCAGGTTTCTGTTTGTACAACAGCCATGAGCTGTTTCCTTCCAAAAGTTACACAGGTTTATCACTGCAAGGAGCCTCAGTAGGCAGAAAATTTTCAATGGTCAACAAACACAATGGTGAAAATTCAGAACACTGTAGAAAAGCCTGTCCCATCAGCCCTTTTAATTTAGGATACACCAGTCCCTGTTCTGTCTCCTATAACATATGATTCAGTATAACAGGTTCAAAAGCCCCCAGCCCTACAGAAACTTTTTAGTTTCTGCAAACTGAGCCTTGGTCTCAGTAGTGAGCACTGGCCTGTAAATTGTTTGCATGTCTGAATGGGACTTGTCAGGGTCTCTGTCCTCTTTCCGGACAAGGAAGATACTGGCTGGTCTGGAGCAAGGCCCGTATCTGTGTCCACAGGAAACCCTGCTGTTCCTAACCGTGGGAGATGAAAAAGAAGCAGGACTCTTTCTTCTGGCTGGGCCTGTTGAAGCAGTTGAGAATTTAGGTCCCAGGTAAGAAGTTCTGTGACTTCTTTAAAATTGGTAAGAATTCTAATGTAACAAACAAGTAGCTGAATAGTATAATTAGGGCATGGATTGTTGTTTGCTCTCTGGAGTAGCTTAGGGAAGGCCACYCTCTTTTCTGCAAGTGAGGCCATCAAGCATATGCTGTTGTTACTGCAGGGTGGCAGAGCTGCTGGGAGGCAAAGGTGCTGGGAAGCGAGGCCGCTTTCAGGGCAAAGCAACCAGGATGAGTCGGCGAGGAGAAGTGCATGCTCTGCTCCAGGAATTCATCAGCCATCAAAGCCCTGAAGCGTAAGAAAATTCTCAAAGTAGGACTTGTCTTCCCTGCTCTGCAAAATCTCCACCAACTTTCCTCACAGAGAGTAAAGACATAAAAATAACAGCTGTTGTACCTGCACTCTGTGTGAGCAGATTTGATGGTCATGGGAAGCTGGGGAAGGGGGGATCTGCCATCCACTATTTTCTCTGGCCCATGGTGTTGCAAGGTTTCTTTCATTTCCCCAGATAAGAAGTAATATTCTTAAGTGATTAAAAGTAGTCACAATTTAATCATKTTGTGGGCTTCCTGCAGACCAGGAGAGCTTGCAGTGCACTGTGGCTTTTACTTTATACCACCTGCTGGGGAATAACTGTTTTATAAGCATATTTATTCACAATAAGCTGGATGTGTTTATAAAACCAGAATAGTGGGAAGAAGCAGGGGATTGAATATGATATTCACTAACGGCTGCAGAAAAAAAAAACAAATTCAGCTTTTGCTTCTGAAATTTTGTAGGGAGAAGAAGAAATGAATGGCAGGAATTAGAGGCTGCTGGAATCTGGATATCCCTTTTAAAAGACCAGTGTAAGCTGCTCACTGGTTATGGCTGCCTATTGTCACTTCCTCAGGCATGAAACTGGGAGGCAAGATGACAAGATGCTGCAGTTAAACCTGTCAGCAAGGAAGGGAAGTAGCACCAGTGCTGCACATAACAAGTCACAGTAGTTTTTTGAACAGACCCATTTTTTTTCCCCTGTTTACTTAGAAATCTCTGCAGCTGCTGGAGGACTGAACATGTTTGTGCTAATGTTTTTGCTAGCACCCCTCATTGCTGGTTAATATGCAGCCTGCTGCCCTCTGGACTCCACAGTTCCCTCGGGCAGCCACCTATTGACCGAGCTGTGAGGCTGATGCAAGCAGTTGTCAGATAACACTAACTTCATGCTTACGTCTGAAAGCACTGCTGCAGTACATTATTGCAAGTTTCATTCATTTGTAGGTGGCCCTGGCAGAACTACATTAACGCATTATGTGCTAACTCTGATCATAACAAATGCAGATTCAAGCAGTTTCCCAGCACTTTGTTTTGCATGCAGCTGTATATGGGGCATTTCTGGTAGCTGTGTTAAACATTTCCTTCACTTCTGTTGCTATGAGCTTGAGCTTTCTGTACCATTCGTTAATCCCAAGCGATGGCTGTGCCCCCCTCACCTCTGCAATAGTTACTCTTACTCTTCTACACAGTAAGAAATGTTTATGGAAAATAAGCCTTTGGGATTAATAAAAAGCTACGACAGTGTTTCTTCAGTTTGCCCTTTTTGCTATGATGGGTCCTGGAGGCTGTTACAATCTTGGCTGCAGAAACAAAAGGGATGGTATGGAGGCACAGTGTGAAAAAGCATGTGGCAGGTAGTCCGGAAATCGGTTTTTCCCTCTCCCCCTGTTTCTTGCTAGAGCTGGCATGACAGGTTTAGTCCAAGTGTCGGTAATAAACAGAAATTAAAGGAAAAGGAAACCTCTATCATAAACCTACAGGATAGAAACAACACTGCACATACARTTTCCTCCCATGGCTACCTGCAGCTGTCATTTAGCAAAGAGCAAAACAGCTCCTCTGCCAGTTATTGAGCTGTTTGTGAACAGCAGGATTAGGCTAAGGGTCAAGGCTGTGCAGGCCAGCAGCTTCTGTTGTGGGCAGGCAGGCCGAGGCCAAGACTCAGCTCTGTGGTGCTGCAGCTCAGCCTGGCCCCACAGGAGCTGGCCTGTCCCAAAGTCATGCTTGCTGCCCTGACAGCACGAGGACACGTGCACGTCCTCCATTCGCACTTGGCGCAACTGGAAGCCTAGGAAAACTGGCACTAAAGCAGCCTCACTCCCTGCCCTGTGTAGTGTGGCCAGCCTTGGGCCAGGAGAGCTCCGTGTGCTTCCAYGGAGGCTCTGGGGTTTTCCATTTCTCTGTGCTGCGTTTTCTAGGCTGCAGCAACACAGGGACCAGCCTGGAGCCTGCAAGCCTGGGGGACATTTGATGTGCTCTGTCAGCCAGAGGGCACAGGGGCTCCCAGCAGCTAACAAGCATTAACATCCACTGGGCAAAGCCCTTCACCTGCCAGGGCCATGGGGCAAGCGGGGAAATGCTCGGCGAGCAAACATAGACATGCCATGGGCACCTCAGTGTGTCCCCTCCAGCAGCACCCAAGGGAGGAGCCAGGGAGCTCAGCACGCCAGGACAAGCAGCCCCCAGCAGATACATCCTCCTCCCTCCGACACCCTGTTGTGGCTCTTGCGGGGCACGTGCTGGCTTGACAGCCATTGGGACACTCCAACTCACAGACTAAATACACYGTTGGCTTTAATAAAATAGCCATTAGTACAGGTACACCCATATGTATATATGTATGTGTGTATATATCTATATACACACACACACTTTTTTTTTTACACATACAGACATATATATATATATGCATATATATATATACACACACACACACACACATATTTTTTATATATATATATATATACACACACACACACACATATATGTGTATGTGTATACATACATACATACATATATATATAAAGTATGCATGTGCATGCCCTGAGCTACATGGCACGGCAGCACACGGGGCAGGCGGAGCATCATGGGGGCACTAGGGCCTCAGGACTCCATATCCAAATGCTGCTCCTTCCCAGCCGGCCAGCGCCTGCCCTTCCACGGGGGAGCTGCCTTGTCCCTGCTGGCGGGAGCGTCTGTAGGTTCCGTCCATGCGGCTTTTGGGGCAGAGAGTGGCAGCTGGGCCAGGCAGCAGCTGTGTCCTGGCTGCCTGATGCTCTTGCCCGGCACGGTGGTGTTGCCTGTGGGGCTGCTCGCCCTAGACATCCTTCTTGCCACCAGGGACTAGGAGCCATGAGAGGCARTAGGGGATGAGGCTGACGGTGGCCAGGGGCACGGCTGCGCTCTTGCAGAAGGAGAGGAGGTAAAAGAGCAGCAGTGCATGGTCTGGCGGCTTGAAGGTGTCAAAGAGGTGCAGGAGAAGAAGGGAGGCGGCGGCACAGGCTAGGCGGAAGGGCAGCGGCGGGCGGCCGCAGGTGGGTGCACAGGTGTGCAGGGCCAGCCCCAGCCCGCAGAGTGCCCCCAGGTTCCTGAGCAGGCTGGCGAAGGGGGTGGTGTCCAGGTGGACCCACTCTGGGTGGGCACACCACCGCTGCGCCTTGGCCAGCGTCCACAGCAGGTCCACCCCCAGCGCCAGCAGCAGCGCATACAGCCCCAGGGCGAAGCCCAGCAGGAAGGCGGTGATGGCCAGGTACCAGCGCAGGCTGGCGCTGTAGATGGATCGGATGTGCTGGAAGGTCTTGGCCACGGCCATTCCTGGTGGCAAAGGGGATACAGCCATCAGTGCCCGCTTGGCCACAGCAGGAGCCAGCAGCATGGCATGGTGCCACAGCATGGCATGGCACGGCACAGCATGGCACAGTGGTACGGCACAGCACGGTACAGCACAGTGTGGCACAGCGTGGCACAGCACAGCGCAGCTGAGGACACGCTCACCTGAGATGACCCCCGCAATGACCTGGTGCGGGAAGTGGGCGGCGATGAAGACGCGGGACAGGCAGACACAGACCTGCACAGCCCAAAAGCTGGTCCAAAGCACTGTCCACAAAATCCTGCAAAACCCAATGGCTGTGTCAGTGCTGCAGCCAGCTGCCCGGGCCTGCAGCAGCAGCGGGGCTGACCGAGCCAGGGGTTTCCCTGGCCGGTACCCACAATAACACATGTGGGCTCTGTGCCCCACTGTGCCCCCCAGTTGTTTGAGCATCCACTGCCCCACATGGTTGATTTCAGCACACGGCTTACCAGTACTTGAGCGTCTTCACCTGCTTCTCCCCCGCGGCGATGGAGAGCAGAGCGGTCACCATGACATAGTACACACCAGCAGCGCCCATGGCATGACCCGAAGGGCTCCCTGCATGAGAGCAGAGCTCCAGGTGAGGCCACCCCTTTGGAGCAGAAGCCGTGAGCTGCCCTGTGCTGGGGACACCCAGGACCCAGGGGTCTCTGTCAACAGTGTTGCAGCACAGCATAGTGCAGCATGGCATGGCACAGCATGGCACAGCACAGAGTAGTGCAGCACAGCATGGTGCAGTATGACACGGTGCACCATGGCATGGCACAGCACAGTATAGCATAGCATGGTGCAGGACAGCACGGTGCAGCACGGCATGGTGCAGCACAGCAAGTCATGGTGCAGCGTTGCACGGTGCAGCAAGTCATGGTGCAGCGTTGCATGGTGCAGCACGGCACGGTGCAGCACGGCACAGCATGGTGTGGTGCAGCACGGCATGGTGCAGCAGGGCACAGTGCAGTGTGGCACAGGGCAGTGGGGCACACAGGGCTTCAGGAGTGACTGTTGGCTCCCAGCTGGTCCAAGATGCAGAGGACAGGGCTGCCTTCGCCGGCGTGTCAAGCACGCAGGGTGCACGAGCACAGCCTGCGTCACCTCCCCCCCCCCACAAGATGCCCCGAGTGCCGCGGCCAAAGTGCAGCCAGGGCAGCCGGGAGGAGGCCGGGGGCTGTGCGGCAGGCACTGGTGCCGTGCCGTGGATCAAGGTCCCCGCGTGCCACTGTCCGACCCAGCCAGGGCTCGGGGTTTCTTACCAGGACCAGTCTCGCAGGTGAGCGGGAACTGCTGGATCTGCGGGGCTGAGGTGTTGCCATAATAGTCGGTCTCGTGCACCCACCAGTACGGCCTCTCCCCGAAGAGCAGCCTGGAAGGAAGGCGGGCAGCAGCGGGGCTGCCGGAGTGGGCACGGCCACAGCGCAGCGCCCGCCCCGGCCGGCCGCCAGCAGCAGCACGGGCCAGCGTCGAGCAGGCACCAGCGCCCCGGCCCCACAACGGCACCACTCACCACTTGAAGACGAGGTTGAGCCAGTCGCCAATGACGGCCACCCAGAGCAGCCGGATGCCCACGGGCCGACAGAAGTGGAACCAGAGCGGGAAGAGGACGAAGAAGGTGTTGCGGAGGTCRGCCGCGAAGGAGACGAAGAGGAACCAGTGCTGGGCGCCCTTGAAGTGCACCTGCAGCTGGTGCGTGGCCCGCACGCCCGCGTCGTGCAGCAGGTTCATGCCCGCCTCCATCCTCAGCTGCCCACAGCCCCCTCCGGCTGTCCCCGCACCGCCACCGCCGCCGCTGCGGTTTTATACCCAGCGGCTCATTTGCCGCCGCAGGTCGCTCGTCCCTGCGCTGATCTTTGGACCCAGAACCACTTTTGCCAAAGGTGCATCACCGGGGGCGGGGGGTTACAGCCGCCTCGGGAACAACTTACGTAAAAGGGGAAACCGGTGTGTGGGGCCAGCGCAGTGCTGGGCCCCGCAGCCCCCTTAACCCTTCGGTGCCCTGGCGGGACCACGCACCCCTGTGCTGGCAATGCAGCTCGCTGCTCCCAGCTGCCCCGGTGGGGAGGCTGAAGCCACCGGAGCCGCAGCCTGGGAGCATGCAGTGGCAGCTGTCCCRGACCCTGCTGCAAGGGCAGGGCACGAAGCTTGTGCAGAAAGGGGACTCCAGCGCCCCGGTCGCTCTGCTCGGGGGGGGCCTCACCTGCGACTGGCTTTGCCTGGCACTGAGGAATTCAACAAACTTGGCTCCACCATCAAGAATAGTTTCTGAGACAGCAATAAATTCTCCCTGAAAGATTGCACTGCAGGAGCTGCCGGGGGCCCATGGGCGCCAGCCCTGCTTGGGGGGGGGCACGGCGCAAAACCAGGGCTGCAGCCGGAGGCAGGAGAGGGGAAAGGGCACCGGCTGCCTCCTGCATCCTGGCAGGGCCGGACCGAGAGCCATGGGCTGCTGGTAGCCCTTCCTCTCCTGCCGCAGAGGGCGAGGAGGGACGTCGGAGGTCCCAGGGCTGGCAGCCAGTAGCCCTGGGGCTGTGCTGCGCTCGTGGCTGCCCTGGGCTGGGCGACAGAGGTGCCGCACGCTGCTGTTTTTCCCCACGCTCCTGCCTGGACGGGGCTGCCGGGACCCGTCCCTGCCCCTGTGCACCAGTCGCTGCCAAGCCGGGAAGGAGCTGGCCGCCAGGGAACACCRCGTTCCCGCAGCAGCAGGACCCGGGCACGCGCCGCAGCGCCCGACTCTTCCCTCCCACGCCGGCACTTTGTCGTTCGCCTGTGTGGGCAGAGTCCACCGGGAAGCCGTGGGGCACCCGGGCAGGCCTGACACGGCGGGGATGGGTGCCAGAAGGCTGCAGGCTCCCACTGCCCCGGGGCTGCACGTGCAGCTGGCGGTGCCTGGGCACGGCTCCACGAGCCGCAGGCTGAGCACACTGGGCTGCAGCCAAGGCCGGCAGCAGAGGAGCCTGCCGGGTACGGCCGTTAACGTGCAACGGGCTCAGTTATCCCCTCTTCTCGCTGGAGCCTCCTGGAGCACTGGGGGTGACGCAGCAGCAGCACGGACGAGCCAGGCGAGAGTGCGGTGGGGAAACGCACCCAGGTGCCTGTTTATTGCAAGTGGTGGGAGGCGGYGCTGCAGGGCCCCAGCCGCCAGCTGCCACCGGGCCCTGCCGGCTCCTGGTGCGCCGTCCTGTGCCCGTGCCCAGCTGAGGGAGGCGGTGACATGGGGGCAGGCGCCCTGCACGGCCCGGCCCCTGGGGGCAGCGACGACACCTCACTCGGGGGCTGCACCCAGGAGCTGCTGGCACCGCAGCTCCAGGCATCCAGCCCAGCTGCCTGCTTCCAGCACCTGGGACAAAGTCTCAAGAGGGCTGCAAGGGCAGCTGGAGGCTTTGCACAGGTGGAGGCCTGCAGGCAGCAGCCCCGAGCCAGGGCCAGGCTGCACCCAKGGCACTGGGCTGCAACACAGCACCGGGCGGTATCGGTGGGCCAGGCTGCGGCCATGGCGCTGGGCTGCAACAGGACAGCCGCGTCCCCAGGCTGCATCGCTGCGCCAAGCTGCACCCGCGGCCCCTGCAAAGCCAGCCCTAGCGCATGCGATGAAGCGGGGGACAGGGGCGGCCACGGGCACCGGGGGGCCGGGCTCAGGGCCGCGGTGGCAGGCTGAGGGTGAGGTTGAGGAAGCCGCTGTAGCTGAAGGGGGGCAGGTGGGGGGCACAGGCGGCCGCCGCGGGCCGGCAGCCCAGGGGGTGGCCGCCGCAGCCCCCCGCCTCCCGCTCGGCCCCGAGGTAGATGCTGTCGGGGGAGTCGGCCGAGGGGTCCTCATCGAAGTAGTTGTAGGGTCGCAGGATGAAGCCGACGTTGTTGCCCGCCGTCACCGTGTTGGGTACGTCCTCGGCGTGGGGGACGTGCAGGAAGCCCACGGAAATCCAGGCCACCAGGTCCTGGGCAGGAGAGGGGCCGTCACCAGCGTCCTGCCCCCGCGGCAGCTGCCAGCCCCACCACCCTGCTCACCTCGCCAGCGATGGTCTCGTTGTTGATGAAGTCTGCAAAGGCGACGGTGGGCGTCCAGGGGTCGTTCTGGTTGTAGATGCTGGAGCTGGCCGGCTCCTCTTCCTTGTGCCGGGTGACGGCCAGCTGGTACCTGCGGGCCGGGGCGGCGCCGTGGGCCGGGTCCCGCGCTGCGGCTCGCGGCCGGCGGAGCCCCCGGCCCCCGAGCTCCGGCCCCGGGGCCGAAGCGTTTCCCCAGAGGCGAAGCCCCGGCCCGGCGGAGCCCCGGCCCGGTGGAGCCACCCCGCGCCACGGGGGTGTCGAAGCCCGTCCCGCCCCATCCCGGCCCCCCGCCGCCGCCCCGGCCCCCTGCGCACCTGCCCCAGCTGAGGGCCCGCTCCATGGGGCTGTCGGCGGGCAGGTGCTCCCCGGGGTGGCTGCGGAGCTGCAGGCGGTAGCTGCGCGGGTGCCCCCACCGGTTGGGGCGGGCGCTGGCGAAGGCCAGGTAGCGGGGCAGGCGCCCGCCGAGGGGGAAGGCCGCCTCCTCCTCCCGCCGCAGGCGCGCCTTGCGGAGCACGGGCTGCTCGATCGTGTGCTCCCCGCTCCAGGGGTCGCGCAGCCGCTCGTACGCCATGTCCTGCGTCTCCAGCCAGTTCGGCCGCCCTGCGGAGCCCGGGGAGGGAGCGCTCGCGCCGCGGCCCAGGCAGAGCCGCGAGGCGCCCGGGCCGCCGCCGCCRCCCCCCGGCACCTACCGCCGACGTCCAGGTCCGCCTTGTAGTGGATGTGGTGGAGGTGCATGGTGCCCAGCGTGTGCGGCCCGACCCTGTTGCCGTAGTTGGTGCCGTGGCCGTGGAAGAAGGAGGAGCTGATGTAGCCGGTGGCGTGGACCCGCACCTCCAGGGCCCCGCTGGCGTAGAACAAGAAGTCCCAGACGTAGTCGTAGTTGATGAGGGTGGAGACGGCGCGCAGGACCAGGGCGGTGCGCCGCAGCCCCCCGTAGTAGGCGGAGTGGGCGTCGGAGAAGTGGCGCCGCAGGGGGAGCGCCGTGTCGTGCTCGAAGACGCACAGCGAGGCGCGGCTGGCCTGGGGGGCGTCCGCCTCGGCCAGGTAGTGCCGGTCCACATAGGTGGCCAGGTAGGGGCAGTCGACGCCCCGCACCAGCTCATAGGCGAAGCGGCCCAGGCCGAAGCTGCCGTCGAGGTAGCGGGTCGACATGCCGCCGGGGCAGTTGGAGCCGTAGAGGGCCAAGGCCTCCTGCAGGCTCAGCTCGTAGAGGAGCCGCTCGCCGCGGTAGCGCACGTCGAAGAGCCGGGGGCCGGAGCTGGGGCTCATGCCGAAGGCGAAGCTCCAGCCCTGGAAGGCGACGCGGTTGTGGTGGACATGGTAGCGGGGACCCTGGGGCTCGTAGGGCAGCGGCGCCGGGGGGCCGGGCGGGTGCCGGGGATGCATCGAGCCGTACGTCGCCGCTGCCGCCAACGGCTTCTCGATCCGGACCACGGGCAGCGAGCCGGCCGCAAACKCAGCCTCCAGGGCCCCAGTGCTGGCAAAGTACTGACCGTTGTAGAAGACCTTGCGCAGGCGCCAGCGAGACACGTCGAGGTCTTTGTGGTCCACCAGCAGCTCCAGCCCCACCGGTGAGAGGAAGAAGCCGGTGCCGGGCACGGCGTGGAAGAAGACGAACCAGGTGCTGCGGTCGCCCGACTGGAAGCCCCGGGGGGCGGTGGTGAGCGCCGCCAGGTCGCTGCCGTCCGACTCGCAGCACGCAGCCAGGAAGCGCGGTGCCTGGCGCAGCTCCCGCTGCACGAGCGTGTTGATATCCGTGTACTCCTTGCCTGTAACGGGGCGGCGGTGGTACGGCACCTTCCCCCCATACTTCTGCACCGTGACATCCCGGTGGTACGTCGGCAGCGGCAGCGGACCCACCACATACTCCGTGATGTTGGGCTCCGGCTGGTTACCAAAGTACAGGACAGCCAGCGCCTCCCGTGCAGGGCGAGGCCCCCCATCATCCAGGAACCGCAGCACTTYCACCTTGGCAGGGATCTGCACGTCRACCAAGTAGATGCAGTTGTCAGAGGGCAAAGCACGTGAGGCGTCCACCAGCTTCACCCCGAGTTTTTCCTGCAGGTACCGGACCACTTGGACCATTTCTTCTGGGGTCAGATCAGCAAAAACCAGGCTGCGGCCATCGTCAGTGTCCTCCTGCTTCAGGTGCTGGTGCTGACAGACACTGGGTGCCCTTCCCCTGGTCAGCAGCACGCAGACCAAGGCAAATATTGTGGCCAAAGCCAGAATGAGGAGGATGAGCACGGTCTTCACGTTCATGTCTGCCGCAGGGCTGAATGCGCCTGTGGGCTCCAAGCTGCAAAACCCTCGGAGTGACCTGCCAGCGGAAGGGGCTGGTTTTGTTTTTTTCCCGTTTTTTGGACAGGGAACAGCCCAGATGAGTTTGCAGGGAGGGTGCAGGGCCAGAGGGGGATGTCCTCAGACATGCCTAGAATTTGCTGGAAACCATAAAAGGCAACTTTGCTCCACTCCCCCAAACAAGTCACATTTTAAAGTAAACTTAATGCTGCTTCATCTATCCCTCCCGTTTTCCCTCATGCAGCGCTGCAGACTCAGAGCAAATACACTCGCTTGGGGGTATTCTCCCCCTTATTCCTTCTCCCCTTAACCCAGCAGATGGCCAAATGGGTGGAAGAGCTGGTAAGGCCGATGCCTGCCCACATGGCACGCTGTTGAGTGCAGTGCTGCGGCCCCGTCCTGCCCGCTAAYGGCAGGTCAACGCTGCTGCCTGCGTGTGGGCGTGGGTTGCTGCTGGTGCTGAGCCCACGTATGGGAAGCCACCGCTGGCTCCCTGCTCCAGTGGCACCTCCTGATTGCTGGCCACGGCCTGGCACAGATGAGGCTGCCAAGAGGAGGATGAAGGCTGCTGAGCCCAGTAAGCATCCTCAGCACCGGGAGCTGCCTCGGCTCTGTCCCTGGCATCACCTCTGGGATCCTGACGCCAGCCCGAGGGCCAGCGGCGCAGCCAGCCCCCGCCTCTGCCTTCCACAGAATCTGCCACCATTGCTCACCCCAACCACCCCCCTCCTGCCATCCCGCACCTGGGGGCCACCCCAAGCCTTGGTTTGTGAACACAGAAAACACGAGCAACTGGCAACGAGCCAGCATACCCCACCCAGCAGTCACCGCTGCGTCATAAGAACGAGACACTTGAGATTGCACCAGACTGGAATCAGACTTCATTTCTTTAAACACAAGACAGGCACTACACAGAATTTGCTGCTGCAGCAAAGGGATGACATTTTCCCCCACTTTCCTCCTGCAACAGACTCAAATTTGGCAACTAGAGAGGGCAATGCATACTCCTATCTGTCAGTATGCCAACAAGGTTATGCCTCCCTTCTACAGAGCACTACTTAAAAGCAATGATAACAAGCAGAGTTATTGTACAACTGGAAATTAAGACAACTTCATTGCAAAAAATGAAAATAAGAGACAGAACAGTCAGCCTAGTGCCTTTGACTGTCTCCTAACACTAAAACCTGTAACATTAAAGCCTGCTCATATTTTGGAAGCCATCATAGGTGAACAGGGGGAAGTTTGGCAAACAGGAGGCCCTTTTGGGCAGGCACGCAACAGAGTTGATTTCACAGGCAGTAAAGTCCTGCTCACTGGTGAAAAACACACCATCATGTGAGTATATGGAAGGATCTAGGTTGTAGTAGTTGTAAGGTCTCAGGAGAAAGCCAACAGAGTTTCCCACAGTCACTGTGTTGGGAATATCCTCAGAGTGTGGGATGTGAAGGAAACCAGTGGTTATCCAGGCAACCAGGTCCTAGACAGGGAAGAGAGTTACATAGCTATTTCCAGAATCTACAGTTGGAGCTACTGAAATCTGCACATAAGCCATGGAAAGTTATAGAAAGCTCAGGAAGGAACCTTCTGACCCTCTGAAACATCCAGTCCAACCCACATTCCCCACACTCAGAGCTCCTCCTTTCCGGGAAAGATTTCCCTCCTTTCCCCAAAGACCAGCCTGCAGCCAGGGCTGAAGACATCCACCAGGCAGAGACCTTTGCTCCGATTCCCCCAGCCAATCCCTATTCTTGTGGAGATTTTCCTCACATTTTGTTGGTATTTCTCCATGAGTAGAAATGGACCCACACTCTGGATCTGTGCACTCTGATCAAAGTGATGAACAGATACACAGAAAAGGAGATGCTCAAATCCACTTTCCTCATTCCCTGAGACTCTGCTGCTTTCCCAGCTAAGCCCACTGTCCTGCAAGCAATACCTAGGATTGCTCAGTTGGTCTTTTGGGGGCAGCTCCAATGCTCTCGCTTAGCCTGTGGTCAGGTATTACAAGCTTCAGCACTACAGACCGCAGCTCACCTCGTTAGTGATGGTTTCGTTGTTGATGAAGTTAGCAAAAGCAACAGTGGGCGTCCATGGGTCATTCTGGTTGTAGATACTGGTGCTGGTGGGCTCCTCTTCCTTTCGCCTGGTGACAGCCAACTTGTACCTGAGGACCAGAAAAGAGGTAGGAACCTCTCGCAGCAGCTGCAGGCGAGGGCAGGGAGATGCCATTCTAGGACCTGCAAGGCTTCTTACAAGCATTTACTGGCCATGGAGGGTAAGAGCTCCAACACGAGGTAGGGATGCAACCTGGGGAGTCTAAAGGTGACCAAAGCGACCGTTGATGATGAGAAAGGGGACAAGGGGTTTGTCTTGGAGGCCAAGGGCCAGAGCATGCTATGGGCACCCATCACACGTAAAGCAGAAACCCATTTTAAGGAAGGGATGGTAAAAGCATTGCCAGGGTGCCAAAAGCTCAGGGAGTGCACAGGTAACAGCCTCCTTGGGCAGGGCATAGCTAAATGCTACTCCCTGGAGAATCTGCAAATCTCAAGACTGATCCTACAGAGTAACCCCCACCCAAGGGATCGTCTGTCAGGTCCATGAAATCTGGAGAACCTGATGCCGCTGTTAGGAGAGCAGCCTGACCTTGCCCAGCTGATGGCCCTCTCCATGGAGCTGGTTTCGGGCACGTGATCCCCTGCAAAACTGATGATCTGGATCCTGTAACCACGCTGATGGCCCCACTTGTTTTTGCTGTTGGCTGCAAAGTAGATGTATCTGGGCATCTTTGACTGGTGCCGGAACGCAGCCTGGTCCTCTACATCCAGGACTTTCTTTGTGAGTCGTGGCTGCTCTATCTGCTGCTCTGGGCTCCAGGGGGCCCGTGCCATCTCAAACACCATGTCATGGGCCACCAGGGAGTTTCTCACCCCTACAAGACAAAAGCAAAGCCACTGAGGAGCTTCCCTGCAGTCGCCTGCTCCCCACAGTCACAACTGCAGTCACGGCTTGTTTTCCCCATCCTCCCTCCCACACCCTAGGTTCTGAGTGCTGTTTTCTGCATATGAGAACAGTTGCTGCTCTGCAGCTCCACAGCAGCATGGCTGTACACTTACCTAACCCAGACAACAACACTGGCACCTGATGGCCCAGCCATTGCTGTTCTGCTCATTAGAATCGTAGAATCAGTAAGGTTGGAAGGGACCTCTAGAGATCATCTAGTCCAACCCCCCCACACACACTCAGCAGGGTCACCTAGAGCATGTTAGACAGGGTTTCATCCAGGCGGCCCTTGAATATCTCCAGAGAAGGAGAATCCACAACCTCTCTGGGCAACCTGAATTCCAGTGCTCTGCCACTCTCACAGCAAAGAAATTCCCCCTCACGTTCGTTCAGGCGGAACTTCCTGTGGTTCAGTTTGTGCCCATTGCCTCTTTTCCTGTCATATGGGACAACTGAAAAGAGTTTGTCCCCATCCCCTTGACACCCTCCCTTCAGGTACTTATACACATTGATAAGATCCCCCCTCAGTCTTCTCTTCCCCAGGCTGAAGAGGCCCAGCTCTCGCAGCTGTTCCTCATAGGGCAGGTGCTCCAGCCCCCTGATCATCTTTGTAGCCCTACACTGGACTCTCTCCGGCAGCTCCGTGTCTCTCTTGTATTGCAGAGCCCAGAACTGGACACAGGACTCGAGATGAGGCCTCCCCAGGGCTGAGTAGAGGGGCAGGATCACCTCCCTCGACCTGCTGGCAACAGTCTTCCTAATGCACCCCAGGATACCATTGGTCTTCTTGGCTACAAGGGCACATTTCTGGCTCATGGTCAATTTGTCATCCACCAGCACTCCCAGGTCCTTCCCTGCAGAGCTGCTCTCCAGCAGGTCAGCCCCCAGCTCGTACTGGTGCCTAGGGTTATTTTTCTCTAGATGCAGGACCCTGCACTTGCCCTTGTTGAACCTCATGAGGTTCCTCTCTGCCCAACTCTCCAGCCTGTCCAGGTCTCTCTGAATAGCAGCACAGCCCTCGGGTGTATCAGCCACTCCTCCCAGCTTAATATCATCAGCAGGGGAATACTGCAAAGAATACAGGCTCCAAGCACATTTGCACATCACAGAACTTGAGCAGTTCTGTGCAGTTCAGGTCTTTCCACAAACAACATTTGTCAGCCAGAGGCTCAGACCACCATGAGAGGCACAAGAGCAAATAAGTCTAGGGATAAAATGGGCAGGAGCTGGCTGAGAGCACTCTAATGCCAGCATCAGCATGGCAGTGTCCAGGGGGAGCTGACGGGGGGGGGGGGGGAGGAGGCTGTGGTTAGCCCCCCAACTGCCAGGTCAGGCAGGCCAGCTGTAAACTGTTGCCAAGCTCCTCAGTCTGGGCAGGTGGCACAACTCTCTCACACGCCCTACTCGCCTCTGTGCCATGTAGAGTTTCCTAGTTTGTGTAGAAGTCATTCCATACAGGAATTTCTGGCCATCCTGGACTTGACCAGACCCTTGGGTCTTGCTTATGCTACAGAGATAGCAAGATTGGAGTCCTGAGCCAGGACTCACCTGAACATGCTGCAGTGGAGGTCAGTGCCAGAAGCCAGAGACCTAGGGAAAAATATCCACATCCAGCAACTACCATGGTTCTTGCTTGCTTCCCTTTTATGAAGTGAGCAAAACTTCTAATCCCACACCTTCCTTTTCAGTGATAGTCTGATATTCTGCCTGCCTTTTCCATATTTTTCCATTTTGCAATCCTCTGCCCTGATCCAAGTACTCAAACTCATCCTAAAACCACATAGAACGGTCTTTAATTTTGTGTTTCCCAATTATAAGAGAAATGGAAAATTTTTAATATATAACAAGGGCATGAAGCAGATGCTATTTCAGCAGGAGGGCGAGGACAGAACACATTTGTGACAGAGGTGCAGTACATAAACGGTAGTGGAAAAGCTAATAAACTGCAGCCTGTACTCCAGACTAGGAGGCCAATTCTCGCCCACAGTTCTGTGGCTTATCAATGTAAAGACACGCATTAAGGAAGACAAGACCCAGACCTACCTCCCACATCCAAGTCCACTTTATAGTTGATGGAATGGGTATGTATCGTGCCCAGCGTGTGCTCCCAAACCCTATTGCCGTATCTCAGACCATCCCCATGGAGGAAGGATGAGCTCATGTACCCCGTGGCCTGGACTTTGACTTCAATGGCCCCATTCTGGTAGAAGATGAAGTCCCACACATAGTCGTAGTTGCCCAAAGTTGTAATGGAACGAACAATCACAGCAGAGTTGACTAGTCCCCCATAGTAAAAGGACTGCAAGTTGGAGTAGTGGCGCCTCAGAGGAGAGCCCAGGTTCTGCTCAAAAATGCAGATGGCATTTTTAGCAATTCTGGAGACTTGAGACTGAGCAAGGTAGTGCACATCCACATAAGTTGCTGAATATGGGCAGTCGACACCTCGCACTAAGGGAGAGCTGAAGCGCCCAATGCCAAAGCTCCCATCCATGTACCTCGTTGACATCCCTCCAGGACAGTTGGAGCCATACACTGACAAGGCCTCTTGAACACTGATCTCATAGGCAATCCTCTCTCCCTGATACCTGATGTCAAACAGGCGCATGCCTGTGTTCACGCTCATCCCAAAGGCAAAGCTCCAGGCCTGGAAGATGATGTGGTTGTTCTTGATGCTGTAGCGGGGACCCTGGGGCTCATACTGCACAGGAAACATTGCTGCAGGAGGTGCTCGCGGCTTCATGGATGAGAAGTCCCCATCCCATGGGGCTTTCTTCACTTTCTCCACGCTAATGCGGCCCTGCACATAGGCACTCTCCAGCTGCACCATGTCCCTGTAGTACTGCCCATTATAGAAGACACCGCTCACCGCCCACTGGGAGATGTCCAGGTTGCTGTGGTCTACCAGCACCTCCAGCCCCACAGGRTGCAGGAAGAACCCACTCACATTCTGAAACAAAACAAACCAGGTGGTCTGATCTCCAGACTGGAAACCACGTGGGGGGCTGTGATTTGAAATATCATGTTGGTGCCATTGTACTCAAACACTTCATTTAATAGGTTGGGGCTGCAGCAAATGCCACTATCTTTAAGAACATTCCCACTTGCTCATAGTCCCTGCCTAGCACCAATCTGCGGTGGTACGGCACCTTCCCCCCATACTTCTGCACCGTGACATCCCGGTGGTACGTCGGCAGCGGCAGCGGACCCACCACATACTCCGTGATGTTGGGCTCCGGCTGGTTACCAAAGTACAGGACAGCCAGCGCCTCCCGTGCAGGGCGAGGCCCCCCATCATCCAGGAACCGCAGCACTTCCACCTTGGCAGGAACCTGCACATCAATGTAGGAGATGCAGTTATCAGAGGGCAAAGCACGCAAGGCGTCCACCAGCTGCATCCCGAGTTTTTCCTGCAGGTACCGGACCACCTGGACCATTTCTTCTGGGGTCAGATTAGCAAAAACCAGGCTCTGGCTCCTGGACCCAGTCTTCTCCATATTGCAGGACTGGTACTCACAGCTTGCTGATCGCCTCCCTCTGCTCAGCAAGATGCAGGAGAGAATGAAAGTTATCACTGCAGCCCCAACCAGGAGAACATAGGGGAGTCTTGGCTTCATCTCTCCAAATGCAGAGACAGCTTGTAGTGTTCAGCCGCAGTATCTAGAACACGGCTCTCACAGGCAGACCAGACTCTAATCCTGCTCCCGACTGTGGGTTTAAAGGTGTCACTTATGAACTGGGGAAGGTCTGGAGCTCACATGTGACTCAGTTTGCAGATCACAGGTCCCAGCCAGTGCAGCCTGTTTCCTCCCCACTGCAGACACGCCAAGGAAGTAAGCTGCAGAGCTGGTGCTTGACTTGCTCCCCAAGTTACTGATTACTTTCTCCATCACACAGAAAATACCAGGAAGAGCCTGGGCCTTGGTCTGCCTACGCCACCTTTGCTTCTCCCAGCAACACAGCCCATCCTGCCCTATGCAAGCATGGACTTACCAGYCCTTACCTTTAGCACCATCAGCACACCTGCATTCAAGGTACAACGGCCAGTCCAAAACACGAACTCACAAGAGGTGTGTGAGCAACCCACCACCCTCCCTTCATTGTCTCTACTCCCACTGTCCGCAGTGCACTGGCTGGTGCTGCACCACAATTGTGCTCGCACACTCTGAGGAGTGGTGTCAAGGCACAGACTCCAACACCACATCTGGAGCCAGGTGCAGGACACAGGCTGACACAAGTGCAGTGCCACTGCCAGGGAGGCTCAGCAGGTCTGACCCCTTCCGTACATGGGGTCCCTAGGATCAGTCTCTCTCCCAAACTGCCTGCCAAGGCTGGCACTTTGGGTGCCTCTGCACGGCCTGTTCTCGCTGTTGCCCATTCTCCGCTGTCTCCAGGTCTTCCCTACCCCCTAAGTGAAGGGGTCTGGCTGCTCCAGTTCTGGCTCTGACTACAGGCAGACTGGCAGGAGCTGAGGACGACCGCCCAAAACAGGAAAAACCTTCCTGGTGAGGACAGGCAACCTCCAGTGAACCCCAGGCAGCAAGCAACTGTAAGCCACAGTCTGCATCTGTGAGGGCTGCAGGAAGAAGAACAGCAGCCACATAGGCAATACCAGGTGAGACCAATCCCCATCTAGCCCTTCTCTTTCCACCCCAATACCACTGCAGCTGACATGATCCTTAGACAGGAGCCAAGATGGACAAAAATGGTGACCTGCAGGAAACAATTCAGCATTCCCACCCACACAGCTCAAAAATCCTTCTCTGCACAGAACTGTCTCAGTGACCAGGATAGCACCAAGCAGCCCTTTCAAGACACAGTGCAAGGACATGGGGGCTGGAGGCTGCCTCCCTATGTCTGTGTGCCTCAGGTCTGCCCCTGGCTGCTCCTGTGCTGGCCCACTAGCTTTTGCAAGGTTGACCCTACATGGTCCCAAATTAGGCCCAAGCTCTGCTTAAGGCAGCAGCCTGTGTTACGCTACAAGTATTTGTGGATGGCRTTCTAGCCAAAGATCATGGTCCAAGCACTTTGCACTCTTCTGATGAGGTCAGAAGTTAGAAGCATAGGAGGAGGGGCTGGACTGGGGCTGAAGTCACCACTGCCCTGGCTACCACTGCTGTCAAGATCATGTTATTTTAACAATTTATGTTTTCATTCACAGTTCCATCCAGGAAATAGTGGCCTGTTTTCCCTGCAGGTCCCATACCAGCCTCATCTCAGGACATACAAAACCTGTAAGGGAGAATATATTTTTGTTGTGCTGCGGTTTTGTCTTTCCTGCCTTGCTGAACTTATGCGTTCTCTAGGGCTCTTCAAGCACACCATATTGCCACTAGTCTCAGTGCTCCGGATGAGCATTATCATTCCCTTGATAAATGGCACATGTCCAGGATTTTACACGTTACCCCAACAGTACTTCGCTGTAACCAAGGCTCAGGATCTGTAAACAAAACAAGGGGCAAGCAGTCACAGAAGAGGGCCTTGCCACTAGGCAGGAACCATGTTTTAGCAYGTTTTCAAGCCTTGCTTACAAGAGGGGAACCAGTATCAGCTCCGCTTTTAACCATAATGAAAATGGCAGCATCTTGGTACAAACACCACTTCACGCAAAAAACATGTGCCTAGATCAAATGCTTGTACTGGAATTAACTGCAGCTTAACATATATAGGTTTCTGATTGCTCTGCACAAATCCAGCAGACTGTGCATTACTAGATTGGCATTTCTTCTTGTGCTGAAGTTCACTATCTACCAGTGATCTTTTTGGTCTTGTGCAGATATAAAACATTTTTCTACCTTTTATATAAGCAGGTTTCAATAATAGACATCTAACACTGTCAGTCTATGCTCTCAACATCACTGCCCTAGCAGTTTGCTGAAATGCAGTTACCAGAGTAGCCTTCAAACAGGAAGCAAAACCAGATCTTTCACCCCAGACATCCTTGAGCCTTCCCAGGGGCAGTCAACATCAGCATTTAATTGTTTAATCCACCAGATGGTGCAGCAGAGAGCTAGTCTGCAGACTGAAATAGCTCTTCTGCAGGGATCCACTGCCAGGAAACATGACTGTGTGTAGCAGCAGGGGAAATTCACTGGCTTGCTGCAGTGGCTTTGCAGTCCAAGTCTCAAGATCCAAGTTACAAGTGTTTCCACAAAAGAGAAGCAGGAATAGAGCAGCACAAGTTCAGCTCTGGAGCACACCACTTCAGCTGCCCTGCATTACACTGGGCAGTTGAGACTTAAGAAGGGATTTTCCCAAGTTACAAGGAGAGTGTGCCAGGACCAGCACTAGACCTAGYAAGAACAGGCTCACTCATCCAGTCSTGCAGACAGGGCTCTCTGCCCTGTCTGCCTAGCTATGCTTCTGGCAACACACAAAGTGCCAGCTGTGAGGCCTCAAGGAGACAGATGTTTTTAAGCAGCTACCTTTTATACTTTCCCTGGGCTGAGCAAAGACCTCCCAGACAATTCCCATTGCATTCAACTAGGTGCCTTTGACAARTTACCTTATGTGTAAAAGAGTAATTTTGCAGCGAAGGACATTAGGAGAGGGAAAAAGCAGGATTCTGATGACAATTATGAGGAGCTCTACAGACTAGGAGGCCAATTCTCRCCCACAGTTCTGTGGCTTATCAATGTAAAGACACGCATTAAGGAAGACAAGACCCAGACCTACCTCCCACATCCAAGTCCACTTTATAGTTGATGGAATGGGTATGTATCGTGCCCAGCGTGTGCTCCCAAACCCTATTGCCGTATCTCAGACCATCCCCATGGAGGAAGGATGAGCTCATGTACCCCGTGGCCTGGACTTTGACTTCAATGGCCCCATTCTGGTAGAAGATGAAGTCCCACACATAGTCGTAGTTGCCCAAAGTTGTAATGGAACGAACAATCACAGCAGAGTTGACTAGTCCCCCATAGTAAAAGGACTGCAAGTTGGAGTAGTGGCGCCTCAGAGGAGAGCCCAGGTTCTGCTCAAAAATGCAGATGGCATTTTTAGCAATTCTGGAGACTTGAGACTGAGCAAGGTAGTGCACATCCACATAAGTTGCTGAATATGGGCAGTCGACACCTCGCACTAAGGGAGAGCTGAAGCGCCCAATGCCAAAGCTCCCATCCATGTACCTCGTTGACATCCCTCCAGGACAGTTGGAGCCATACACTGACAAGGCCTCTTGAACACTGATCTCATAGGCAATCCTCTCTCCCTGATACCTGATGTCAAACAGGCGCATGCCTGTGTTCACGCTCATCCCAAAGGCAAAGCTCCAGGCCTGGAAGATGATGTGGTTGTTCTTGATGCTGTAGCGGGGACCCTGGGGCTCATACTGCACAGGAAACATTGCTGCAGGAGGTGCTCGCGGCTTCATGGATGAGAAGTCCCCATCCCATGGGGCTTTCTTCACTTTCTCCACGCTAATGCGGCCCTGCACATAGGCACTCTCCAGCTGCACCATGTCCCTGTAGTACTGCCCATTATAGAAGACACCGCTCACCGCCCACTGGGAGATGTCCAGGTTGCTGTGGTCTACCAGCACCTCCAGCCCCACAGGRTGCAGGAAGAACCCACTCACATTCTGAAACAAAACAAACCAGGTGGTCCGATCTCCAGACTGGAAACCACGTGGAGCTGTTGTCATGGCTGCTAAACTGGTTTCATTATATTCAATTACTTGATGCATGAAAGATGGAGCTGTGGGGAACACTTCACTCTTTAAAAACTCTGCAATCTGTTTGTATTCARCAGCCAATGTTGGTCTGCGGTGGTACGGCACCTTCCCCCCATACTTCTGCACCGTGACATCCCGGTGGTACGTTGGCAGCGGCAGTGGACCCACCACATACTCTGTGATGTTGGGCTCCGGCTGGTTACCAAAGTACAGGACAGCCAGCGCCTCCCGTGCAGGGCGAGGCCCCCCATCATCCAGGAACCGCAGCACTTCCACCTTGGCAGGGATCTGCACGTCGACCAAGTAGATGCAGTTGTCAGAGGGCAAAGCACGTGAGGCGTCCACCAGCTTCACCCCGAGTTTTTCCTGCAGGTACCGGATCACCTGGACCATTTCTTCTGGGGTCAGGTCAGCAAAAACSAGGCTGTGGCCATCATCGGTGTCCTCCTGTTCTGGTCGCTGGCAGACACTGGGTGCCCTTCCCCTGGTCAGCAGCACACAGATCAGGGCAAATATTGTGGCCAAAGCCAGAATGAGGAGGATGAGCACTGTTTTCATGTTCATCTCCTCTGGAGATTTTGAGGCTTTTAATAGAGCTTCCAGAGMGGGTTTTCCAGCTGCTGCCTCTGTCAGTTTATGGTGTACTGGATAGATTAGCACAGAAAGTACAAAAGACTGGGAGAGGCTAGGGGAGGAGATCTGAAATTCGTGGTGACCAGAAAGGGCAGTTCTCCACTCTCAGCTTCAGTGTGCTCTGTCTTCCTCCAAGAAGAGTTCTCTGAAAGAACTAGTAGAGATGCAGGGTCAGTGACTCAGACAAATTTCACATCATTCTGTTACTTTTTCAGTCCAACCAACTTCCTGAGGCTGCCTGTAAAAACGAAGATCATTTAGTCAGCCTGAGGTGGCTGGGACCATTGTGAAGCTCTTATAAGCTGAGAACTGCTGTCACACTGTAGAATTTCACCTCTCTGCAACTCACCGAGTCTCCTTGTTTATCAGGCTGTTTCCTTGTAAACACACTCCGTGGCAGCATGATTTCAAGCCAGTTAAGAGTTGCTTTTTTTTTTTTTTTTTTTTTCCTCCTCTTTTTAATCTTCCACATGGTAGCCTTTGCTGAAAACACATCCATCTGTGTAACAGTAGAAAAACTTTGGCAGGCGTGGAGAAATGTAGTTTGGGATGAGATTCAGGCCCCACTGCACAGTGAACAATTAGCTCTTAGTTTGCACCTTTGAATAGTAATTAACCAATTATTCCCCCCAGCACTCCACTGAGACAAGATCAAGCAGCTTTTGTTTCTACCTCAGATTCAAAGATAAACTGAGGTGCAGCTTCTGAGAAATTCCCTCAAGGACCAGGACAAACACCCCAATCTCTGCTCTGCCTTTGGCATCCAAGCAGGGAGGTGATGGCAGTGCCAGATATCACCATGCTGCCAGTCTCTCCTGCTCCCCAGGCTGAGCTGCCACCTCCAGAATTCCTACCAGTAAAAGGCTGTGAAAACTGCTTTCAGACAGTGTCATAGGTGAAGTCTCCTTACTGGTTCACAGCACTCTTGAAAAGGCTGAGCAGAAGGTAAGAGCCAGGCAACAGGACTCAGTACTCTGTTCCGCCACAGTGTAGGTGCTTGAGGTGGACAAGACGCACAGCTTTAGGTACAATCCCTGCCTGTTCTTGAGCAGTGCTAAGAAGCATAAGGAATGCAAGAGAACCAAGGCTGTAGATTCAACACGACATTTCCACTCCTGCTGCCAGCCTCACCTCACCTCACCCTGGCCTTCCCTTCCTCCTCCCATCAGAGTTTCCTGGTGGGAGACAGGCCCTCCTCCCTTGGTACTGCCTCGAGTTCTTCCTCTGCAGCAGATCTTGCCCTGGTCTCAGTTTCTCCTCACTGTCCTCCTGCAGCACTTACCAGATACCACACTGGTAGGCAGAAGGCCATGTTGCTATAGGACACAGTCCATTATCCTCACCACCGCTGGCAGCCCTCAGACTTCTTTAGCCGAGGCTGCAGCTGTGAAGACAAGAGAAATGCACGCATGTTCACTTCATTGCCAGCAAGCACCATTCCTGTCTCACTGGCAATCACACCAGTGAGGCCCATGTGAACCACAAAAGTCAAGCTACATGGCCCCTCTGACATGAAGACAAGCAATGGGGAGAGACAGGCCATTAGAAAAGAGCCTTGGCTACAAGGGATGTAACAGCTACAGGTTTCAGAGGTATGCCCTTCTCATCAACTTCTAACTAGCCTCTAATAGCAGAGTAAGATGTCTCTGAGTAGCTCCAGATTAAGCACAGAAGTTTTGACTTTCAAGTCAATCTCTCAGTCTGTGAGGTCAACAAGGCTTCCAGGATCATTTAGGGTTAGGCTAGAAAGCAAAATTCCCTTTTAGTGCAAGTCTGGTACATAATATCCCATCTTAAAAATAGTGCAGAGAGAAGGAAGGGAGTACTATCATCCCATTTGAGCAGGTTTGCAGCAGTCAGGGCATGCCTCCTGCCTCCTAGAAATTTAACAAGTGTTCTGCTGCAACATACACCTGCACAGCTGAGCTGAGACTGCTACATGAACCTCTGAGACTGCATGTACAATGTCCACGTTCACATTTCCTTAAAGAAGTGCAAAAGACCAGATCATTTAGTTTTGACTGTTCCTCCAAACTTTGTCTTTTATGTCACAAGTCCCTAACAGTCAAGGCATAGGCTGCAATTAGAGAAGATCTTTTTCTGAGCAGTATGACAGTGGTTTAAGAGACCTGGATAAACTTCATAGGCCTTACTGCCACACAAATCGTGACTCAGTCCTATAACTTGCCTGTGAGATGTCCGAAAACAAACGAACTATGGGAACACTTATTTCTGTGTATGCCTGGTGTTTGAAACAGAAGGAAAAACATAAACCTTAATCTGTAATGACATCCCTATGACAAACAAACCCACAGCACACACCCCTGATCTTCAGGATATATCTGGCACAAATGAAGCTCTTTCTGTGCTGTCTCTGCCCCATTACAGAATATGCACCACAGATGTCATGATTAATATCACATATTTAATACCATCTACTTTTGTTGTATTTTTAAAAATGAAGACCTTTAAACATGTTACAAGCAACACAAGAATCAACCTGTGTTCTTTGGGAGCTCTGTTTCACAATAAACAGAACAACCTTAAATACATCTCCATTTTGCAGTAGAAACTTCAGGAAGCACAGTAATTATCTGAGCTTGCTGAGTCAAGAAACCTGTGTCAACACCTAGCAATGAAGAGTGATCAGGGATCTTTAAGGGCCACACATATGACTGAACTGCTTGTGTACGTTCTCTGAAAGATGGTGCCTGAAGCAGCTCAAAGCTAACCTAGAATTTTTAAAATGATATGTCTCACAAACAGTAGCATAACTTGTTTATGATGTGTTTGGCACACATTCCTCCCACACCTCATCAGTCTGACTAACCCATGACTCTCCTACACCTAACATGGAGGGTTCACATCCTGATATTTATTTTGGCCATATGGTTACTTTTAGGTACTGCCCATTCATACTACTTGCCACATTCCCCAAGCAGAACAGGGAAGGCAGGATTTTGCTCTACTTTGCTCACATAGAAAGGTAGGGGTAGCAAAAATAGTCTCTGAAATTTACAGTAAACAAAACTAAAGACAGACATGTTGCAGCTGAGGGGAAACTCAGAATCAGTGACTGCCAAGCAGGTGAGTAAAGAGTACAGTACAAAGTACTGCTCACCAGCAGTCTGGGCATTGGCATGCCTTAAGCAAGCCCAAGCCAGATCTCAGACTTTGGAAAACTCCCACTCCCATTATCACATCTCATATGATCAGCTTGTGTAAAACAGAAGAGTGGAAATGGTTTGAACCATTGAACCATTCCATTCTGGCAATGTTTGTGTCTGCACAACTGCTGTGCCTTTATTCTCCTTTCAAAAGCTTTAACAGTAACTGCACTTAAGCTGGGATGCTTCAAGAATCTGAATTCAAGCTCTGATGGCATGTTGCCACTTCTGGAGAGCAAAGCAGAACACTGCAGTGAAACTGAGGGGTGAAGATCACAGACAACAGACCCTTCCCTGCTCCTGTGGATGAGCCCATGCTCCCTATCAACACCTGTCAATACAAACTGTCTTGGATGCTCCTTCTTTCTACAGAACTGCTGGCACAGGATACCTGAATATTTTATTTCTTCTGGTTGTGGTGAGGTGGTAACCCTCATGCTGTACCACGTTGGGCCCTGTCAAAAGCAATCCTCCTGAGCTCTAGCTCCAGCTGATTTAGCCCCAATGGATCTGTTTTCAGCTCTATTCCTGCCTTCCTAGGAGCAGCTCTCGTACAACAGCAGGACTTTCCCATACCACCRGAAGCACCATGCAGCACTCTGCCCTGCAGGATATGTCTGTCCACAAGATGCTGCTCCTGTTTCYAAGAGGCTGAAGATTTTAGGGCTGGATGCACCCAGGAGCCCAGGGCTCAGCCCAGGCSGAGCAACACTGCTCAGGCTGGATCAAGGGCCCCACCTAGTGGCACCCAGGTCAGAAGGGGAGACGAAACTCCTTTCACCCAGGTGCACAGTTCTGTGTTTCCCAAGGAGCATGCTCACAGAATGGGCCTGGAAACCACCACCTGGTGGACACACTGTTTAGCGAACAAGCGTGCTAAGCACTAAAGAGCAGGTTTCTGCAACCCAGGTTGTGGTATAACAGGCACAGACAAAGTGGAATGAAAACAAGGACATTCCTCCAGGTAGAGGTGAAGACAGCTTTGACCCAGGGGGATAAAGGGCAGGTTTATATTTCCTTAGGCATCACACGCACAGAGGAACCAAGAAAATGGACTATGCACTGAATATATGTACCAAGTGTGATATTCAACATGCCTGCCCCAAGACAATACTGCAGACACCTACTCAGCAGAGATGCAGCAGTAGCCATRGAGCAGGTTCCAGACTCTTACAGAAGCATCAGGCAAATGGCATCTGTTTTAACTGAGATGACCTTAGTCCAACACACTGGGTTAGAGTGGGACAGATCACATCAAACCCAAGACGTTGGGCCTACTGTAAGACATGCTAAAGTAAGAGAAACAACCTACAAAGCAGCACACAGTGATGCACAACACAGTCAGTAAGAGGAACAAGGACAATGCAGGGAAGGAACTGGATATGAGGCAGGACCAGAACAGACATTAACACTGCACAGCCTGTCCAAGAGCTCAGTATCACACACAAGGGTCTAGCTTAAAAGAATTCAAAGTACCTTATTTTAATTTCTTGACATGGTAAAAGTTTACACACTTTCATCTGGCAAAGAGAGCTGAACAAATTAAAAGGAATCAATACAAAGAAACACAAGGGGAATTGCTGCTCCCAGACAGCAGCTAGAACGCAGTTGGTTTGTTACTGAATATTTATTAGCGGGAAGACTAAGAGTTGACTTACTACAAACAACAACAAAAGAGTCTATAGAAAGGGCCAGGGGCCCTCCATACTCTGGGCAAATCCCTGGGAAACCAGCAAGAGACAACATGGCTCTTAGATGTGGAAGCAGAAGAAACAAAGTTTAAAAGAAAAAAAAAAAGGAGAAAGTTCATTCCATTTGTCACTGTATGTTACAATGAAGTTAACAGAACTATTAAGGCTACTGCACAATAAGAATATACGGGTGTAACAGTGAGACCCGGGAAACAGCAAGGTTCCAGAAAAAAAAAAAAAAAAAAAAAAAAAGATTTAACGTTCCCTGAATAAGGGACTTAGTAGAAATACTATAAATAAGAAAATTTTGGAGCCTGCAGCGTTATGGGCCCATTTCCCACACATAAAAACTGACACAACACAGTCATTTCCAAAGAGGTTTGTAATGGACCATGAAACGTTCCAGAGGCTTAGAGGAGTCACCAGGCACACAAGTGTACCCTTTTGCAGGAAAAAGACTACAAGGTTTGCAATACCATGTGGTTACGGCCATCCTCATCTCCAAGGACCAGCTGTTGCAGCTGGCCTGCTCTGCCCAGACAGCAGGAAGCACTGCCAGGAGACAGCAGGTCACAGTCTAACTGTGTGTGGAGACTATTAGGGCTTTAGTATCAGACCTCCAGCCCTTCCTCTCTCTCARCCTGGGCAAAAACATCTCACGCTAAAGGGGCACTAGGACACATGTGAAGTAACATTGGTTTTATCCAAGGAAGTGGCTCTAGTCAAGTAGCAAACAGGAGCAGAGGCCACCTGAGGTCATGACCAGCCAGTACAGCAGCCAGCCCTAGCTAAAAGCACCACCTTGCAACTCTGCACTGATTTAGCTATAATTCACAAGGTGGAGACAGATGGGGCAGGCTCTACTGAGTAAGAGAGGAGCCAGGAAGAGTGAAGACCTCTCAATGGCACTGCAGCATGGCTGCTGCCACCAGCCTAGAAGGGACAGATTCCCTCTTCATTACAATTGGTCAGTGCAGAGCATGGGCAGAGGAATCAGCTAGAGACAGTCCTGAAAAGTGCTGGCATCTCAACCACTGCATCACCACTTGGGCTTGGTCTCACACTGCAAACTGTCTGCCCCATTCCCAGAGACACCCATGGAGCCTCCAGCCAAGAGACAGGACAGGACAAGGGCTTGGTCTCTAGCATAGTTCCTACTCAGGTAGGAAGAAAGGCATGAAGGAATGTCCCTCCCCAGCTGATGCTCTCAACTCCGCAGTAGCCTCCAGGGCATCCCAAAGCAGTGAGACCTTCTCATTACCAGTTACTAGAGGGAGGGAGAGCTCCTGAGACTGAATAAAACCAATCACAGAACTAGGTGAGAATTTCTTTAGAGTTTAACTAAGAGTGCGATACTATTTCCAGCCAGTTTCCCATCTCGATAGTCACGTAACAAACCAAGGCAATGACGGTCTTTAGTTGACTGAACAGTTCTCAAGTTCAAACGTTGACACTTAATAGAGAGTCTCAGCATTGCTGCTCCGAGGCCTCTTGATCTTCTCAATGTTTTTAAGGATCATGTCATGCAAAGTGACCTGCAAAAAGGGAGAACACAACTCAGACAAGAAGGGTGAAGTTATTCAGTGTTTGGCTTTCACAATAAGCACTGGTCAAAACAGCAATACAGCTCACCTTCATACTACACTCAGCCTCTACCTGCAATCACATATCTAGTTTGAAAAAAAAAAAATGGCTTCTTTCAAAAAGAAGCCACTACATGCAACATTAAAGAGAGAAAACTTCTTCATACAGCCTGGGAATGACTTAGTACCACCTGAGCAGTTTGGGATCAAAGGTTCCCACAAAAGTGCAATGAATACTCTACAGTGGACTCCTGTCAACACTCAGCTGGGAACACCGGTCTCTGGAGAATGGTGGAGAGGCAATACACCATTAGGTCTTTTTAACACAGCCAAAGCAGACCAGGGGAGTAGACAGGCTTCTTGCCAAGAAAAGGTATAATCACATGGAAAGGGGAAAGCAGCAGAAAGATCAAGACTGCTTTCTCCACTGCTGTGGGGGGAGCCAGTGGGAGCTCCATTTCTCACTTACATATTGATTCCTCAGTTCTGAAATGATCAGACGCAGACTAATGTACTCCTTCTCATCGATCTCTGTCACTGTGCGGCGGTAGTCCTCCTACAGAGAGATGTACAGGTGAGTGGCCTGAGCCCAGCTGTGTCTCCCATGCATAAGAGAAGTTGGTACAGCTTTTACAAAAGAATCTCCCCTTCAGCTTGCTCTCTTCTAACACAGATACCCTGCATCCCTGCATGATTCCCCCCTTTTCTCACAGGGCCCCCAAAGCTGAGAAAGGACAGTGATGAAGCAGCCCAAAGAGTCCCCCAAAGCARCAGCACATGACATATAAAGCTCTATTTCCCTGTTTACTTACCACATGAGGGTACTTAGCTATTTTGGAAACCAACTTTGCTCTTGTGATATAGTATCTGGTAGGAAAAAAAAAAAAAAGAGAGAGACTAAAAGTCAGATAAATAGCAGCAAGATTTCTAGGTCCACCCTGCCTTAGAAAAAGCTAGGGAACYTTCTCCAAGCAGGTTACTTTTCCCAAGAGGGCCCCACAAAGGGCTCTGCTCTTTCACACCTACCTAGAAATCTGGTCCAGGTAGGACGCAGCCTCACTCTCCACAGTTCGAAGCTCAGCCACTGTTTCCTCCTGCAAGGAAGCCAAGAACGCCATTAGCTTCACAAGACTGCTGCTGGCCTTCAGGGCTCTAAAAGTGACAGCTCTTAGCAGTACCATTTCAAGCTCAGATTTGATTTYTAGAAACCTAAACCAGCCCTATGCCTGCAGCCCCTGGATATGGTCAAGTGAAAGAATCAGAGGAACCTGGGACATCCATGTTTCTGGAATATAGTTCTCTGCCATAGCATGGAGCCTTACCTGAATAGAAACACCAAAGTTGTTTCCATCCTCTATTCTGGGGATGAGAAGTTGCACCCACATTTTGACCTGCAGTGGGGAAGAGGGAGGAGAGGAAWGAAAGCCACAACACTGAGCAATGCTAAGATGTTTAGAAGAAGATGTCTTAAAAGCATTACGAAAAGCTCCCTAAAATCCTGTCTTTGCCATATAGCTCATGATAAACTCCTACAAGTCCTTCTCACTCGTGCAATGCTTCTGAGTAGATTTCATCTCCCACATGGCTAGGAAGCCACAGCAAAAGCACAGCCTCCCATGGGAAGCTCTCTTGAGCACACCAAAGAAATACTCAGGAGGTACCTGTGATTCTGTGCAAAACGAGAGTGATGAAAAGCCTCAAGGAAGGAGCCTGCATAACAGACATCTTCCTCCTTCATGAGCTGAACTAAAGCCCCCTGAAGGCTCAGAAAAACATCATTTCCTTATCTCTATCTCCCAGCCACATTTAGAAACTGCAATACAAATCCTGCATTTCCTCATTTAAGAGAATATAGAGGTACCTGTTCCTTCTATGCAGAAAAGCTTTGCCCCTCTGGGAGCAAAAGCATTCTACTGCCTCCACTTGCCCCAGTGCTGAGGACTGCAGCTCACACTCACCGTATTACACTTCTCAATAAGCAGCCTGATCTCTGGCTTCACTTTCTCAATGATGTCCACCAGCTGCTGGTTGCTCTTCAGCATCCCATTGGGCATCACAAACACTTTGGTACCTAGCAGCAGAAGAGACAAATGGCTTGCATCAGCACCACAGAGGAACAGCTACACTGTAGATCAGACCAAAGGTCCACCTGAGCATCTTATCTCCCATAAAGGCTAGAGGCAGACACTGAGCCACGCTACAGCTAACCTGTAGGGAAGGGGAAATTTAAGATGGGATCATTGTCACTACCACAAAGGAAGGAAAAAGAAAAGACAAAACTGAGACAAGAACTAAAGATCTCTAGGCAGCTAAGGCATAGCACAAAGGATTTCCCTGATGCAGGAGAAAAGTGGCAGAAGTGTTTGTCTCAGCTTAGTCCAAAGCCTGGTACCTTCCTTCGGGCAAGGAAGGCTTTCAATACAGATCCACACAGAGACCAGCAGCCTCTGTCAGCATGCCAAGCTCAAGCAATTACAACTTATGTTTATCAGAGACATCCAGAATTTGCTATTAAAAGCTGGAACCTTACTCCTTTGCAGCAGAATGCCCATAGATCAAGTTCTGAGAGGTTCCATGGTACGGCTGCATGGGCAGCAGCTGCTGTCAGGATAGGGTGAGTGAGGTTCACATGATTTCATACCCCTAACACATGGCATGTTGGCTCAGTGGGCAGGCAGCAGCACAGAGACTTGGGGACTCTTACCCTGAAAGGTCTCTTCACGGTCTTCCAGCTTCCTCTTTTTCATATTTGGCTAAAATATACAAAATGTTTTACTCACAAACTAGTCGTAACCTAGAACAGCGTTGCAAAGGAAACAAGGCAAACTTTAAGAGTCTCTGCTATGCTCCTGGTTTCTAAGTATCCTTCATTAAAAAGGAAGGAGGACTGCAAAATACAGTGTTACCTCCAGCAGACTTCCCAGGCTCTAGAGACCAATTCCTAAAAGCCTTTGGGAGAGCCATAGCCTGTTGTTAAATAAGAACATCCTAATCAAACACACATCAAATCATGCAGTTTTAATTAACAGAAGTAGGGATCATAGCCAAGACAGTAACCTTACCCCATCCAGTCCRTCATGGCTGTTTGTGAGAAGAATTGGGTCAGGCACTGGGAGGTTCATGTCCGAATGGATCTGAGTGAGATCATGAATATTCAGGATAGGCTCCTGGAAAATAATGCAGATTTGTTATTTAATTATGAGCTAACAACTCCCATCACACTGAACACAATTAAAAAACAAAAGAKTCAGATCTCCCTCTTACCCATCCAYAAAAGAAGGAAGAATAAAAAAACCCCACAACTAACAGCAGGACTGGTGAGTCCCCCATCCACCAAGGACAGAATGCTAACTCTAGATTATGATCAAAGCTATTATCTCTCTCCAGCACTGGAGATGATGAAACCCCTGTGATGTCACCACATCAAGGACAGTCTAAAGCTGTTGAATATGTAAGAATAGATGTGTTGACCCTACAGAGAAAACTGAAAAGTATACATCTAACAGCACTCAACTGTGCTCAAGTAACTCTGAGACTCAGCTTAACTCTTTTGTAATAAGGTAAAGCACACAAAGGAGGTAAAAATAAGTTTCCTTATCGCCTACCATGTCATTTTATAATACGTAGTTTGAAAAAGAAAGAAAATACAGTTGACGATACATATCTCACCTTAAGGAACCCATCAAGTTCCAACAGCTTCTTTGGGAAAAAATTTGCCACCAAATCTTCAGCCTGAGAGAGAAAGAACAGACTATGATTTGAAACAGTGCCTCAGGTCTCCTAGTATACGTGAGCATCAGGGACATTTGACTTTCCAAAGCCAGGAAGCAGCAGAGAACACAGATTTCTCTTGCTAGCGACCTTCAAGCAAAGCCACAGTGAACAGATGCCAAGAGATGTTTATGAGACTACGTGACTTCGTTTCAGTCAGTGACTGAAGCTCTAAGCACAGGTAAGTTTACAGAACAGGTTCATATCACAGCAGAGCCTGCCAGAAAGACATGACCAAATAGCCTCACCTCTGACCCACTATGCTGTGGAACAATAGCAGGATACTCACCTCACTTGTGATCCGCTCCCTAAAGGAGTCAACCTGCAGACAGAAAAAAAGCAGCGGTTAAGTCTCTCTCATACAGCAGCACTCAGTGCAAGGCAGGTGCTGCACCCTACAGCAAGAGATCGACCCGGAGACAGAATCGAGGTCCTGAATCCGTGATCGCTCCACGCGTGCTCTCGTGCCCTAAGAAAAGCCGGGGAGCCGGGACGCCCTGCGCACAGGGCGCAGCGGTGGGAAGGGAGGGCAGGGCAGGCCCGGAGGCCTGCGGCGGGCGCCCCACGAGCGGCGAGAGAGCGCGCCGAACAATGGAGGCGACGCGAGAGCAAACGGCTGCACCGCGCCACCGGCGGGGCSGGAAATCCCGCGCGCCCGCCGCCGCCGCGCGGCTCCCGGGGCGGCCGCCGAGGGGCTCCCGCGCCTAGGAGCGCGGCGGGCCCGCGGCAGGCCCAGGCGCGCGCCGGCGGCCCGCGGCGGGCCCAGGCCCAGGGCGCAGCGGGTGGGCTCACCTTGAGCTTCACCTCCGGGTCCACCTTCAGCAGCGAGGCCATGGCGGCGGCGGCGGGCGGGCGCTCGGGTTCGCTCTCGCGCGGGGCCGCACTGCCGCCTGCCCCACCGCCGGCTTCGCCGCCACCGGAACTGACCTCACAGACGCCCCCCACCAATGCGCGCGCGCGACCGCCGCCCACGTGACTGCCGGCGCCGCCGCGCAGGCGCCCTGCGCGGGCCCGGGTCCTCGCCGCTCACGCCACCCGGCTGAGGGCAGCAGGGGAAGATGGCCGCCGCTACGCCCCTGCAAGGACCCCGCTTCCGCGCCCGCCCCGCGGGGGGAGCGCTGCGGGCCGGTGCGTCA
>NW_028186547.1:371596-381137 GCF_003343005.1 Rhea americana
GCACGGGGACGGGGCGGGGGGAGGGGGAAGGGAGGCGCCGGCCTGCGCGGCGCGGCGGGGCCGGGCCGCCCCGCGCCGCCGTAACGCTCGTGTTCCCGCAGCCCCGCTGCTGACCGCGGCTCCTGCCAGGCCTGGGGAGGCGCACGAAGAGGAGAGCGGCCTGACGGAGGTACCGCGGGGGGCGGCCCGGCGGGAAGGCCGCCGCGGGGGGCGGGCGGCGCGCCGCTCACGGGGCTGTGTTCCCTACCTGGCAGGAGGCCTTCACCGAGCACCGGCAGGATGGCGTGTCCAGGCGGTTCATCCCTCCGGCCAGGTACGTACGGTTCTAGGCCTCTCCACCATCCCCGGGCGTTTGCTCGCTGCTTAAAAACTGATGCAGCTCCCTCCTGCTGGTAGAGTCTTGATGGAGCAAACTACCCACTGGCTTCTTTGAGACGCCTCCTGAGCTTGTTCTGCTGGGACAGCCATGCTTTGGTGTACTGTGTTTCAGGAACTGCCAAAAAGATCTTCCCATAAAGGTTGTACCTTGCAGGAAAATGGCACTGATCGCTATTGCATTTGACATGTCAGCTTTATGTGGGCCTTGTTGGAACTTTTAAAGCATCCCTGTTTTTTTTTTTTCAGAATGTACCATAGAGCAAGGAAGTGTTTCAATGCATATAAAGCCACAGTATTTAGGACACTGTTCGTTAGCTCTTTTTTCGTATGTCTTGTAATTCCTATGTCAAGAGCTTGTCATAGCTCTTTTCTGAAATGCGGTCTACCCTTGACCTTTCTGCAAGTACCTTTGGTGCGGTCTCCTTTTCTGGTTCTTGAATTAGTCTCACGTTTAAGTCTAGTAGCACAGCTGGCTCTTTTAAACTCTCGGCACTCAATTGTTCTCAATATCCTTTTGAAGAATGATGTCAACAGAAAGCGCCAACAGTTTTACTCTGATTGGAGAGGCATCTGATGGAGGCACAATGGAAAACCTCAGCAGGAGACTGAAGGCAAGTTTTATGTGAGCTGGTAAATAAAGATGCATCTTACTACAGCATCAGTTTTCCTGTGTGCTCTGCAAGATGAAGCTGCAAAAAGCTTCTCATACTATTAGGCTTCAAACATTTGTGTTTAGTTCAAATTCAAATATTTGTTAATAGTTAAGTAAGCATAAGCTAGCTTATTTTAATCATGCTTTGGCCTACAAACAGTACTTTGTCAATTGAAGAGGTACAAGCCCATCTGTTTAAAAAACCCACAGCTGCCTCTAGGTTCACTTGAGCTAACAGCGAACTCTTTCTCTAGGTTACCGGGGACCTCTTTGACATTATGTCTGGGCAGACAGATGTGGATCACCCTCTGTGTGAGGAATGCACAGATACTCTTCTAGACCAATTAGACACACAGCTTAATATCACAGAAAATGAATGCCAAAACTACAAGTGAGTRATGTAGAATTGATCTGAGACTGAGTTGCTTTGGTTTGAAAGCTAGGGAAAGAACACCGATTTGATGATGGATTTTATCATTAATAACTTTAGCACTTGATTTTATTTTTGTCTGAATGAGATGGAAAACTTATATTTGGAGTATCCCATGATAAAAACCTTCTTGGACTGAAGTCTGTGACCCTGTCAGAGTGGTTGATGCCACTGGCCCAAGGTGCCTGGGTGGCAGCACTTACTGTGTGATTTAACTGCTTCACAGACAAGTTATTCACAGGCATTAACGGATCCTGAATCACCACCTTGCTCCACTGTTCTCCCATGTCTGCATTCCTGACGCAGGATGCAAGATTACAGTAGAGAGCTTGGGATTAATAAGAGGTACACCTTAGGTACACATAAGCTCAGATTTCTTGTTTATGGTTCTTGTGTGCACAGCCTGTCACAGAACTGGGCACTGTTGACAGAGGGGTTTTTCCAGGACTCCTGTTTTGATAATCATGTAACTGTCTCCTTTAGGAAATGTCTAGAGATACTGGAACAAATGAATGAGGACGATAAGGAGAAACTGCAAACAGAACTGAAGGAACTTGCACTGGAGGAAGAACAACTCATTCAGGAGCTAGAGGATGTAGAGAAGAACCGCAAGATAGTGGCTGAAGACTTTGAGAGAGTGAGGGCAGAGGCAGAGAGACTGGAGCAAGAAGAAGCTCAGTAAGTCTGAACTACAAGTGCAGTTTATGGCAGTGATTATAGATAACACACAGATGAATGAGATTATAACGTGGAGAAACCTGTAAAATGTCTTTTTCTTTGCAAAATTGAAGTTGGCCAGACCAGAAAACCTAATATACTGTATGAGCAATCACTCTTCTTCCTAAGAAAAGAACCTTCATCGAGCACTTCTTGTCTTGTTATTTGAAGGTATCAGAAAGAATACTGTGAATTCAAGAGGCAACAACTGGAGCTAGATGATGAACTGAAAAGCGTAGACAACCAAATGCGCTATGCCCAGATGCAACTGGACAAACTAAAGAAAACCAATGTGTTCAATGCAACCTTCCACATCTGGTAACATAGACACTGTCATATTATTTTGCCTTGCTAAGAATCTGCAGTAGAGGACTGCTTAAATAATAGTGTGTTTGACAGGAAAGGTGCTAATCAAGTGTTAGCCCACAACAAAGCACTGATAACATCTCCCTGTGGCTCCAGCTGAGACAGGTTTTCTGCACTGCGCACTGTACTGCATTTGAAGAACAGCAGATATGCCCAAGCAGCCTGTTAAATGGCTCTTGCACTAACCAAGATAAACTAAGATCTAGTGTGCTAGCCAACTAACATCAAGCTTTTTGGAGCGTGACAGCTCAGCTGTTGTTTTTTGAACTCCTGCACAAAAACCAGAAAAATTGGTTTGTAGTTATCTACACTTTTAAACCAGGAGCCCTAAATCCTTATTTTGTTTGGTTATGAAACACACGCTAGCAACTGTTAGTATGTGGCCCCTGTTTGGTTAGCATGCTAAAAACTGTTCCTGCTCCAGTGAGCTTATTTATAATTCCTCTTATCATAGGCACAGTGGTCAGTTTGGCACAATAAATAACTTCAGACTTGGCCGGCTCCCCAGTGTTCCTGTAGAATGGAATGAGATCAATGCAGCCTGGGGGCAGACAGTGCTGCTACTACATGCCCTTGCTAATAAAATGGACCTGAAGTTTCAAAGGTATATGCAATACAATATACATTTCACTTACGAGCTAGCTAAAAACTATTTAGACTCATTTGCCTCTGAATCATGTCTCCTTTCAGATACCGTCTTGTACCCTATGGTAACCATTCATATTTAGAGTCCCTCACAGACAAGTCAAAGGTAAGAAATCCTGCAGTTCAAAAGCCAAAGGAAATTGACCTTGAATGCCAGATCCCTGGTCATGCTAAATGAGGCAGAAAACCAGAACTCTGCTCCTGAGAGTACATCTTTATGAATCTACGGCAGGGAAAAACTACCTGCCTTGATTTCTCTGATATTGATTGCATCTTATTCTACCTTCTTCTGGTATGCAGTTCAGAAGTCTTGGTCTTTTTAATACTACTGGTTGGCAGAATGAATAGCCTTGTGGGATGTAATGTGATTTAGTAAGATTCTCCTAATTAGAAACCGAGCAATCAAGGCCCTTACCACAGAAGAAACTACACTTGCTATAAGCCACAAGCCATTTCTAAGCGTTCAAAAAGAATGAAGATCTGCAATGATAATATCTAAAATGGGGTGCTTTGAGTATTTGAAACAAATCTCTTTTTTTCCAGGAGCTCCCCTTGTACTGTTCTGGAGGCTTAAGGTTTTTCTGGGACAACAAATTTGATCACGCAATGGTGGCTTTTCTGGACTGTGTGCAGCAGTTTAAAGAGGAAGTAGAAAAAGGTGAAACACGATTTTGTTTGCCTTACAGGTGAGTGTTGTTATATAATACGTCAAATGCCATCTCATGCAATGCTGCTAGCTGATCTCTGGACTAATCTACAGCATTGCTTGCTGTTTCAGTCCTGGTATTATGATGCACAGGATGACGTTAAATCTCAATTAAATTCTGATCAAATGTAAAGCTAGTTCCTCGAATGAAAGTCTGAGTCTTGTTAATCTTACTACTGAGTCTATTATTACAAAGTATTCTTATGCAGGATAGTATGCATGTCAGATTTAAAGGTATAATACGTAACACCATTTTACGATGACTGCTTGCAATAGTAATGTGCTAATGAACTTTGTGTGTGATACAGGATGGACGTGGAGAAAGGAAAAATTGAAGATACAGGTGGCAGTGGTGGCTCTTACTCTATTAAAACACAATTTAACTCTGAGGAGCAATGGACAAAAGCACTAAAATTCATGTTAACTAACCTGAAGTGGGGTCTTGCCTGGGTCTCATCACAATTCTATAACAAGTAACCATGTAAAGAAGTTGTCTAGATGGCTGTAGAGTATCTGCGTTTTGTTGGAGAAAGTCAAATTAAGTTGTCTCTTAATATTAACCAGTACAATATGTTTACAATACCAAAAATCCACATGACACTTTATTTAAAATACCATTATTACAAGTAGTATATAGAAAAGCAATATGTAAAGTTATATCATTGAGCTGAACAGAATAATAATTTCAGCTACTAAATAGATTAAACTGGTATTTTGGGAGTTTATATGCATATATGTATATATATATAGCATTTGTATATAGATTATTGTCATACTCTTAAAACATCAGTGAGTTTGATATTACTGTGTTACAACTTAGCAGAACATGCAAGTTAGAGAAGTGAAATGCTACCAACATGGGGCAGAATATGGAAAAATTCATGGAGGCTCTGCTTAGTCACTAAAGGCTAACTACAACTCAAAAAATATATTTTCTAAAGTCTTATCTGAGTACTTAACATTGTGCCACTGAAATTTATCAAGGTTTGATACTGTACACTATTAACTATGATGATATTAACTATTTGTAATACTTTCTGCAGTCTGTTMTTGCAAGGAGGTGCACTGAGTAACACCATAATAAAACACTATTCTTCACAAAGGGTGCTTTCGTCTAGCATATGCGAGTCACAGCATAAACATTCTTTGGAACATCAGTGGACATACTGAATAGGCACCTGCTGCTGTGACAATTAGACCAGACTTTTCAACATAAGTGGAAGTCTGTTCTTTACACAACACTGGTCAACTAGCTGGCTTTCTTAGGGTAAGAACAAACCAGCTTTTGAGCACTGGGGAAGAGGGAGCACAGTAACAAGCAACCTGTCTGCAGCAAGCTGCCTGAGGCAATAACTAGTTTTTAAAACAGCACYGAATACAGAAAGAAAGCATGGCCTTGTTTGTAATGACTGGGCTTGCAAGTTTCTTCTAGCAATACKTATTACCAAGCAAATTACCATTCACATCAATGCCTTTTCAAAACAAGACCCTTCTTACAGTTTTCTTTTTCTTCAAAGGAAACATACTCATAACTCAGAAGATGTAGCTCTTACAATAAAGCTTCTGATGCTGAAAAAGGTATTTCTAAGTACTACTTTGTTCCTGTGTCCCTCCCTTCAAAGCATTAGTGCATAGCCTGCAAGGATGAACTTTTCTAATTAAAATACAGCATTTGCAATGTTACAAAACACCTACTATTCAAAAACAAGCAAKAAAAATTTATTTGGGTTTCATGTGCAGCATCACAAAAGATGGACTATTACCAGTAATACAGAAATCTCTTACTAATATGCTAGGGTACAGCTACAAAGATGTAATTCTACTTAAGAAGTATAATTTTGTTCTCTGAAGCTCTTGTTCCGCTGTTCCTATAGTGCTGCTTTGGAGTGGTACTGCCAATGATATGTTTCAATATTGCATAAGAAAATTCTAAGATACTTTGTGAAGTAATGCCAGTGATACAGTTTAAATGCTCCACAACCTTTAAAAAAATGAAGATACTTATTTGCAATGCCTACCTGACATTAATTTTCAGAATTATTTCTTATTCCCCAAAAATCTAACTGTAATAATAGTGCTCCAAGGGCATATACTAGTGGATCTTCACTAAAAGTTAAAAGCTCTCTGTATGTTGCAGGAAGAACRGTAATAGTGGTTTGAGTTTTTTTAAACATTAAAAGTACTAAAGAAGTAAAGTGAAAAAACTACTGTAATAGCTGCTTATCATAGTACTCAGTAGCAGTTTGGGCAGAAAGGTGTGATTACTTCTCCAATTGTCAGTGAAACTATCTGCGTGAGTTTGTTCTAGCTGTAAAGGAGCTAGGACTGTGAGCATAATCTGACACTGTAGTGCAAGCATGTGCCTTTCTGCTGAATTGCTGGTATGCCCTAATAACCCCCTTACAAAAGTACACACACTTCTTACTAACAAACTGAAAGATGTCACCTCCTTCATGTTACTTCTAGTATAGTCTGTCTCCTTGCTGTGCTTAAACAATAAAATATAAACAATCTTCACATTTTTTTCCATGTAGAGCTAATTTGTTTAGAAGTGACTGTACCTGATTCCAGTGCTTGGGGTTTAATATGAAAGCACTTGTGCTGATGATTCCAACTGCCAAAAGCATGAAATCTTCCTTGACTGTCAAAAACTTTGCTCTGTATGTATAAAAGTTTTCCGGTGTAAAAATGATGCTACAGTTCAAAAAGCGCTACTTCTGCAATCTTTATACAGCCTATATTTTTTAAATGAAGTTAGAAAACTTCTCTAGCTTGCCTCGAAAGCAAATGAGGTGAAGTGCTTTAATTTGAACTGGTAAAAGCAATAAATAATGCTGAAATCTTCAAAAAATAGAAAAAAAAAGAAAAAAGCCATAAATGGCATGAGAATTATGCTATTTCTTAACTTTTTTATGGTTTTAATTTCAAATACTTGCTTTAATTGGTAGTCATGTAAGCTACTTACATCTGCAGTTTGCTTGGTGTTGAATTTTCAATAGCAATCTTCAACAAAGTATCATAGATGGCATCTCTTGTAAGATAGGAGAAGTCTAATAGGTGCATACACATCTCATGCAGTGGTTTTGCAGGAAGTAAGCAGCCATTATATCCTAGTGTAAAGATCATATATAGTCAGCCATATATTTGGAGTCATAAAACTGAATTAGAAAGAAGCATTAGTCATTGTAAGAAAGGCATGAAGACCTTTGGTGACCAYTGTGCTTTGTTTCTGAATATCACAGGCCCTCTAAATTTTAGTTTAATTTCACTAGGTTGCTCTGAAATTCAGGTTGTCAGAATTGGGCAAGAAAACTCTAAAGTCAATTTGGAAAAAAAAATTAACTTTATATTAGGTTTTGGAGTTTTTAAACTCTAACATTCACTGAATTGGTCAAAACTAGCTGCCCAACAATATCCTGCAGATTCTAATTGCTGAATTCTGTAATTATGTTAAGTTTTCCCCACTTGACCATCAGTGGCATTAGGCTTAAGGATGAAGTTTTCATCTGAAAACTAAATACTCAGAAATAAACTTAAAGTCCTAATTATGAAGACTATAATGAAGCCCTGGACTATCTGAGTTCTACTGTGCCTTCACAGTGTGCAAAACCATGTAATGTAAGGCATTTGTTTTTGATTAATAATAGCTCTATTGCTTTTTWAAAAAACTTCCTCTATAATTCTCTATTAATACTGTTACCTAAAACCTCTAGAAGCAATTCAACATAAGCCAAAGGAGTTGACACGTTGATCTGGAAGCACAGCGCTTTTAAAATGGCAAGTTCTGACTCAAGCAGTTCCTGCTTAGTGTATGAGTATTTTAAGGACTGCAGAAATTTTAAAGCTGTGTCACTGTTAACTATCTGGAAAGGAAAAAGTCAAGTTGGTTTCTATATCAAGGATATATAGTAAGTCAATTGTTAAGAACAAAACACTTCTTTATCTTGTTCATGCTAAATGAAAGCAGAACCATTGCAATGATAATACTTCCTATCAGCTGATTAACTCAGCTGAGTAACTTGTCTTTTAAGCTACCATGAGAAGTCCAGCCTGGAAATCCATTCCTGTATATGTTTCCTATATTCCAGAAACTTCCTCCTAGATAGGTCTAAACCCTTTGTAGCTATACTGTTCTCCACAACCATCAAGGGRGATTTTTATGTGCCTGAATTGCCCCCTTCCCATGTCAAATGAGTGGGAATATTTTCTGACAGTTACTCCATGAGTGACAGTGAATCTGCACTAAATGGAAGAGATTTAGGTTCCCATTCCAATATCCTTTGAATTTCAATACTACTACTGTCTTTCAGAGAGGAAATCTATAGAGGGATCATAAAAGCTATACATGAATAACATACATCCTGCTAAAATAATTCCTATACTTAAATGCTTAGCTGACTTACATTATAGTGTAAGGAAAGTTTGCTTGCAAGTTGAATGCATGACACAAGTCGCAGAACAAATGTATCATATATCTCAGCTTTCAGAGAGCTCCAGCCTTTCCCTTGTCCTCCTTGTTCACTACTTTTTCTGCCTTCGCTGGAGGGCTTACAAATTTGTTCTACTTGTTTAATCATAAACCTGCAAAGTACACAGTCAGTTAGAAAACAGCTGTTCCTCTAAGAAAYGTCAATTCTACATATACCCAGGATATACATACATCAATTAAATGAGGAAAAGACAGATCTTCAGATAGGAAAAAAAAAGTCTTTTAAGTAAGTGGTACAGAGCAAGCACAGTGTAAGCATACTAGGGAGATGAGAAGCATGCTTCACCTTCAGGACATTACCTTTCAAGTATTTCTACTGCTTGATACCTTGCTGGTTGGTCCAAGTGCCATTKTTCAGACAAAAGAAATATAAATTCTGCAAAAAGTGCACGGAACAGTTATAACCGAAGCTAATCAATACAGCAGCGTTGATCACCTCAAGAGTCACTGAGGAAGCGTCTCACCCACTATGCGCGCCGCCTTGAAGCGGCCTGCCTGACCCGAGAGCTCGCTCAGGTACTGCTCGTTCTCCGTAGCTAAACGGATCAACGTCTCCTCGATGACCTCGGGGGCCACCTCGCCAAAAGCGGGCTCCGAGGAGCGGAACCTGGACGCTGCCGGCGCCGCCATCCGCGCCCCTCACGCGCCGCGGCCGGCCGAGGGAGGCGCGAGGCGGCCTGCCCCGCCTCAGCGCCCACCGGGTCACGGGGCCTCCGCCCGCCAATCGGAGCGCGCCTCTCCCCGCGGCCGGCACGCGCTCGCCCTCGCCGGCCGCGCGGCGCGCTCACGTCACGGGCGCCTTCCGGATTGGCCAGCCGCGCCCCTCCCTCTCCGGCCCGGCGGCGCCGGCGTGACGTCATCCGCCCTGCGGAAGTGGCCGTGGGGTAAGATGGCGGAGCCGCGCGAGGAGGCGGCGGTGGCGCGGCGCATTGACCCGGCGCGGGAGCCGGGGCTCAGCCCTGAGCAGCGCCGCCTCATGGCGGAGGTGGAGCGCGTCCAGCGCCAGCGCGCCCTGCAGCGGCGGCTCCGCGGCCGCAACGCGCTCCTGGGCATCGGCATCGGCGCCGTGGTCGTGGGCATCTGTATCCTCCCGGGGCCGGGGCGGCCGGGGTCTGGGCCGAGGAGGGGTCCCGGGCTGCGGGGGGAGCGGACCCAGGC
>NW_028186547.1:381191-386390 GCF_003343005.1 Rhea americana
GGCGGCCGGGGTCTGGGCCGAGGAGGGGTCCCCGGACTCCGGGCCGGGGAGCGGCCCCGGGCCGGGGGGAGCGGCCCCGGGCTGAGGAGGGACCCCGGGCCAAGGGGGCAACGGACCCAGGCCGAGGAGGGGTCCCGGGCTGCGGGGGGAGCGGACCCAGGCCGGGGTGGGGAGTGGTCCTGGGCCGAGGAGGGGTCCCGGGCTGCCGGGGGAGCGGACCCAGGCCGGGGTGGGGAGTGGTCCTGGGCCGAGGAGGGGCCCTGGGCTGCCGGGGGAGCGGACCCAGGCCGGGGTGGGGAGTGGTCCTGGGCCGAGGAGGGGCCCTGGGCCGCGGGAGGAGCGGACCCAGGCCAGGGTGGGGAGTGGTCCTGGGCCAAGGAGGGGCCCTGGGCCGCGGGAGGAGCAGCGGCTGGCCGGGGTGGGGAGTGGTTCTGGGCCGAGGAGGGGCCTCGGGCCGGTGGGGGAGCAGCCCCAGGCTGAGGAGGCGGCAGGCCGGTTGTCCCTGCTGTTTTCCTCAGCGCCTGCAGACGGCTACACTTTCTACTCAGTGTCGCAGGAGCGGTTCCTGGATGACCTGGAGCAGGAGGCAGAGACGGCACGGGCCTGGGCGCGGGACAAGAGCCCGGCGAGCTGAGCAGAGCAGGCCTGGTCCAGCCCCTGGGCCCTGGCAAACAACCTGAGCAGCCTCTGGGCCTCAAGCACGGGTGGCTGCACAGGGGGAACTGCCTGGCCCTGAGCACAGGTCCAGCCCCCTCAGGGGCTCCCCGAGGCAGGGGCCCTGCACCACATTCATCCAAGGCCAGTGAACCTCCATGGTGGGGGTGCCCCTGCAGGCAGGGTTTCTTCCCCTGTTGGTAGCCACCTTTTCTCCTGAAGGGTGTGCAGGCTCTTGGCTTAGCTTGCTAAGGACATGCTTCAGGGAAGGGCAGGGGTGCCTCAGGTGCCTGTCGCTTTCCACAATAAATAACTTGTTTGGAGGCTGTTTCTGCATGTGTGATTAAAACAGCAGTGGCAGGAGTCCAGCTCAGGATGGGTAGAGATGGTGCCATACCACTCCCTCTGATGGCTGCTGAGATTAGGGGAATTTTCCATTTTGTGCTTTATTTTATCCTCAGCCCGTACTCTCATCCGGGGCCTGTGGCAGAGACTGCATCCATGATTCCCACTGCACAGAACACACACAGTCCCCTCTTTGTTTTCAATTTGTCTTTATGAAAACATTTTCCAGACATCAGTTCATAACAAAATGCACCAGCTACTGCTCCTGGTACACTGGGCTCTAACATGTTACATGGGTGAGGGAAGCATCTTCCCACTTTCCAGCCAGCTTTATTCGCAGCTACTCAAAGCATCTGAAAAGGGGGGGGGCACAGCCAGGACGGTATCATCCTGGGAGGCGGCAGCACAGAGGGCAGCAGGCAGCAGGGTGAGYTGTGCCTGGCGCAGGACAGGCACGCATCGCCTAACGCAGTGTGGGGCCGGAGCAGCGCTGAGGGCAGAGCGGGGCAGGCGGCTGGGACTCGATGTGACGGGGGCACCGGGGGGGGGGTGGTTCTGCCCCCAAGGGATGGCAGTGGCCGGGCGGGTGGGCTGCACACCGCTGGCTCCACTCGGGAAAAGTGAGAAGCGAGCGAGGCCGTAAGGGCCAGAGGCAACCTGCGCCCTTCCTGCAGCCAGGGTTGGGTACGCCTGACGGAGCCCGGGCTGAGCAGGAGGAAGTAGTGAGGCAATGGGACATCATCGGCGGCAGGATGCGGTGGGATGCGCTCGCTGTGGGGCCAGGACTCCACAGCAGGTGCTGCGGGGCAAAGGCAGCCAGAACGGCAGGGAAGAAGGGGCAGCCCGGGACGTGGCCCTGACCTCCCCACCAGCCTGGTGGGGGGCAGCTGTGCTCCTCTGCAGAGTGTGAGCACACCCAGCCCCACGTGAGGGAGGCAGCTGCTCCCCAGGCCCGGCGCGTTCGTCCCAGGAGACGCTGAGGGCTCTTGCCTGCCCTCCAGGGCAGCAGGCACTTGGTTGAGGTAGATTGCAAAATCACTCCTGGCCGGCCAGCTACTGCAGAGAGACAAGGATGGGTGAGCCAGGGCTGCCRGGAGTGCTGCTGGGGAGCAGGGGCTAACGCTGGCCCTTACCATCCGGCCAAAGTCTTCAGCAAAGGTCACCCCCTTGCTGAGTCGCTGCTCCTGGGAGCCGGTGCTGCTGCCGCTCAGCGAGTTTCGACGCATGATTCCTGCAGGGGCAGATGGCGCTGAGCGGGGCGACGCAGGGGCGAGGGCACCGAGCYGCGCCCGGCACAGGCCCCGCGATACCTGCGGGCTGCGCCAGCTCCAGGCGCTGCAGGCTGTTGCGGCGCGATGGGTTGAAGCTGCCCTTGGAGAGGCGGCGCTGGCGGCTGGAGAGCATGGCTGCGGGGGAGACGATGCCCAGCGGCGGCTGCTTCCCCATGCGCAGGTACAGCTCCTCGATCTCCTTCTTCTGGGCGCTCTGCAGCAGCTGCACTTCGGCGAGGTGCCTGGGGGTGAGATCGGGCTGGGAGCAGAGCCGCCCTCCACTCCAGGGCTCCAGCTAGCCCTCCCCTCTGGGAGAGGAGCGCCCGCGGTGCGGGTGGGGAGACGCCCCCGCTCCTACAGCCCTGTGGGTCAGCAGCCCCCCCACGCCTCTGCAGCGTGGCGTGCACCTGCCAGCTCCCTCCCCGCCAGCCCCAGCGACGCCGGGGAGGAGCCGCGGCCGCCCCGGGCTCACCACAAGGCCACTCACTTCTGCCGCAGTTTCTGCAGCTCCTCCCAGATCTCCTCATCCTCGCTCTCAGTGTCATCGCTGCTCAGGTAGGACATGCTGCGGGAGCAGCTCAGCCACACCTGGCTCAGCACCGCCTGGGACGTGCTCTCTGCGCCCTCCTCCCCGGGGCCCTCCCGGTCGCTCTCCGGCGGCGCCACCGGTGTGCCCTCCTCCGCCAGCACCTCCTCAGCCTCGGGTTCCTGCACCACCGTCTCCAGCACGGAGTCCGAGTCGCTGCTCGTGCTGCCCTCAGCAGCGGGGGCCGCGGGCAGCGGGGAGCCGCTGGCTGTTGGCTCCCAGGGCTCCCGGCCAGCTGGCTCGCTGCCATCGTGGCCCGGCGGCGGGGAGCTCTCGGCCGGGTCCTGGGATGGCATCACCTGGAACCGGCCCAGGATCTGGGGCCTGGCTTCTGGCGGGGAGGGGAGGGAATTAGTGGGCACTGCAGCGCGGGACATGTGGCGCGCGTTGGCCCTCCGCTGCCTCACCTTCGTTGATGGGCGAGAGCTGGGGCTTGGGCGCCCCGGCGGCCGGCGACTCTGAAACGATGAGCTGGTGGCCGGGCTTGGGGGAGCAGGGCGGCACCTGGCAGGCAGCCCGCGGCCATCAGCCGGAGCAGCCCGCCCCACCCCGCAGCCAGGGCTCCCGGGACCCGGACCCTCCCCGCATCCCCGGGGGCTCAGACCATCCCTGCATCCCTAAGGGCCCCTGCATCCCAGGAGGCTCCCAGGACTGGGACTCTCCCCACATCCCTGGGCGCTCCCAGGTTCCCTCATGGCCCCAGGGGCTCCCCACATCTGAGGGCTCCAGGGTCCTGGACCCTCCCCATGTTCCTGGGGGCTCTGAGGGCCTGATCCCTGAAGGCTCCTGTGTCCCAAGAGGCTCCCAGGACCCAGACCCTCCCCACGTTCCTGGGTGCTGCCACCACCCCAGGACACGCTCTGCGTCCCAGGGTCTCCCAGGTCCCTCCCGTCCCCAGAGCCTCCCTGCCCCCCGGGGCTACTGGGTCCTGGACCCTCCCCATGTTCCTGAGGCTCCCAGCATCCATGGGGCTCCAAGCCATCGATCCCGCAGGGCGGCGGTGCCCCATCTCAGGGCAGGACCGGCCGCGATGCCCCCAGTGTGGGGCTGCCCTGGGGCCCCACACTCACCGCGCTGCCTTGCACCCTGCCCGGCACCGAGGGGCTCAGTGGYGGCGGCAGGGGACTTGCTGGGGCCTCAGTGCCCAGAGGGGCCGGTGCCGGCACGGGGCCCTCACCGGCAGGGCCACCGTTCCCCGCCGGCCCCGGGGCAGCAGCGGGGTAGGTGAAGTGCGGTGATGCAAGAGCCAAACTCTGGGGCCGAGGCAGCAGCGGYGGGTAGAGGCGGGCGCCCGAGCCGGCGACGGAGGAGACGGCGGGCAGCAGCGTGTGGGCCACGCTCATCACTGCCAGCGAGAAGACGTTGGCCAGGGAGAGTAGTGGGGCGCTGGGGGCCCAGGGTGGAGCTGGGGGGCTGCCGGGCGCCCCCGGCACTGGCGGCAGGGACGGGAGGGCCAGCGGTGGGGCCGGCGCGGCCGGCCCCCCTGGGCTGTCAGGGGCGGGCGGTGGGGGCACCGGAGCTGCCGCCGGCCACGCCGGAGCCGGGGCCCAGGTCCGTGCCACCACACCGGGGGCGTCTGCAGGAGAGAGGGGCGTCAGCCCAGGATGGACAGATGGACAGATGGGTGGAGGGAGGGCGGGCGGGCGGCCGGCGCTGCCGGGCCATTACCTGCTGCCGGCGGCTCGGTGGGGCTGGCGAGGTCGCTCTCCGACGGGGAGCTGCTCGGCGAGGGCAGCGGCGGCGAGGGCAGCGAGAGGCTGGGGCTGACGCAGCCCAGGTCTGCGGGGAGGGCGGTGAGCGCCGGCGCTGGCGGGCCCGGGCGGGCCGGGGCACCGCGGTACGTACCGCTGAGCGAGGACGAGGAGACGGAGCGCGAGAGCTCCTGCAGCTGCAGGTCTGCCTGCCGGGGAGGGAGCGGGCGAGGGTGAGCCGGCCGGCCCGCCGCGTCCCCGCGGCTGCGCTGGGGCCGGCAGCACTCACGGGGACGGGGCCGGCGGCGGCGGGGCCGGCGGGCAGCGCGGCGGCGTGCCCCTCCTTGCGCAGCAGGGTCTCCACGCGGTGGATGATGTCCCGCAGGCGGCGGATGAACCCGTCCTGCTCCGACTCCAGGATGAACTCGCTGCGGACCTGCGCGGGGCGAGGGGGGACACGAGGGGCCGCTCAGTGCCCGGCGCGGCCGCGGGCGCCCCGCGCCGCCCGCCCCGCGCTCACCATGACGGCCGCGATCTCCTCGGGGCTGTCCCCGTCCAGGTCGAACTTGAAGGTCACCATCTTGTTGTTGTAGGTCTGCAGCTGGCACTCCACCACGCGGTCGCTCTGGTCGGAGACCTGGGGGCGGCGGCG
>NW_028186547.1:387005-394492 GCF_003343005.1 Rhea americana
GGAGCTCAGGTAGCCGTCGGTCTCGCCGTCGGCTGCGGAGGAGGCGGCCGTGAGCGCGGCCCCGGCACGCTCCCGCCCCGGCCGCCCGGCGTTCGCGAGGGGAAAAGGCGCCGCGGTGACCGCGACGCGCCGGAGGGAAGGGGCCGCGTCCCGCCGCCCAGCGCCCACGTACAGGTGGCCGAGGAGTAGCTGGCGTGGCGGTAGGCAAAGTGCTGGTGCTGGTCGGCCTCCGGCTCCTCGGGCTCCGGGGGGAAGGCGCTGCCGAAGACGGAGTCAGCGGAGCCGGGGGTGGCCGGGGAGGCGGCGGGGCTGCGCGGCGTCCCCGGGGACTTCAGCTCCTCCAGCAGCTGCAGCACGCCCGGCACGGGCTGCGGCTCAGCACGCAGCGCTGCCTCCTGCGCCCGCTTCAGCTTCTCCCGCTTGCGCTTGATGGCCACCACGCGGTCCCGCACCGCCTTGGCCACCAGCTTGTAGTCGGCCTCGCAGATGAAGCCCAGGATCACCTGCGCCATGGCAGAGTCAGGCCGGGAGCCTGGCCTGGGCCCAGCGAGCCCCCGGCGTCCCACCTCAGCCCCCGCRGCACCCACCATCTCCTGAGCCACCTCCTCAGCCACGTCCTTGTAGAGCTCGAAGAGGAACTCGATGGCGTTGTTGTCCTTGTACTTGCCGTGCAGCTTCTTCGTGTCGTCCATGCGCAGCCAGAGCTTGAGCCCCGACTTGACGCCGTCGTCCTCCTCGGCCAGTTCCACGTGCACCCCGGTGTCCTCCTGGAAGAAGGAGTGCTCCAGCAGGTCCTGGATGGTGTACCTGCAGGAGGAGCGGCACTCAGCGYGGGGCATGCTGCCGGGGCGCGCGGCCTCCCGCGCCGCGCTGGCCTCACTGGGCAGCCAGGTCCACCTACGCGGACGCCAGATGCTGGGAGAGGGCGGGCACGTGGCCTGCCTCGTCCGGCCCCCTCGTCCCACCTCTCGTCCTTGTCCATGCGGATGCAGCCCTCGATGATCTCCTTCAGCTCTGGCACCTTCACTTTGTAGAAGCTGCTGGGCTTCAGCCCCTGTGGAGGAGGACGCGGCCATCCAGCCTGCTCGGCGCTGCCTCTGCGGCCGCTCTGGCACCCAGGGCTTCGGGCCCCTGGGGCCATCACCAGCCTTGCCCATGCCCAGCACCCCCAGGATGCTGCAACTCGCTGCTCGGCTGCAAACCAGCTCCACCAAGTGCGTTGTCCCCTGCCCAGCTGTGGGTCCCCAGGACCTGCTACAGCGTGGTGATGCCCCCTCCTCTGCGGCCRGCAGGGCTGGTGCTGCCCGGGGCTCTGCACTTCCACCCTGGCAGCCTGGAGCCGGCCGGGCTGGGGTGCAGCGGTGCTGAGCACGCGGTGGCTGTGCCAGCCCGTTAATAGCGTGCCACCCGGGGAGCTGGGGGGACACCCCCGTGCCCTCCCCGAGCCTGTCCTTGCTGTGCATCCGCTCTCCTCTGCTCAGCTCCTTGCAAAACCTGCAACGTGACGCGTTCGGGGAAGCAGCGAGCCCGGCAGCTCCTGTGTCCCCAGGCAGGCTCTCCATGGCAGGAAGCCCCACAAACGCGCCCCGGGTGCCCCCACGGTGTGCCTGGCTCACCGAGGTGACCTTGCGGTAGATCTGGGCGGCGTTCTGGCACTCCGAGTAGGGGTACTCCGAGGTGGCCATCTCCAGCATGCACATGCCGAAGGCATACACGTCCACCGCCTCGTCGTACTTCTCCTCGTACATCTCCGGCGCCATGAACTCGGGGGTGCCTGGGGGCACGGGGGGCTCAGCACACCAGGGCTGCCATGGTGCCCCATGCCCGCCGGCCCCCGCTGCCCCACCTATGACGCTCTTGGCGAAGGAGGCGCACTTGAGCGTGGCCAGGCCCAAGTCGCCAATCTTGACGGAGCCGGTGGGGCCAGTGATGAAGATGTTGTCGCACTTGAGGTCGCGGTGGATGATGGGGGGCGAGCGGGTGTGCAGGAAGTGCAGCCCCTTGAGGATCTGCCGGCTCCAGCGCTGCAGCACCTTCAGCTTCATCTCCTTGAACCGCTTCAGATAGCTGCAGGGGCACGGGGGTGGCGCCGGAGCCGCTGGGGCCTGCGGCGGCACGCACCTGGCCCMGACCCCACCACCACCCAGTGTATTTGCGTCAGGGCTTTTCCAGCTTTCCCCTCTGCGCTGGGCTCATGCAGCAGCAGCGCAGGTGTCGCAGCCCGGGTCCAAGCTCCCTGCGCTCCAGAAGGGGCAGAGCGGGATGGTCCCGGTGCCCAGCAGCCGCCCCGCACACGCTCCCGGCTCCCAGCCCTGCCCTGGGCCCCCCGGGTCCTGCGGCGGCGGGTGGCTCAGCGCGGCCCCTCGCCCGCCCCGAGCGCCGCGTCCCGGCCGGCCGCCCCGCTCACGTTTTCAGGGTGCCGGAGGTCATGAGCTCAGTGACCAGCACGATGCAGATCTGCCCCTTGACGGACGACTTCCAGGAGTCGTAGAAGCGAACAATGTTGGGGTGCTGCAGCCCCTTCAGCATCTCCACCTCCTCGCTGAAGCGCTGCCGCTCCGTCTTGGACAGCTTCCGCGTCTGCGGGGGCGGCGGGGAGGTGAGGGGCAGGGATGGACAGACAGGCGGGCAGAGGCCCCCACCGCGGACGCGGAGGCGCTGTGCGACCCCGCTGGCCCTGCCCTCGGCGGAGCCCGGGCGGGCGGCCGCACACCGCACCGCGCCGGCACAGCCGCCTCTCCCGCCGCGGGCGGCCGGGCACGAGCGTGGYGGCAGGCTGCCGCCGGCCTCAATGGCGCCTTTGTCGGGGTCGGCGGCCGCAGGAGGCTCCTGCCCCCTTTTTGCTGCCGTCCTCCTGCTCGAGTTAATTACAGCCACAGAAGGAGCTGAGCCCCGGCACGAGCACGGCGGGGAAGCGGTGGCCGCGGTGCCCAGGGCYGAGCCTGAGCCGGGGGAGCAGCACTGCGCCCCGCCGGACCGCTGCTCCCGGCGCACTCCTTGGCACGCAGCAGCCATCCAGGAGCCCAGGGAGCTCTGCAACGCTGCCGTTGCGTTGCGCTTGGCCCCCGCGGCCAGGCCTGAGCCGCTCCATAATCCCCTTCTCTTTTTAACACGCCTCCGGGGACGCGGCTCAGCCCGGAGGAGAACCTGAGCCCTGCCGCCGCGGGATGAATGGGGCCTTTCATACCCTGGCGGAAAAGCAGCAGCAAAGCTGCTGAGCTGCCCCGGGCACGCGGCACGGCCCCAGTGGTGCTGCGGGGCCCACGGCGATGCCRGGAGTGGCATCCGGCATGGATATTGGGGATATGGGGCCAGCAGGGCAGGAGGCAGCGTGCCGAGCCCTGGGCTCGCTCCCAGGCACCGGTGCTCCCACACCAGYGAAGCAGCAGCCAACGTGCAGCCGGGCGTCCCGACACCTCTCCCTCCAGCCAGGAGTGCAGCCCAGCCCTGGTCGACCCGGGAAGGGCACGGAGGTGCCGGCAGGGCAGGGCACGTGGCCAGGAYGGGCAGTAGCCCAGCGCGGTGCACRGGGACGCGGCCTCCTTTCTGAGCAGCTGCCTGCTGCCATGGCAAGGGAGGGCAGCCAGGAGCCCAGGTGTGGGCCTGGGGGGCACGCAGGGGGGAGCGCTCCAGCACCAGCCCCACGGCAGGCGCCGGGAGAGCCCGGCAGGGCCAAGCCYGGGAGCGCTGGCCAGGCGCTGCGGGGTGGGAGGGGAGGCGGCGAGCAAGCACTCGGTGCACGGCCCGCGTCCCGGCCCCGGGGGGCGGCRGAGCACTCCGCGAGGCGGGAGCCGTTCCGGGCGGCTGCGGACGCCCCGCCGGCGGGGGCACCGTGAAAGCCCCTTTGTGCCTGGYGGAGGCGTTGCACACGCACGGGGACATTTATAGCGATGCCTCAGCCAGCACGGGAGCTGGCGCCGGGGGCCACCCAGCACCCTCCCCACCGGATGCAGCCCCAAAATAGAAGCAGCCCCAACACCTCCGGCTGCGGCACGGGACCCRCTGACCCACAGGAGGGCAAACCCAGGAGCCCGCAACAGCGTGGAGCACAGCCACGGCCATGGTTGCCGCTCTCCTCCCCGCGCAGACTGCCGCCGGCCGTTTGGGCAGCAGCGGCTTTGTGCACTCGCCGGGGCACGAGCACGCGCCCGCTCCCAAGCCCACAGGAGCTGCTCTGAGCAAATCTCACCTGGCTCCTCCATTTGCTTCCCCGGCAGGCAGCGCACCGAGCCCAGCACGGCTGCTCGGCGGGGGCCGCACCGCCTGCACACGGCGCACGGTCCGGCTGCGGGGCTCCCCCAGGCCCCAGGGCATCGGGAGCGGTGAGCCACGTGGAGCCCGGCGGTGGAGCGGCCCATGCCGCGGCGGGTGCCAGGGAGCAGGAAGCTGCCCTGGGGCACCGCGCACCAAGGCAGAGGAGCTCTTGCCCTGGCTCCGCTGCCAGGCCGGAGGGGCGCCGAGGGGTCCCCACCAGAAAGCCACTCGCAGCCAGCGCGTTTGCAGCTTGACCCCACTCTGGGCCTCCAGCTTCCTCCCTGCTTCCCACCCCCCCTCGCACCTATGGACCGAAATAGCCACGGGTCTAAAGCTGGAAAGTGTAAACAGGTGGCGGCAGGTCTGCGGGGAGGGGGCTGCCGCCGCTGCGGCCGGGCTGCGGGAGCCGTCCCGCGGGAGCAGGCGCWGCCCGGCTGCCGGACACCGGGCAGGGCAGGAGAGCGGGAACAGCTGTGATTTGGGATGGAGGGATGTCGCAACRGCTGGATGAGGAGCTCAGGACCAGAACCGCAGGTCAGGGCTGAGGTTAGGTACCCAGTAATATTTTAAGGGGAGTAAAAGGAGAACTGTGAACGACACAGGACAAAGCTATTTTTAAAAGGGCAGAACCACAGCCATTTTTATTTGCAGTTACAAATCCCATATTTGTGTCACAGTGTCTGATTCTTTGCACGATCACTGCAGGAAAACAGACTTTTAAGAGTCTGCCTGGAGGCYTTCAGGCCCTAACGAATGTGGGTTCTGGGAGAGGAGAGGCCGGACAGCGAGCAGCCGGCAGGAGGGGCTGCAGGAGGGGAGCAGGGAGCGCCGCGGGCCGGGCAGGGCCGTGGGGCAGGCAGCCGCTGCTGCGGCCAAGGCCCCTCGCTTCAGCAGCCGGGCTGGGCGCTCCGGGCAGCAACTGGCCTGGCAGCCGCCCCGGCCAGACTCCCCGCCCCGGCTGGGGGACGCAGCCCCCTCCGCAGGGCACCGCACACGGCGCGTAGTGGCAGGCACACCGCGCCAGCACCGGCTGCCGGGCTGCATCCAGCGCGTTGCCAAAGGGCACTCCTGCTGCAAGAGGCAGCGATTGCCCTCAGCAGCGGCAGGACGCRTGCTGGGGCTGGCCGAGAGCCCCGCGGCGGGTCAGGGGCTTGCGATCTGTGAGGCAACACAGCCCAACAGTGGGGCCAAGCAGTAGCACAGGGACGGAGCAGCGCAGTCGCAGGTCTGCTGCACAGGCTAGCCCAGGAGAGCCGGAACATGCTTGTGCAAAGATGGGCACAGACGCACGAGGAGGGACATGAAACTGCCCAGGCAGGAAGAGCTGGGCACGGCTGACTTGCCTAGAGAAAGTCACTGGGTTTACCAAGAAACGTCCTTCCTTGCTAGTGCCTGACTATTTCTTTCACCACTGTGTGAAGGGATATGAGACACAAATGGGAGCGCTGGGACGGGACGAGGGGCTGGGACTGCAGAGCCTGCACTTAGTAGGCAGCTGAAGCCCTTGTGCAATCCCACAAAGCCGGGCTAAGGCCCAGGGCCTCACCTTCTCCCTGACTGAACAGTGAGCCCTTCCCCAAGTCACTCACCATTACCTAAGGATCTCTTCTTCCATTGCCAGGCTGCAGCTGCCCCAGGGATGCAGCCCATGCAGCAGTGTGCAGCTGCGCTGAGGTTTTAGGAACAACAAACTTGCAAGACACGTTTTTCTGTGCAAACAAGGACTTGGACCTTCCAGCTATGACAGCCACCATGGTCAGGGAGCCCGCCTGAGACTTTGCACTTAGCAGAAGCCCCTCCCCAGGGGCCCTGCGGGGCCCAGAGAGCCCCGCAGTGAAACCATCCACGTGCAGCCTCGCCTCTGTGGCCAGATCACACCTGCCAGGAGCCCGAGGGGGGAACGCATCAGCGAGCGACCCCTTGGCTGCTCCCCTCAGTGCCCTGGCATCGGCATCCCATCATCGAGCTGTGGGACAGCGAAAGGTGCGGCGGGATGCAGGGGGATGCAGGGGGAGACGAGACAGGGAAGCTGCTTCCAGACCTGGAAGAGTGCAGGTCTGGTCACCATTTGCAGGGTGATGGAAGCCACGGGCAGCCACAGGTGCTGCCGGACACTGCTGCAGTCAAGGACGCGCAGCCGGCGCGCACCAAGGACGTGCTGTACCCTGGAAGCAGGCTTACCACCCAGCGTCAAGCACGCTGCAGACACATGCCCRCAAGCGTGCCCAGGGCTATCAGAGCAGCCCTCCAGCCCTGGCACAGGACCACGTGCCAAGGAGAGGGCACTGCTGTCCCACACTGCCCTTCACAGGGGCGAGCGCAGGGCTCAGCCCAGCAGCCCAGCCCTGAATCCACCTGTGCACTCCCTGGAGCAGGACCAACATGGGGAGCRTGGGTGCACCAGAAGTGCTGCCATCGCACAGGCAGCAACACGGCAAACGGAAAACAGCAYGTGATGGACGGGAGGGCTGGGAAGCACCGTGTTAAGCACGGAGCCTGGGCTCAGGCCAGCAGCCCCCGCGTGGCTCCAAGGCGCCGGCCAGCATGCAGGCACCTAGGGAGAGCGAGGGGAACCTGAGCCCAGCTGCAAGGACTGTGTCTGGCTCTGCTGCTGCAGCTCCACCACAGAACCAGCACTGATGCGATTAACAACAAACTGGGGTGATTCAACAAGCTGTGTGCTGCTTTTGGCACGTGCTGCAGCCCAAGCAGAGGTACCTTGCCTTTCCCCAGTGCAGCACACCAGCCCCGGGAGACGCCAGCAGACAGGGAGCGGGACTCAAGGCTGGAGAGGGGCTGCGAACACCAAGGGGGCTGGAGGAAGAGCTGCCAGCTGCCCCTGCCAAAGCCCCTCCTGCGCTGGGCAGGCAGCCTGCAGGAAACGGCAGGGAGCGGGGAGCGCAGGAGGCCGGCTGCGGCCCTCCAACCTACAGCGCCAGCCGCCAAGTGCTCGAGCGCAGACAGGGCTCCGGCCCAGGGTCGCGGTGCTGCCGCGGAGCCCCAGCACGCCCGGTGCACCGGGGGACGGCAGCCCCGCTGCCCGCAGCCCGCCGCGGCGGCCCTCACCTGCAGCTCGCACCAGGCCACCTCCACGGTGGTCTCCGTGTCCAGCCCCTTGTACACGGTCTTGAAGGAGCCGCGGCCGATCTCGATGTCGAACTTGAGGAAGCGGCCGTCGGGGGAGGTGGCCACGGCGCGCGTCTCCACCTCCTCGCTCTCCGTCTCCTCGGGCT
>NW_028186547.1:395053-406008 GCF_003343005.1 Rhea americana
TGCCGCGCACGGCACCGGCGCAGGCAGCGTGCACGGTCGCAGGCACCAGCACAAGCACACACGGGGCACAGGGCGCTGGCACCGCTCGCCGAGCACCGCGACCGGGCAGCGCACACCGGGCACGGGCACTGCACGCTGGGCACAGGCTGCACGCACCGAGCACCGGTGCTGAGTGCTGCGCCGCGGACACAGCGTACAGGAGCTCCACGCAGCATCCCCGGCACCGGGCACTGCTCTCTGCACAGCACGCAGGCCCAGGAACCCCGGCGCCCGGCTCCGCGCGCAGGCACCGGGCTCGGCCCGCAGGCCGTGCACAGGCACGAGGCTCTGCGGAGGGCTGCGCGGCCTGGGGTAGGGTGGCTGCCGCAGCGCTATCCCTTCCCCTGCTGCACGGCTAGGTCTGAGCCCGGCTGCTGTGAAATGGGCCACGCAGGGAACGCCAGCCACACATTTCCAAGTGGCTAAATCAGGGTGTCCTCAGCCCTCCCCTCCTTGCAGAGCCAGAGGTGGCTCCGCCAGCCCCTTTCCACCCCAGGCTCGAGCCAGTGCTCTGCTCTCCAGCAGCACTGGAAAGGATCCTGGCAAGGGGACTAGTGTAATTGAAGCATCAGACAGGGTGACGCAAGCTAAACTGAGCTGTAGGGGAGTGCTTGTTTTAGACATTTACTTAGAGCTTTTAACTTGAGATTTCAGAGCAGCATGTTTACAAGAAACAGCAGCTGTCCCTCTCTCCCAGGTTGTGGGGAGCAGCTCCTGCTACTCGCTGTTTTGACAAGCTATCAGGTCCTGTGCCTGTCTGCTCAGCCTGAGACAACCTATCCTCTCACTTTGCTTCTGGGTGAAATCCTAAAATTAGGGTCATGCAAATATTAAGATATGAATGCCTGTTCCAGCCACGCAGTAACCCAAAGCACAGACAAGAGCTTGTTGTCTCTACAGTTTAAACTAAGAAGTTGCTCAGTGGAACTGTTTACACAAAATACAAAGCAATTGAAGCCGACATTAATTTATTTTCCCTAAGGTCAGATTGTTTCTAATCAATGATAAGAGAAACATTAAAGGGAGGACTGAAATGGTAGCCCAGCAATGTCCTCCACACAGATTTCAAACGCTAACTCTGCATATGCAGGATGACACCGAATGATCTCTGGGCTTCAGCCTATGTCTAGCACAGCTGCAGCCCCACAAATCCCCCCGGATGGTCAGGAGGAGGGAGATGCATTTAATGAAATGTTGTTTCCGCAGAAGCCCTGCATAGGCTGCCTGTCAACCTGCTAATCTCCTGAGCACAGGCAGACTTGTGCTACCTCCACATGACCCCATTCATTCATCCTCACTTGCCCAGCTTGCAGAACAAAGGAACCAGGTGAAACTGCCCCAAAAAGAGAATTTGATAGATTTGTCTTTTTTGCTCGAAAATAGCTAATGTGCAGCCTGGGCTGGTGAGCCGAGAGTGACCACATCCTTACCTACATGCAGTGCTCCCAGGAGCAAGCTTAGTGTGTGTGTTAGCAGGAGAACTGCCACTGAAGGCTGGAACACGTACGGATGTTTAACATTGCCCCTCCGCAGCACTCTGCTTGGCGCCTCCTGGGAGAGACGGCCCTTTGTCCCAAAGCGCCAGAGACTGATTATTGCCAAAGACAAAAGGCCAGGATAGATGGGCGGATAGGTGCGGCACTCGCAATGTTCCTGGTGTGTAAGACTGTTGTGTTGTAAAACACGACACAGTTGGACTCCACTCTGCCAAATGAGGTGTTTTATTCAGATGCACCCTTCTGCCAGGGCAAAAATATCCTCCCTTTTCACCAGATCCACATCCAAAAAGGAGGGTGTATCCCTGCTCCCCATGCAAACACCTCCCATGTGGCATCTCCTAGGCTTTCCCATTCCTGATGAACTCTCTCCTCAAGCATCTTGCAGACTGCACAAAGTTAGGAGCCTGGGCACAAGCCAGGTGACCATCTGCCAAAGCCCCTGGGGGAGGCAGAAGGGGGAGGCAGGAGGAGAAGGCATGTGAACAACCATCCCTCATGCCTCCTCTTTTGACTTTTACCTCTCCTCCAGAGCCCACCGAAGCCATAGGGAATGAGGCTGTAGCTTTCCATCTCATCCAATATATGTCAGGTTTAAAAAGTTCCCTGTTTAAAAAGTAATTGCTTTTACTTTTATCCTATCATGACTGCAGCATTCAGCAAAGCTGGAGATTTCAGTCCTTTCTAGCTGAAAATCCTCCACTTGATCCACAGAGCAGCACAGGGGAACACTGAGTCTCATTCTGCAGCTGACAGAAAGGAGGCAAACCCRGAGACTACGTAGATCCCACACAGCTACTGGGGCCTGCCCTTCAGGGTGGGATATCGATCGCAGCAGCACTCAGCACAAACCAATTGCTTCTTAAATTAAACAAGAAAATGAATCTATCCTCAGAGAGAAACACTGCTGCTCTCATGGTGGAATTTCCACCACCTTCAACACAGCCAAATGCTCCAGAGACTGCAGGTTCACCTCAGCCTGCCTCCAGGCCTGCTTCTGGCCCAGGAGTCAGAGTTCAGAGGGAGAGAAAACTGATCCCACCTCTCTGTTCCCTTCTGCACAGGGAAAGAATATGAATCAGCACAAGAGAGATTGTTGCACAGGTTCTATGGGTATCTTCCAGACCCGGTCCCAAGTATTAAGCTGGAGTTAGACTTGGGCTGAAAGCAGAAAGTTCCAGTCCACAATCAACAGATCCTTCCCAGTGCTCAGAAAACACAACACCCTTGCACGTTATCAGGTTGACGTTTCTTTGGGGCTTGTGGTGCCAGTGCCAGCCCTTCACTTTGAGGAACCGCTGTAATCAGGCAATTTAACCTATTTTTCATGTGCATTTGGCTGCCAGGAAGAGAACAGGGGACTGTGTAATCGCTCTGCTTGGGATTAGATCACTAATCAAAGAACTGTTCAGCTAAGTGCTCCAGTGTCTCACTTGCTAGCTCCAGTGAGCACTGCCAGAACTTGTCCGTTCTGACCTCAGAGCTCCTGGCAGGATAACTGAGGGGCCAAGACAGGTCCAGACACAGAGGAGGTCTGTGTGCCTAGGAAACTCCTTTGGCTAGTGATGCCCAGGTGTCTTCTGCATGAGACAGGGACACAGTTCAGACTGCACAGCCTGGCAGGTGAAACGGCAGATCTAGMTAGTCTGACAAGTGAGTTGAGCTTTCTGCATTTGCTTTAACCTTTGCACATCTTGGGAAGGATCAGGGAGGAGGAGGGTTCCACTAGCATACCTTTCCTGTTAGGAAACATGTCAAGGTGAACAGATCCCACTAAATGCTAAAACAAGTGGAGAAAAGAGAAAGGCCTTTAGGAGCCAGAAGTAGAAGAAGGGAGCAGAATACAGACAAGGTGCCACAGGAACAGCGGTAATAGCATGTCAGGGCCAGACTGCCAAGAGAGGTGAGCACAGAAAAGCCCAGCCACACATGAGCTGCACAGCCCTGCCATCCTTCCTTCATACCACCCCATCCTGGCAGGCACAGGATCCAAGCACTGCCTCCAGCCTAGTGTAGGATATTACCACCACCCCCAGTTAAAGAACTCCTGAATCTGTGATACCAACAGGGGCAGTGACCAAGGAGCAGCTTCCTGGCAGGCTGCAGCACTGCAAATCTGCTGGCTTCCCTGCCTCCTCTCACCGTGTGCCATCGTTATGCTAATGTACATAGCTTCAGGGAGGATGAGATGTTATTCAAATCTCAGTTGTGGCTTTAGCAGGAGGCAGATAAGTCTTCTAAGGATTTCCTTAGCCCAGAGTTACAGATGTAACCCATGTACTAATTTATCCCAGGTTATGTATTTATCAAACTGAAACAACTCTTGATCCTAACTAGCTGCTCTAAATGAAAACGTTCTGAACTTTCTCCTCCCTGTGAGCAGTGGGATCTGACCRTGTGTAGCCTGATAGCACCTTATCTCAGCACCAGGCCCCTGTGCTCCACCTTGCCCTGGCCAGCGAGCCTATAATCAACGTGGCCAGATGCAGCAGTGACCTCAGAGTCCACAGACAACATCACYGGCCAGAATTAGAGATTTGCATAGCCCTGTGTCAGCCAGCTTCAGTCACCCAACAGCCTCCACAGAAACACTATCTACTCTGGAAAGCTCCCACCTTGGGGCTGGTTGTAGGACCGAGGTTTGAAAGAAGTGTCTCCTTACAAATGCACAGCGATAGAGCAACTCGACTCCTACCAGGCACTCTGTGATAACGGGCTAGGCTGTCCACAGCCTTACAGGCACACTGACTACGSTAGACAGTACAGCAACGAAACACTGGTGTGACAGCTCTTGCCCCATCTGTGCCACTGCACCGCATTCTGCCTGWGGCAAGGAGACAGACAGCAACGCTCAGGGCTGTTCCAGAGAGGCAGAAACGCACACAGATCCCTGTGGGACACTGCTGTGCACCTGGGCAATGCAGGGAGGGACATCCTGCTGCCAGCAGGAGATGGAGATGCAAGGGAACCAGTGAAATTTGATCTCTTACTGCTTCTCTTACCACCTATCCCAGGCTTTGTGCAGCACCCCCACAACTGCAGCACCCCCACAGCCCTTCCTCAGCCCAGATCCCTGAAGCAGGTTGTTGTTGCCTGTACAGTTAAGCAACACAATCTTCTCCAAGAACTGGCCATGTGTTATCTGCCTGCTCCTGGTTTTCTCTTCTGATCCTGGAAAGGAGAATCTCATCTAGGTGACTTTCTGCAGCTTTGCTGACCGAGCCCCACTCGGGCACTTGGCTATTTTCCTCTCAGCATGCACGCACAGCCCTGCACTTAATTCTGACCACTGAGCTGTAACATACCTGCGGCAGTTCTTCCTCTACATTTACGGATGGTTTGTTTCATGAATGGTTGCTAGTTGTTTCATTTTTTACTACTTAAGATTGTTGGATTTCTTTCTGTGCTGCCAAAGATTATAAAGGGAATGAAGTGAAGCACAGCCTGGACAAGGAGTCAGGGTTCTGCCTTCCACCCGCTACCATGCGGTGTTCTCATTCCACTCAGAACCTCGTTTTCCACAAATGATGACAACTCTGTTCCGTGACGTGTTTAAGGCTAGAACAACACTGATCGGAGCAGAGGGCTAAACTGTACTTAAGATGGTGTACCTTTGAGTGTAGATAGTGTTTTCCTTTTTTAAAAAATTGTGTATGCTGAAAAACCTGTGACAAAGGATCAGGACCCCCTGCACTGGATGGAGACTGAGGCATCCTACCCCAGACAGCTCAAAGGTATGCTGAAGTACAACGGGAAAAATAGGCATACGAGGAAGCCATCCGAACAGACTTTAGCAATGTACCTAAGCACATGCTAGTCTCCCTTGCCTTTTGCTTTGCTCTGGGGAGGGCATGCAGCTCTGACACTGTGTATCTGAAGCACACTGAAGAGGTACGATAGTTTCAATTAAAGGGAAAGTTGTGGTTGGAGGCTATTATGCTCTTTCCCTCTTAACAGCTCAATTATGACTCCTTCCAATCTACCTAACACCCAACCGCCTCCAAACCAGAACAGCTCTCACACACACATCTCTGGCCAAGGTAAGGCAGACTAGCTCTGATGTCCCAATCCCATGATTACACCACTAAACACTATAAAGCGCTGTACAAAGATAAGGAAGCCAGTTTTAGAGGGCAATAAAAAAAGCTTTGTTTTCATGTGCTAGCAGGTGCTTACATCACTATGAGCTGCAAACTGCCATCATCAACATCATAAGGAACAGCCAGGAGTGTCTGGTCTCCTCCAGAGCCCGCTAGCGGCTGCTATTTCAGTCTGACAACTCTTCCTACATACGTGAGCCAGTCAGATAATCTATCTGACACAAAGGCAGCATTTGTCCTTCACTGCCACTGCAGCAATACCTGTATTACATGGCACCAGAAAACTTGCACAGAGAACAAGTTGCAGTCCATTGTACAAGGAGCCTGCAGGTACGGCTAGATGTGATCTGTTGCGCACATGGAGAGGGTGCTTGCACAAGTGCAAAAAAAGGTATCGTACATCATGTCCATTCTTGAAGGAAGGGGGGAGCATTCTTCCTCGTCTTCTCACTGAGTAAGCAACTAATTAGGAAGCTGAAAAAGAGCAGTGAATGACTGCCAGAAATGCCTTGGAAAGAAAAAGGCTAGTTTTAGGCTTATCTAATGTCACATCAGCCATTTCCTAAGAAGAGAACAAATTTAATTAAGAACACAAACTTGCTTAAGGAGACCAAGGTTATATACACTTATAAGAGAAGACAGTGCTGAGGGGTAGGCAACATCTGTATGAAGAGCAAGAAATACAAAGATCCTGGGCCTATCTGAAAAGGACTCATTATTCAGGGTTAAAAGCTGGTGCCATCTGGTACACAAAACAGCCAGCACAAAAACATAGCTTACTGCAGAGGATACAAGAGTAGCAAGAGGAGAAGACACAGCAGCAAGAGATGAGACGACTCAACATGAGCAGCAGGAAAAGGGCAGGAGGAGCAGACCTTAGACACTGTAACAAGCCCAGAGTAGACACTAATAAAAGTCAGTTCCTATGTGGAGACTTTCCTGGCTGCAGTCTGCACTGCGAATGCAGAGGGAGGATCCTGGTTTCACCAGAGACCCATGATACAGTCACGCTCCAGCACAGAGGTGCTGCGGAAGGGGCTGGCAGGCAACGAGCTCCAGGAGCATATGTGCTCCCTCTGCTGCTCAACGAGGCTCCAGGCACGCAGCCTGGCAAAGTCTGCACCAGCCTTCCCTTCCSCTGACATTGCTGGCTCCAGCTGCACAGAACTAGCTTTGCTCAGCCACAGTCACATGTCACCTGGTGAGAAAGTGCACAAAGATGCCAAGACAGGCCTTGTCATCTTTGTTTCAATGCCWTCTACTTTAAAGATTAAGCAATACATGGTCAGGCACAGAATTCCACATTCATCCTCTCTCTAAACTTCTTCAATACTTTTAACAGGGACTCACAATCCAGGCTCGCAGAACAGACACTGGACTGAGATGGAAGGAGATGATACCATCAGGGGTTAAAAAATACAGCACGTAAAACTGATTAGAGCTCAYCTCAAACTGCTGAGTGGCTCTGGCACTGATGAGAAGCAGGCATGTCTCTATGTGCTATGCTGTCTGTTTAYTCTCAACCAAACTATCAGAATTCCTGTAGAAATGACAGGCTCCAAAAAGGATCTCAGATCACATTAGCCCAGCATAGCAGGAACTCAGCACTAATGCCAATGATGCCTTGCTCCAGCTGCAATGTGCTGGCACACAGAAATTCCTCTGGAAGCAGTAAGGTACAGCACTGCTGTACCAGTGATGGAGTGGAACATTTAAAACTAGTCTCCAAACACAGTTCAGGAGCAATGTGCCYGAAAGCAGACAAGTACAGATCAAGAAAGAACATCACACTGACCCCAAGTCAACAGGCTGCTGCTTCAAAAAGGAGGTTTTTTTTGTTTGTTTGGTTTTGTTTTTTTTTAAGCCTTCATAGTCTCACCATCTCAGTCTGAACTCTGGCATCTTGTCCACACCAAAAGTTATCTGCTGTTGACAACAGCTGTCAGCAGCACTGCAGCTGAACCACTGCTGAAGAGCTTTCCAAAAGGAGGGCAGGGAAGGACAAACCATTCAGCACTGGCTGAGGAAAGACAGCTAAAACGTGCCAGAGGGGCAGGGGCTTTTTGTTCTGTACAATCATAGGAATGACCATAATGGGCCTGATTCAAGGTCGATACAGCCCAGTAACCCATGTCTGATTGCACTAAGTACTGAATATTTGGCAAAGAACTCAAGAACAGGTAAGTAGAATGTGATCCTTCCCYGGCTACGGCTGTCCAGCTTCCATTGGACAGTGATTAGGAATTTACTGGGTGAAAGACTATACCTGGGCCATGGCTTCTGATCAGCTGTGTACCTCATTATCAAGACTAAGGACCCGAAAATTTGGTTATATTCTCTACTAGCCCACCTTTTTACAGAGCTTACCTCACTACCTCTGCAACAAACCCATTAGTTTTCAATGAATTGCACATGGAAAATGAAAATAAATGTTGCCCCAAAGACACTAGCAGGGAGTAAGAGTCCAGATGGTCTGTAACTTTGGCATGCGGAAAAAAGCACTTGTGCTACCTGCTTCCAAATTGGGTGGGATGGCTTTGCAAGCAGAGTCATGGCGAGTCCACCCCCTCCCCAGCATGCTGCTACTGTCAAATACTGCAGTAAGGAATTACAGATCAAAGGTAATGACTTGGTACATCATCCTGTTACTGATGGAAAATAAAGATAGATGAAAAGACCCACRCTGCTCTATAAATACATCTTATTTTAATTATTCCAGATTAGTTCCTCGGCATCCACATTGCACAGCCTGCTTTGCAGCAAGCACACATCATTCTTCTGTTGAGGTTTTTCATACCACAGCAGCTACAGCAAGTTCTGTGTGCTTGCTTTCACTACATGTCGCAATGCAACAAGGATTGCAGGGCCCAAGTGCATGAGTGGAAGGTGGGAGGGAGTTGCCCTTAAGATCAGGCTTGACTAGCCAGCTGCAGAACCCACTCCAGCTGCTTTCCTAGGAACACGGATTAGTAACAGGAGCGGTTCCACTCCACTTCAAGGTTGTCCCTTTTGGATCTGCTTAGAGCAGCTTTACCCTCTCAAACAGAAATTGACAGGCAGAAAAGAAAGAGAGTGCATCTCTGAATATTTCTAAGTAGTCATGTCTTTCTTTGGAAGGCTTCACGGATTCTCCTTGCCCCAAGAAATCCAAAGTATGCAGCCGCTTGCAGTCAGTGCTTGAAACTAGGCCAGGAGATTGAACCTTCACAGCTAGAAATGCTTCAGCAGTCAGAAGAGTGGAAAGGAGAGGATTCCTATTAAAAGAACTTGACACCTCGGCCATCATCCAGCGTGATAATTTCAGCTTTGTGCTCTTGCTGCAAGGCTTGCAGGGCACGAAGCAGCATAGACTCATCCAAGCCATGGAACTCTAGGAAAGAAACATCCCCATCAACAGGAACAAAAAGAATCACATAAGAAAACAAACAGGCTTACAGAAGTCTATGACCAATGACATGGATGACACCTTCCAGACTCCAGCACCACAACACAACAGAATCATCACTACATTGCTGCAACAGGAACAAAACCTGAAGGTTAATAGACAGAAAGAGGACAAATATGTACAGCAATCTCAAAGGCAGCAAAGAAGCTATGCTGAAAAAGAATACACCACACATTTCATGCCCAGTGAAGAGCCTAGCACTAGGGCAGAGGGAGAACAAACTGCAAACAGTGGTAACACAGGGAGATGTCACAGCACTGAGTGGTAAAAAACCTTCAGTGTTACATTAGCCAGTGCTGATCAGTGAGCTTGCATGAACAATTTAAAAAATACTTAACYTACAAAACTACAATGTGCCAATTGTTTATGCTTTCAAACCAAGCACGCTTTGAAAACTTGCTCCAGAACATGATACATGACATTACCTTCGTTCTCTGTATCATCTCCACTGGTTAATTCATACAGTGTGAATACAGAATTTGTCAACCCATTCTTCGATACCTAGAAAAAACAAAAGCAGTATAGCAAAAATTACTTGTGTAATATCCTCAGCATAGATCTCTAGTACATCTTAGTGCAAATGAAATGGAGTGTAGACAAYGTTCAATGAGCAAAAAATCCCTGGAAATGCTTCATAGCATTGGAGAGTCAAGAAAAGATGTCTAACAAACTAAGGCAGTTACTTTCTTTTTCTCTCTATTCTTTGCTCTTTCTGTCTGTGCCTAAGAACATGTTTTGCAATACAGACTCACRTCACAAGAAGGCAATGCAACAATATTGCTTTATCCTCACTATGGAACAAGCAACTACAGTGACAGAAGTTACTTATAGCAAGTAAAAAGTTAACATCTCCACGCATCTCTGCAACAGAGAGAAATRGAACCAGAAAGGTAAAAATAGTGAGAAAGTAAGACACCAAAAATTCACACTCATCTTTTTCACAAATCACAGCCAATACCAGCTGTCCTCCCGGGCGCAGGAAGAAGGCCTGGTCTGCAGAGTGAGAGAGTTCCTATATCCTCACCCACTGATAGATGAGCTTTCCCCATTCTTCTGGTCTCTTCCACATGATCAARAAGCTGGATTTGTTCTTATCTAACCATTCCAGGTTCCCTAGATCAGAGAAAGGTATTTAATCAGAGTACAGGTCTAGAATAACAATCATGACCACAGATTTCATAGTGCACACTGGATGCTACACCTACAGACAGCTTTGGGTACCACTTCACCGCTCTATGCTTCTTGCTTACTTCCTAAATACCTCTGCATTTACACAACTCCATTTCTCTTTCAAAAACCCTCTTCCTCTTGCAACTTGCTACATGGCAGTTCAAATGCTGCACGTGGACTGACAACACAGACACGTGCCACAGGGGACAGATGCCTACCACCACAAGGGAGGACACTGGTCCTGAGGGGCAGGATCCTGCTAAAGGGCATGGATGCCCGCTGCAGAAGGACGGACACCCGCCGTGAGGCACAGGGGACGGGCACTGTGTGCCCAGCATGGGGGACGGACACCTACCGYGGGGCACAGAGGCTGTAGGCCTGCCACGGGGCAGGCGCATCTGCTGTGCCTGCCATGGGGCGCAGAGGCTCGCTGTGGGGCAGCGACACCCGCTGCGACGCACGGATGCTGCAGGCTCGTTTCGGGGCGCGAGCGCCACGCTCCCGCTGCAGGGGCGGCCACCCGCCGCGGGGCAGGGCGCTGCCAGGGACCGGACCACGCACCTTGTTTGCGGAGCTCCTCCAGCACCACCTGAACGGCCTCCAGCGGGAGCTTCCCTGCGCCGGCGTTAAGGATCAGGTAGCGGGCGGGGGCGCGGGGCCAGGAGCGGGGAGTGGGGCCGCGAGCGCGGAGGGGGTGCGCCCAGG
>NW_028186548.1:2537-16807 GCF_003343005.1 Rhea americana
GAAAAAGGAAAAAGAACAGGGAAAGCCGCGCCAGGCCGGCCGCGGAGGAGGAACCGGACCGGCCGGCGAACCCTCCCTCTCCCGCCGCGGGCGCCCGGCGCTTGCTCGGCTTCCGGCGTTTCTAGAGTCACATCCCACGGTTTAAGGACTCGGCGGCATCGACTCGCCCACCTTTTACCCAACGCCCAAACACACCAGGGCAGACGGGCGCGAGGAAAAAAAAGAAAAAAAGAGCTGCTGTCTCGGTCGGAGGGGTCTCGGCCGGGCGGCACCACCTGAAGCCCTCGCACCATCCCAGCTATTTAATACTTATTTACTGGTGCCTCAGCGCGTCGAGGCTAAAACCCTACTGAGCTGGCTGTTTTTACCGTGTCTTAGCAGAACGGGCCATCTACAGGAGAGCCTCGCTGAGACGCCCACCGCCGGGCGCTTGGGCGGCAGGGTCAGCACCAAGCGCCTTCAGCAGGGATGAGAGCTAATTACCTTCCTTCTCCTCTCCCACATCCCTCGTCAAATTATACGTAAGGAGATGGACAGGTTTCGTAGCTGCTAATAGTCAAACTCTGTTGACCCTTGAGCACGGCACTAAGCCAGCCCCAACGACGCAAAAGGAATCTCATTAATCTGCATCTTGGCCACAAGCAGGACCCAAGGCTGCAAAGCAGGAGGTCCTTAATCTATTTTGAGCTCCTCTAGGCTGAGTGACCTTAAGCAAGAAGCTAAATCTCTCTAGGTCTTGGCTCCCGCTGGTTCTCCAGGATCTCCAGGAGGATCCACTCGGGTACATGGTGACTTGACATGAACAGTGCTCTGGGATGCTGAGCTCTGGAGAAGACTCCTCTTYAAGAAGCTCTTAACTTCACTCCCTGTAGCAGTTTCCATTAAACAGGGCTCCACTCTCCCTCCATGTTCTCCAGATCCCATCACTCTTGATCATACTGATTTTTTTTCCATGTGAGAACAGGCTTCAGCCTCAAAACCTTTTGCCTGGGCAGCAGGACAGCTCTTGAACAGCATCTAAAGAACAATCCCCTTTTGCCCAGATAGGGATTTCAACCATCTTGGTCTTCCCTGCGAGGCAACACAACCTTGAGCGCAGCCACCAGTTCCACCAGCAGCTCAGTCTGCCGGGACCTTGAGTCTCTTGAATGCTGCTCCTGGGGTAGGTCAATCAATCACCAGTAAGGAAGAAGTTGGAAGAAACGTCAGCTTGGTTTCCAGTCCATCGATCACATCAGCATCACACCTGTCGGCGCAGTGGCAAAAGGGGGAGATGACAGATGCTGGCTGCCCTGGAGTAAGATGGTTTATTTTTGGACTGAAAGRCAGAAAACAGCTGTCTGCAGTATCCAATAAACCAAAGTAAAACACCTTCCAAAACTCACTGATACAACTAGATTTTACCAGATGACAGCACAACTGGGGAGATCCTTCCCAAGTTCCTGCAGAATTTCGATCCCAAAGAGATGGGAAGAGTCTGAAATGGGGATGGCCCAGCCGTAACCCTCGAAGTCCAACAACGTATTTCATGGACATGGGCAACACACAGTGCAACTATCCCTTCGGGCGGTCACTGGTGCTCTGCAGGTCAAACTCAGCAAGACGTCGATGGCAGCAAAGGCAGAGCGAAATCTCCCTTCCAGGGCGTGCTTTGGCTAAAGGACTGAATGAGTTTCCACCGCATGTTCCTCTCCCACCCGGGCGCTCTGCTGTTCCACCTCTGCCTCAATGAGACGATTCACTCAAGAAGAGGTTGTAAAGGTGGAAGACTATTTGCCCTATTAAATTTCAAGCTGGGAAACGCGCAGCTCTACTCATTTTGTCTCAGCCCTGCCTGTTCACCATCCTTTGCTTTATTTCCTTAAATACTGGCAACCATTTAACTGCTTAAGGAACATTTCTGAATTTGTTAATTACTTAAGAACGATCTTGCGGCCTTCCGGATAATTCAAAGGAACAACAGAGAAGCAGCCGTATGGACCACGCACAGCCCTGCTCTGCCTCTGACATCATCCTTCTTCGAGCTTTTTTTTTTTTTTAAGGCAGATTTGGCTATTCACCAAGTCCAGACCTAACCTGAACGCCGAAGTTCGGAGCACGTCCCCGACCGGTGGCACCCGGGCACCAGGACGGGAGGACCCGGCGGCGCGTTACGCTTTCCGTGAGGCTCTGCGAGCCCGCGGAAGCAGCTAGCCAAACCGCGGAGCGGGAAGGAGGCTCTCCGGCGAGGAGCAGCGCCGACGTCTCAAGGTGCGTTAAAACGCTTTTTGGCAGGCGAGGGGCAACCTCGCCGCTGCGGGACCTGCAGGGATGCCGGAGGCGGCAGAAGTAATAAACGTTTCCGAATTCCCGCCGGTGCCGTTTTTGGAGAAGAGAAGCRGAATATTTAACACCGCGACCCTTTTTTCTTTTTGCTCTGGAAAACCAGCAAAGTTTTATGCTTTATTTTGAAGCCAGTCCTGCACCCAGATCGCCCGCGTTTGGGCAAAGCCCACCCTAACCGGGAGGAAGCGGCTTTTCCACAAGCGCTTTGGAGAAGCGGCACGACAAAGCCGCGAACGGCCGCGCCGCGCGAAGCCGCCGAGCGCTCTCCCGGCGCGCTTTTGCACTTCTTTAGGAGCCGGGGGTGCTCGCGCGGCCCGTCCTAGCCGGGCGGCGAGCTGGGAAATCGCCGCTCGCTCGAGCAAAGCGCAGCAGGGTCGCACCCGCGCCGGGACGCGGCCGCACCGTTACGTCCGTCCTCCTTAATCCGCAGCTCGGGGTAAGAGGCCGATTCCAAGAGAGACTTAATCAGCTTAAAAGCAGGTTCGTAGGCACCAGAGGCCGGCCAGGGAGCATCCCTGCGTCACCTGCTGGCATCGCGTCCCCCAAAGCTCCTGTTTTACACCGGGAAAGCCCAGATCCACCTTTCCGAACCCGTATTTGCGCCGAAGACGGGGATCGCAAGCAAAACGCGCGGCGCGTCCTAACGTTTCCTTCCCTCCACCCCGGTGGCACCGGCTCGGAATAAAAACCAAACCCGCTTCCCACTCGGTATCATCATCGCGCCAAAATTCGGAAGAGGGGGCAAAAAAGGGGCCTCGTGCATCCGCCCGCCGGACCGGAGCCCCGAGCGTAAGCGCTGTCCCTAACGTGACCGAGCTGGGCGCTCGGAGCGGGGCGATCGCCTTTCCGGAGCGAAGCTCGGCTACAAAATACGCCCTGAGCTCATTAGGGCGCTTAGGCTATGAATAGAAGTTGTCCCCCCCCCCCTCTGCCCCCCGCACGCACGCGCCGGCTACAGCTGCAAACGCGACGCCGTGGGATCAACGGAACAGCCTGCAAATTAAAAAAGAAAAGAAAAAAAAAGGAAAAAGTAGGGCGTTAAATATTTTATTTTCTGAAACAGCAAAATGAAAAAAAAATTCAAGAAACCCCAGCACGGGGAAACGCGGAGGAAATAAAACGTTTTCGGCGTGAAACAGAAAAGGCAGCTCGCAGCACGGGCTGGCCGGGCCGGTCCCCGCCGCGCGGCGTCTGCTCCTGCCCGCGGGGCGGCGGAGGGTTGTCGCTCTAACGGCCCGGGGAGGAGAGACGGCCGCGTTACGAGGCGCTACGGGGGAAAGCGGRAAGACGGGGCGAGCCGGGCGCGACGTGCTCGGCGCTTGCCCGTAGGACGCGGCAAGGAAGCGGGGCTGCAGCAGCAAAGCCGCCCAGGTGCTTTTCAGCTTTTGCAGTCAGTAGGTTCCAGAGGTAACGCGAGAGAAAAGCGTCGTTTTGGGCTGCCCGYGGCCGTGTCCCTCTGCACGGGATGGGAACCGGTTTTGGGGCACAACTACGAAACGAGTCGGGTGGGAAATCATCTGCAAGGCGGCAGAGCCTCCCCCTGCCCTCCCCGCCGGCACGCGGCGGACGCGTTTTGCGGCTCGGTTTAAATTCCGCTTGTTTTTCACAGAAACGGAGGAATCTGTTTTCCGAAGCCGATGTCACGCGTGTTACAGCCCGGCTACGCATGCCAACGTCTTTTGCCGCTCGCCTTCATCTTCCGCTTAAATTGTTAATCCAGTTCTTGAAATCAGCAGCGCAGGCGTAAAAACGGCGGCTTCTCCCCAATTCTCCAATTAGTCATGTTTGGTTTTTTGTTTTTTTTTCCTTCCCCAGCTATTCTGAGCGCTGGCGAAGCTTTGGAGACGCGGTTCCCATCCGGCTTCCCGCTCCGGTGGGCTCAAAACGCRGCCGCGAGACGCTCGAACGTTACGGACCTTACAAAAGCAGCGTGCCAAAAATACGGCCCCGAAGCCCCCGGCTACGGCCRGGGCAGAAGCGGATGATGCAGCCGTTTATCACTCGAATTTGCAAGGGGGGAGGCAACAATTTCCTAGTAGTAAATAGCAGTGAGAGGAGGGGACGAACGCKAGGCACGCGCGTTATTTTGCACTATCGCATCTCAGCCGTCGCCCCGGCGTTTCCCGTCAATACGGACTCAACCTGCCGGCGCTCTGAAGCTCCGTTTTCCCCACCGGCACCCGTGGGGTCATAACGTAAAACAAAAAAAAAAAAGGGGGGGAGAGGAAAAAGAGACGAGGAGGAAAAGGAGACGGGGGAAAGGGAACGGGCGGGCTCGGATGTCCTGGGAAAATCCGCCGCCGGGTTCCCGCGGCTCAGCCCTGGCGCAATTCCTGCAGCGCCCCGGGAGCAGCGGGTGCCACCGCTCTTAACGCGCCGGCTCGCGGTGACTGCGGTGATCTGGGTTTCTGCTGGAAATCATCCGAAGACTTCCACCTCCTATAAAATTTTGCAAAAAAAAATAAAATAAAATAAAAAAAAAAACGGAAGGGACCCGGGCGCCGCTGCCTGCTTCCTCCATTTGGCGTCGGCCGCGGGTATAACCCTGCTCCGTCGGCGCGAGGCTGCTCGCCTCCTCGCTTCCCGCGTGCTGCAACAGCTGCGCTTAATCCTATCTATTTCCAGAGCTGCTCTGAAAACCCAGATTTTTCTCCCTTGCTTCTCTCATTTAATAGGGAGAAAAAAAAAAAAAAAAGAGAGAGAGAGAAATTAGCCACAGCTTCAGGGCACAGGGAAAAAAAAAAAAAAAAAAGGTGCTGTTGTGCCGCACACTACTGCGCGAAGCAACGGCCCCGTGCCCCCTCCCCGCGCCGAGCGAGATTTTTATCGCCAAGCGGCCGACGAGCGGCGGCGGCTCCGCGGGCAGCGAGCAGCCCGTCCCCGAAGCGTCCGAGTCRCTCTTCATTTAAGGACGGGCTTCAATTGTAAGCTGCTGGCGCCGAGTTTCGCTGAGGACACGGCAGCAGGGGCTACGCAGGCGGGACGGGGTTTTCTCCCCAAACCAAACTAGCTTAAAACGAGTACCAGACCCTGCCGAGCGACRCGGCACTAAAGAGAGGGTGATGGGCAGGCCGGGGCCGGGCGAGCAACAAATCCGCGTGACTCAAGGCACGGCCGTCTCGATTGCTCCACYGTGTCCGGGTTTGAGCGTTTTAAGCAATCGCTACTTCCCTCCTCGTATTTCCTGGAGGCAACGGCGCGCTCAGAGGAGCCCGAAGGGACCAAGCAAGTCTCTACTAGCAAGGCTTCGAAAGCGGGGCCAAACGCAAGCAAGGCTYGGAAGACGGGAGCAAAGCTAGGAGAAAAGGAGAAACAACCCAGTAAGAGCTTGGGGTTTGGGCAACGAGGAGAACACAGCTCACAGGAGTGCCCCGGCACACGTATCTGCGCTGCCTTTTTGGCTGCCAGTGTCCCCACGTGCCACCAGCCACATCCTAGAGGCTGTCACTATCCAAGGACGATGCTCAAGCAGGTCCACCACCGTTCGTAGCGCACCGGTGGCCAACACACCTTGCCTGCATTAAGCTTCCCCAGAAATGACAGTTTTTGAAGTCCTGAGAAACTTTGGCTTTTGTTTCTCAATCCAGAACAGCTRAAAGGTGGGAACGGCTGCTCGGTGACCCAGGAGACCACAAAAAAGAGAAGAAAAGAGCAGTAAGTGCAGCAGATGATAACTCTAAAGTGGACAAAAAAGGAGGAAGTAGGGGATTTCAGAAACGTCAGGAAGGAAGAGAGAAAGAGACCTGGCCTAATTTGGATGGTGTGGTTTCACGAACAGCCTAAGCTGCGTCTTTCATAACACAGGGCAAGTCGCTTCTGTGGACRTCTACTGCCTTGAAAAATAAGTTGCATAAGGTTGTCCAGGCAGAAAAGCCCAGCTGGAACCGGTACCTAGATCATGTTGGAGCACCCCAGTGAAACATTTTGTTGTCCAACCAAGTTTCAGGCATGATAAAAGTCATTACTGTTAGAGTAGAAAGCATCAGCGTGAATCAGATTTTAAGCAGTGACATTTGGGGAGAACCRGGAATGAGGTGGATTTTGCAAGAAAGCTTTTTCCCCTCAATCATGAAGCTTAAGAGTTACGAAACAAAATCCTTCCAGTGATGCGTGGCRCCAAAGAGGTATTTTAAAAGAGGGATATGATTTTGGACTCCTAATGTCCTCTCCAAGGACYAACCGCAGTCAGATTTGCCCAAAGCAATGTGACCAGTTCATCTGCCAGGAGTTTGGTATCAGCCACCAGCTCCAYGGAAAGAAGACCAAGCCAAAAAACACAACCCTATGCCTGAAYGATTAAAGGCAACCAACTTTTCTAYCTTTCAAGTCAAATGATTCCTGAGACTACCACGCTTTTTCCCACGTTTCCTTAATATTAGGGACTCCTGATGCYCTATGAGATGCCGAGAAGGCTTCTAAGAACCAGAACTTGGGGACAGCAGGAGAACGATCTGCGTGTGACAGCAAAATGACGGGAAGGATCTTCAGCGGACCTCGTGCACGGAGAAAGGTGGGCGACCAATTCAGCTTCACTATTTCAGCAGCGTTTGCTGAGACGTTCCAAAGCGATCCCAGGATTTCTGCTAAGTAAAGGGATTTGCAGTGCGAGCCCCAGATTAAAAACGCTGGCACTTCGGCTCCGCTTTGTTCCCTCCTCTTTATTCACTGGTACATCAGCACAATTCGCAAGATAGAAGAAATTAAAAAAAAAAGAAAAAAAAAAGCAGTGAAGAGAGAAAACTATGTCTCAGCTATGTCTCATTTAAATAACTGACCTATTTCTGCTTTTGCTTTGCCTAACTTACTCAATAAGAAGCCTGGATTTACAGAAATAGCTGAAATAACAGTGTTGAAGCGCGTGCAAATATTCTTCCTGTGGCCACGCCAGCTCGAAAAAACAGGTGCATCAACAAAAAGATTTTTTCGCTTACACAAATGAAAACTTTTGGAGAGGAAATGCCGGTGCTCGACTGCCTCTGAAACGGCCGATCCCCCCGCTCGGCTCAGCGGTTACGTTCTCATTGCAACCCGTTTCAGGGTATTTATGCGACGCTACGGAAGGGCAACACATACGCGTGCAGGTAGGTATTTATCATCCATCACCCGACCTGGAAACGCTGCAAAATCCCATCGATTGAAATTCAAGTTCTGGTTCAGCAGGAGAGGCGATTCCTTTCCGAAAATTCCACCTTCCGTCCATTTTAGCAGCATCGCCACCCTGTTAGATGGTTTTTTTAAGCGATGCCAGGAGCATATCCCAGTTTACGGAAAGGTGCAATGCAGGGAAGGTGCAAAGGATGATGCAGAACGAAGCGTCGCTCAAATAAAACCGGGTCTGTTCGAGCCTGGGCTTCGGATGCGAGCTGTAGAGCCCGGACACGTTATCAGGCACTGCAGATCGCTTTTAATTACTGTCTGGCAAAAACATCGGTCCCTCTTCCTACGTCCCCTTGCAGCGCARGGTACGGTTTTGAGTTAAACGCTGYCTTCTCTCGACGACGCTCGGCTTCAGGCTTCCTGTCTAAGGGGGACGCTAACCACTTTGGGGGGGTTCCCGAGGACGGATGAATACCTAAAAATCGCAGGCTACATCTAACGCTACCTGGAGGTGCCAAACAGCGGCACAGCTACCGCTACCATATCCATCACTTTGCAGGCAGAATTATCAATATTTTATGCTTCTGTATTTCAGAGTCCAGACCAGGAGAAATCAGCAGATTTATACGCGGCCCTGACAAATTTGCTACATCAACCAAATGCCTGCAAAGCTAAAACCATTAACAAACCAAATATCTAAGGATCAGGCATTCAGCATTAATTTATTTTGCTGCAGTCATTCCAGCTGAGCAAAATATCTTCCCCCACCCCAGTCTGTAATCAGCTTCCATCCTCCTCTGGGCTTACCGGAGTTAAATCTTTTTGCGCTGCTCTCTGCGATAAATGAAAAAAAATGGAGCTGCAAACGCGGGGGGGGGGGGGGAAATGAATTGCGAAGCAAATGCTTCCACTAGCGACAGATTAACTCTCTGTTCCAAGGCTGTCACATCATTTCAAGAGGCTTCCTGTACGATYGCTAAAGAGCCATCGCAGGGGCAAGATAAGATGCCACCAGTGCGGAATAACCCCCGGGGAAAGGCTCGGTCCCCCGCCGTTTTGAAGGCAYGGCAGCGAGCGCAGCTGCGCAAGTGGCAAAGATGGCAAACAAACCTCCCCCTCTGCAGACCTCGCTTGCAAGCGGCCTGTCTTACGCTCGCCGGAACCGGTTCAAATACCGATCCGCGCACGGATCGCACGCACGTGCGCAGAGTAGTTGTCACTCCGATTCCAAAGCTGCACTCGAGGCGCTTGCTTTTTGCAGCCTTTTTATTTTTTTTATTTTTTTTTGCATGCTAGAGCAGTAGCTGCTAGGGGTTTTCAACAAACAAGACAAAAGCGACCCCCCCCCCCTTTTTTTTTTTTTTTTTTTTTTGCGGAACAGATCTGTCCCGAACCTCATGATTCCCTCTCCCGGCACGCGATCGAGTGAACTGGTCTCCTTCCCCCTTTGCCGCCGCAGCGCTCTCCCCCCCTTCAAATAACCACGCTGTTCATGTGCTTCCCCAGGAGCACCCCGGATGCTAGACACTAATATTTGCTACGACTAGCTTTTCTGACCGCATTAAAAACAGGCGGCTTGGTTGCTATCTGCGCTTTCAGAAGGAAAAGCCGAAGGGTAAGCGATGGGCTGCAGCTCGACCGTGAACCTAATGACGGCTTCAGAAGGGTTTCTCCTCAAATTCTGCTTCATCYTCTCTATGCAAAGGTCCAGAGCAAGAAGGAAAAACCCCACTGTGGTTTCGGACGTGCCTCGTGACCAACCTAAACCATCAACGGCGCAGCGAGAAAAACCAGCGGCGCCTCTCGGAGGCACTTCTGGGTCGCTGGCCGCAGGTTCTTCTTCCAGCTCCGGAGGTTGAACGTGCCCACGGCTCCCGTCTGCCCTAGGAAGCGACAAGCACCGCGGTCGGGTTTGGTGTCCTCGCACCTGTGCTCTCAGGCTGCCTCGTTTTCCAACATCGGTGCGTGGATAAAAGGGATCATGGAGGAATTTAGGCCGGAAAGGACCTCTGAAGCTTGGCGTGTCCAACCGTCCGGTCAGAGCTTTAAAATTAGGACTTTAGGACCAGGTAAGATTTTCCTAGCGGCTTCCAGGACCGTGACTCCGCGCAGCCTGCAAGCTCCGCAAACGGAGGAGTCCCGGAAAAACCTCCGGCTACGCGGGCTGGAGCCCCAGCTGCCTTCGACGGGGAAGCGCTTGCCGCATCTCCAGCCTGGGAGAACGCAAAGAGTCRCTGGGTTTCCGTCTCCCGAGCCGGGCCCGGCTCCTTCCTCCCCTCCTCTCCTCCTCCTCCTCATCYGCCTGATCCCGGGGAGATGGAAAAACAAAGCCGAGGATGAGCTGGCTGCCGCTGCTGCCTGGCGGCACGAGGACGGGGACAAAAGGAGAGGAGGCTGCCGGGCTATTTCGGGCTTCCTCCTCCTCCTCCTCCGCTCCCGGGAGGAGGAAGGATTTTGCCTCTCCAGGATCGATGAGCTCTGTAGGAAGGTTTTAAAGGCAGCTTGCGCAAAAGGGAGCACTAAAACCCATACGAAACCGGAGCCTAGCCAAAACCCGCCGACCCGACCGTTCTCCAAAATCCGGAATAGCGCAGCCCATTTGCCACCGAGATTTATCGCTCTTTTTYCACCTCTCTACTAAAGCAAAAATAAAAATGCTGGGTGTTTTTTTTTTTAATTACATAGGTATGCAGAAATGCTCCTTTGACAATACGCTTACACCATGATTCCTTAGCCGCACAGCGTCTGAAACAGCTTCAAATTAAAAAAAATTTGAAGTGCTGCAATAAAGTTCGGTTTCCGGGTAAACTATCCGATCTAGGAAAAGTGCTGGCAGCTCGCAGAACACTAACGAGGTGAATGAAGAAGCGCTGGCGCTTTGCAAGTCACGTTTACAGAGCAAATTCAGGCGCATCCCGCAGAAACGCTACCGTCTCCCTTTATTTTCTATTTATTTGTTTGTTTATTTTTAAGTCTTTCTATTTTTAGGTTGGGGAGTACTGGGGGAAAACCCTCAAAAYAACCAGCTTACGTACTTTCAAGGTTAATTCTAATCAGGTGGCATTGACTAGAGATGGAAAAAGGACCAACAAGCTTAGAAACGTTATGAGACAGAAGCAAGGTCGCACGCGGCTCCCGAAAAGCTGCTTTGGCGACTCAGATGAGACAACGATCTTTGGTCTTCTCCTGAAAAGCAGTTCGACTCCTGCACGGCGACTGCCAGCTAGGAAGGCTGCGAGCACAGCTGCGCCCGGCACAACGGGACTTTCTTGCTGTCTTTAGCCTCCACGCCGAGGTTTTTGCCCGGTTTGGGAGCAAGCAGAAGCAGATGTCTTCTCCTAGGTCCCATGGTAGCTTCTGAAACCGGGGCAACGAGCTGCATACAGTGAAAATCGCTCCTGGGCTAAAACGAAAGCGAGCTTTAGTGAGACGTGCTGCCTTGCCAAGGTTATCGCAGCAGTTTATCAGGGCAGATAGCAAGTAAACAGCAAAAAAGCGGCAAATACACGTCTCGCCGGAGGTCTCACAGCAGGGGCCTCCTGGGACAACAACCAACGCGGACAACCGTCCTCGCGAAAATGTCACGGGTTTCTCCTTTGCCACCGTCTCTCAACACAGCAGGAGACAGATCTCGGCTGAAGGACCTGTAAAAACCCGTCTGAATTTACTGCAAGCATGTTCAGCCAGTGCCACGGAGGGTTGGAAGCTGGAAGCGTTGCAGGGTTGGAAGACGCTGGAAGACCGAGAAGTGAAGCAACGATGTCCCATTTCAGACGTGACCAGGGCTGCTCCTGCGCTTCTTGAAGACTCGCTGGCCAAGCCTCTATCGTGTTCATGGAAAAAGCTGTGACAAACATTACGTGCACAGATGGAAATGTTTCTGTAGGRAAAAAAACGTGTGTTTTGAAAGGAAAAAAAAAAATCCTGAAAAGCAGCTCTCCTCGAAAGAAGGTGTCATACTGCACCCTGAACCTCCGTGTTAACGAAGAGCAAAGCTCTCAGGAAGGGAAAGCTTGCGACATCTGCCCACTTTAACCTCTCCGTCAAACCCCACCTGTTTCTTGTCTCAGCACGGGACTTCGATTTCCATCCACAGGACTTCCCTAGGTCCTCACTCTCAAATTAAAGAGCYATTTAATTACCTGCTGTGCCACATTTCTACTATTCGTATCACAACCAGCCCACCTCAAACCACGCTTCTATAACCCGATAGGTTTGACTTTATCAAGCGGATGTTTTGCTGCGTTTAGATCATCCTGGTGGCTCTTCCATGAAAACGTTTCCATCGCATCATTTTCTGTATGAAGCTATGGACAGCAGAACCGAGCACCAAAATGTTGGGTAAGGAATGCCTCAGYGTGAGTAAATATTCTGCATTTAAAGTCCTTCCTCTCCTAAATAAACCAAAGAACTTTTCCTTGATCTTGTTGTCAGGAAGGAGACTCGTTTCTGCATCCTTACGTTCAGGGAGCAAAAGAAACACTTGCGAGGCCGGACGGCGCTTTGACAGCGACCAGATCTAAAGGACGTGCCAACGTTTCTCCTCGAACGAGCTTATCGGGGACTTCCCAGACGGGGCACCTTCACGCAATCCTCTCCCCAAACGTATCGGCCTGGATACGCCGTTTGACATCTGCCGGTTCTGCTGCTCGCAGCACTGCTTTGGTTTATCCCGGTGCRAAGCGAAGTGTTTCTAGGAGATGGGGTGCAAGTTCTGTTTAACATCCTCCCGCGACGCCGGAAAGCGCTTTCGGATCATCTCCGCAGAGTCCCCGAGAGACCCCYCTCTCCCAAGCTCTAATTCGAGCAGGTTTAGAGTTTCCAAGGAACGAGGCAGCAGCTGTTACGCTGCTTTTTTAAGGCGTTTTCTGCACTTTCGGAGGAGCGAAAGCTTCACAACAGGATGTTCACCGAGGCCAACTAAGCCGAAATGTCTTCACTTGAAAGACGGCAAGTTTTCGTTTCCTTAGCCGCGACCTCAGCGCCGGCGCTCGCTCCATCACCTGCCCCGTGGTTCCTCCAYGCCCACAGTGGGGCCGAGGCACGAGCAGTTCAGGATGGGCAACGCGTGTCGGGATGAAAGAGGCCAGGGGAAGGATCCCCAGCAGCTTTTGACGCCTCCAAAAAAACATAGATGGATATTAAAATGGTGAAAACTTGGTTCTGAAGGAGCCCGGAGTCCACCACCGCATTGCTGCGTGAGCTTTTAGGTAAACACAACGTGCAGCCTGGGGTCAAAAGACAAAAATACACAATAAGTTTCAGCCTTTCCCGACCCGCCGGCTGAAACGAGCCCCGAGCACCGCGCGATGTGCTCGGGGAGGAGGAGGAGGAGGAGGAGGATGGAAACGCTTCCGCTGGGAAGCCGACGACGCTCGGCCGTTTGGCCCAGCCGCAACCGGACATTCAGCCGGCCGCGTCCAACCCCGCGAGGTATCGCTAAGCGAACGCCTTAACATCCAACGTAATCTGCTTTGAGGTCCTAATCCGTCCTCTAATCGGAACAGCCCCTGGCAGGTAACCAAGCAGATTTTGGCCATCATTAGTAACAAGCGGCGCGCGGTTCATCCGGCTCGAAAATAGCGGTATAGGATGGGACGGCRCGTGGTTTTCCTTCACTCAGAGGTAGATCATGCAACCAGAGCAACGACGGGGCGGTTGGGCGGACAGGACAAAAAAAGAAATGCAACATCAGACTGCATAAAAAAGCATTTTTGATTTACATCAAAAGCAGCAACTTCCCCTCGGTAACAGTCGAACGCAGACGGGAACACCGAGCTCACACTTATTTCCTCTCCCCAATCTTTGAGGAAGCCGTAACGCGAGCGAATGCTCTGCGTTTCCAAAGTTATGGCAACAAAAATATTTGCAGAAATATTACAAAGAATTAGACGCCCCGGAAGCAATGGCGYGGGAAGCAAACTGTTCCACCTTCCAGTTCAAAAATGCAAGCAAAGAAGGAGAAATATCGTTATTGGAACCTACTTTTCCAGCATTTTCTGCTGTGATAACTTGTTGGAGGACTGCGAGTGCCATTGGYACCTACATTAAGGCCGAGAAGCAGGGGCACGCTCACAATTTACCAATTTAGCACRTGCAGGAAGTAAAATTTTTGAATGAAATTTTTTAGTCAAGTCTGCAGTGGGAGGGGGGGAAAAAAAAGAGTCTGTTAAAACAGACTTGGAAGTATTTATCTTGTCAAAGCTTAAATCACTGTTTTAATAATAGCCTTGTTTGCCAAGAGTTTAATAGCTTCAGCAAGGTACCGGAAGCCTACAAGAGGAGGTACGCTCTTGCACGAGCCTTACGAAATCCAACCTACCTTCTAATAATAACCTGTTTCAGGCTCTCATTTTCTAAATTGTACGTGCACTTTGGAGAGAGAGGCTTTCTTGAACCTGYCGCCTAATGAAAAATCCCAATAAATCTCACCAAACCAGCCAAACAGAGCGAAATTTTAATTTTACCTTTAAATGCCAGGTAAATGCTCCAGTGCAGGTACTGTTCTATGACTGCTGCACAGCGACGGTGGAGGAGTTTGCTTAATTTGGACCAGACAGGGGTACTGTCCCCATGCGGTAAAATATTTAGGCGAGAAACGCCCTATAAAAATTTGACCCTTCTATATGCACAAATGCATTCGTCCAGCTCTGGTCTGTAAGGGAGAGGGAAATATTACAGGAGGGGAAAAAGGAGAGAAGCGTTACGGTGATTTTAAAGGAGACTTTAACGGCGCGCCAAGGCTGGGGAGGGAAAATCATCGTCCCGGCTGCCCAGATTTACGGCCTCGTCTCCAGCTCGGCGACGCAGTTTGAAAAAGCGAGAGGGTTATTTTTTTTTTTTTTTTT
>NW_028186548.1:16867-44464 GCF_003343005.1 Rhea americana
GGCGGTTTTCCCAGCCGAGGCTTTTTGGTGCCGTTCAGTCCCGCCGGGTGCAGCCCCAGGACCCTCCATCAGGTTGGGTGGGAGAGGGTTCATCTTCGGCGCGGGCGGCTGAAATAAGAGCTAGAAATAAGAGCTAAAAATAAGAGCAACCGCCCTCCCTGGAGCCCGCGGCAAGGCGGGCGGGTTACCCACGCAGCCCTCCTCCTCCCCGAGCCGCATCGACCTCCCGGGCGGAAAAGGGGCCAGCGCCGCCCCATCGCTCCCTGCCTCCGAGCGAGCGGGCGCGCAGGGAGAGCCCCTCTCCGCCGGCCCCACCGCGCAGCCATTTTCACCACCGCTTTTTTTTTCTTTTTTCCTTTTTTTCTTTTTTTTTTCCTTCCCCCTCTCCGGAGCGGGTAATGAACTCATTAAATCACAGCGAGCCACTGAGCCGCGGTCGCCATGGGAACCGGCGCCCGCGCAGGGATGCTCGCCGCCGCTGGACCGCGCGCCGGCCCCGCGATTCCCAGCCCTCCCCCCCCCACCCTGGGCATACGAAGGAAGGAAAGCGATTTTCGGCGGCCGCGCGCACATCTGTATTTTCAGCGGATGCTCTCTCAACTCCCTGCCCCCTCCGTCACCCTTTTTTCCCAGCCCTTCGCTGCTGGCTCCTTTCCAGCCRTTTCCTAGAAAGGCGGAAACAAAAGATCCCCTTTGGCCGGGTATGGAGGATACTCGCCCAAGGTATCGGCTTCCCCCCACCAACCCCCCGGCCCCGGCACGGCGCGGGCGCATCCCGCTCCTGGCGCGGAGCTCCGAAGGCATCCGTCAGCCCCTCCGCAGGGGAACGTTTCTGAGCTTCAGCCAGCAGGCGCCGAAGCGCCGCGTGCCCCGAGTCAGACCGACCGAAATATCGATTAACGATGCGGAGATAAAAATAAATAAATAAATAAATAAATAAATGAAGATCGAGCCCGAATTCGCGCCGCAGGGCGACGCGTAGCGCTGCCGGCGCAGCACGCGGGCGCGACGGACAGGCATCACAGCGCGGGAAAGGCGGCGGGGGCAGGCAGAGCGCGCGCGGGACCGCGCTAGCCCCTCGCCGGGCATCCTCGCGGCCCCGGCGCTGCCTCYGCGCCGAGCTACGGCTACGAGAAGACGGATGCCGGGAGCGGATCCCGCGCGCGAGCTCTGACAACCGGGCGCGAAGAGGCTGCGCTGTTAGGAAATGCAAGCTGTGCTTGGTATTCTGCTGCTTTGCAGCTAAAAATCCCTATCAGTTAAGATTAGGAACAGCGTTCAACTGAACGCCAGCATCTTGTTGCCTAGATCACAGGAGTTTAGGTCGGTATCATCTCCGGGCTTGCGATCGGGTAAGTTAGCGCTGCCATATGAGGAGGRAGCGAAGCATTTGCATAAGCTAAAGATTTTATACTTTTAACACGAAACTGCAGTACGCCCCCACCACCACCTTCCTCAGCAAGGAAACATCCTCTCTGCTGTATCACGGCTATTTGTGCTCTAAATCACCACGCCTGAGTCATGGGAGAACAGAACAGCCTTTCTCTGCAAATATATTTTCCCAGCACATGCAGTTACAGAATGTGCTCTACTCCCCAAAGCTCCTTGCATAATTTTCTCTCTCTTTTTTTTTTTTTAAGCATCATTAAAAATAAGGCAGGAGTTGCAATTAAAGACGCCCTCAATCGTAATTCTTCCTTGCAGCRCTGCAGTCAGCGCCTTGACCTCTAATTCCCGCCGCTCTCCCGAGCTAAACGGAYGCGGCGCGGCAGAGCCGAAGGCAGGATGCGGACGCCGTCCGTCGCACGCTCGTGAACCCAATTCCTTTGGACGCGAGGAGGAGACGCGATAACGCAGTGGTGGCCGCAAACCTCCTCCTAGGGACGGGACAAGGGACAAGGGCGCCGGGCAAATCGGAGATGCCAGCATCGTTCTCCCTAAAGGGGAGGCAGTGGCTGGACAAAGCCTTTTGCAGGGGAAAAAAAAAAAAAAAAGCTCTTATTTCCCTTTCTGAAATGTTTAGGGATATTCCAGCTGAGCAGGTACCTGAAAAGCAGCGATGAGGAGGGCAGGGGCGCAGAAGAAGCACCGAAACGCAGCCCACCCGCCCTCCTCCCGCAGCGCCTGGCCGATGCCCGGCACGGAGACGGGGTGAACGCGTCCTCCTGGGCAAAGCTACGGCGGCAGGTCCTTCGCCACGCGGCGAAACCCTTCTCAACCCGTCTGGACGCAACGGAGCTTCCATTTTAATGAAACCTGCTGGGATAAACCGGTGCAGCGGTTTCTATAAGGCGAAATAGAAAATTTCCCGGGAATAGCCGTCACACAGAGGTGCGAAGGCACACCAACAGTGCCCGACACAGCGTTGATAAAATCCTTTTTGTGCGGACGCAGCTGCGCTGGCACGGCGTTTCCTGGCTCGGGGCGGGAGCGGATCGCAACGTCCAAACCCGTCGTCCTCCTASACAAAGGCCCCAAAGCATCGCGAGCTGGACGCCGGCCCCATCGCCGGGGCACGCGAACCCTCGGCTCCGCAAAGCTTCGGCCGCTCGCCCGTCCCGACGTTTCCACCCGCTTCCCCTGGGTCCTTCGTAGTCCCAAAGCCTGGATGCCGACGCTCCGGCGGCAGGTGGGATCGCGCGCTCTGAGAACCGGAGCGAAACGGGCTGCACRCGGCGGAACAGTCGAAGGAGAGAGAAAACGAGGTAAGCAACCCCAAAACCTAACGGACGGGGATTTGGTTTGACCCGCTGCAATTCGCCACGAGGTTCGTCCYGCGAAGAGCGAGGGCACGCGCCGGCAGCTCCGATCAGACTGSCTAAGGACCAGAGGGCAGCAGGACTTCGCAGCCGAGATCTGCGCCCAGGGCCGCTTCCRAGGGGAGCCGGCGTTTTCACGGGAAAGTAAAGTACTTTCCCCTGGCGCCTTACGGCTCAAGAAAGCGCTCTTGGTAAGAATCGCAAGGGTGCTGTGGACTTTCTCCTTCCCAAATTCCCTTCCCCAGGCTCGACAGCAAGAGAGAACCCCCCCAAAAAAACGTTCCTACAGGTCCAGTGAAAAAATCAACAGTCGGWGATACCCAAACAGATACTTCACTGAAGGAAAAGCAAGTTAAACTCGGCCTTTCCATGATCTTGTTGGCTGGTTGCTGTCAAACAAGCGCATCTATTCCTCCAGACCGGCCACGGCATGAACCGGCTCCTGTTTTGGAGGTGTCATGGACGGAGAGAAGTGGAATCAGCTGTTACATCAACWGTGGTAACATCTGAGAAGCAAAGGACCCAATCCATACTTGGTTTTATTAGTCCCACTGCTGATGGAACAGCCATGGGAGTGATGCAGGTTGCTGTTAAAAAGCAGAAGTAGAAAACCGAACGTGACGTTCATCGGTAACATGTCTTTTCCAGGTTCATGTCTTAATCCCTTTCCTCCCTCCTACTCATGAGCCATCCCTGCTCCAGGAAGGACAGTGCTTTTTTTTTTTCTCTCTCCAGGTTGATGAGTTCTGCCACCACGGGCTGCAAAGCCATGCTTGGCGGCGAAGACACCAGCCAGAAGCTGCTTCCATCCCCGAGGATCCGCCAATACTTGCTTGAGGTTCCTCCTTCCGACATCGGCTTTACGCTGACTTATACAGGAAGAAAAACACTGGTTGAACTTTAGCGCTCCAAGGGAACAGGCAAAGGACTGCTAAGCAGGTCCTCTCAAGAACTTCCTTCTGCCTAGCAGTAAAGTTTGCATCGGGCTAAATTTGGGTGAATTCAAGTAGTCCTAAGGGAAGTTGGCCCCTCGGGGAGAGCTCTCCCGTGAACAGAGCATCCCTTAGGAGCCAGGTTGATAGGCACACAGCTCTTACCTAGCTCTTTTGCTAAGTTTTTCCCAAAAAAATAAAAATAAAACCCCGAAAACCAAATCACAACCATCACCCAGCAAACTAGGTCAGCGTTGGCCACCCTGCCACGTCACACACTATATTTAGCTGTAACCAGCAGCACAGAGCAAAGCGAATACCTTGCTATTAACTACAGAGGACGTCTCATCGTTGCTGACACAGGAYTCACGAACCAGCCACCCTAGATGAAGGATCTAAAATCCCAGAGAGCTTATAAACAGCGAGCAATCGGAATTACCATCTTCTGTGTTGAGATATTTTGCTTTTCTCAACATAAATAGGAGCCAAACGTCTTTTACAAAGCTACACCTCCCTGACCGCTTCCCAAGTGGCTCCAGGGAAGCTGAGAAACAACTCGGGCCTGGCAGTCACGGCCAAGAGAGGTGGTAACACAGTTYGGGTTTTAACTTGAAGGTAATTAATCATACCAGATGTCTCAAAAGTCATAACGACAAAGCACTTCCAATTTACTTAATGCAAACATGTGGCACCAGCCTAGACAGCAATAACAGTGATGACCTTCCCATTTGCCTTGTCATCTGCATCAAGGCTTCCTAAAGCTTGCAGCCCTCCAAATCAGCTCGCAGGCACTAATGAGCTCCCGGCTCCGCGTCAGACCGTGCCCGGGTGCAGAGAACATCAGCCTCCGCGTGGTCCTCTGGCACGTCCCCACCTCGCCTCTGGCCTCGTTTCCCTGCGGGACACGCAGGTCCCGACACCCTGCCGCTGCCGGAGAGGCGGATTTTCCTGCTGAGCTGCCTCCGCTGGCAACCTGCTGCGGTAACTGCTTTCATGGAAGTGTTTTTCTTTTTTTTTTTTTTTTTGCTTTTTGGCTTAGCGTGCACAGAAGAAAAACAGAGTTGATGCCCCAGCACAGAAAGGAGTCATCAGCGCTAATCGGTGCCGGTGCAATTACTCAGCTACGCAACCTACAGCTGCTGTAGCTCCAGTCGTACAAGTGGGAGCTCCTCGCGCGTTATTCACTGTCAAACATGACGTGACACATCCCTAACATCCACCGTCTGCAAACGTGCACACTGGGACGGTACACGGCTGAGCCAGGCACCTCAGGTCTACCCAGTCATGCTTTAGTCACGCTAAGGTGTGAGCGCCGGGCTGCCCTAAGCTTTCTTTYAAGCGTGCTCCTCCCTCCGAGTTGGTTTTCCTGCCCCGTCCTGAGCTCATCGTACGCCGGCGGTTCTTTGCCTTGTCATTCGTGGCTTTGCTTAGCCGATTTGCACGATACAGTACGAGCGGGACTGCAGGASAGGCACGAGAGGACGATTAACATTCAAAAAGCTTTAGGTGGATCCTTATTATAAAGCAAATTAATCCCACCCTGAGCCAAACTCAGCCCGGAGCAGCAGCTGGGCATCAGCGCGTGGCTCCAAACTGCAGGCGTGCAGCTCAAGCAAATGCAAGCGGCTGACGAACGTCGGGGGAAATCCCATCTCCACCCCACCTCGCCCAAAGCAGCGTTACTTAAAACTAGCCAAGGCATCCTCTGCTCGGATTTAAGGACGGATGGGAGGATTCAGTTCCTGAACACAGRCATCTGCTACCACTTTTGACACCCTGGGGTACATCCCCTTGCCTCAAGCTGCCTCTCCAGAAAGGCGCAAGTCTTCTTTAGGTCCTGCGTCCTACCCACCAGTCCCACGGAGATCTCTGACGCGCCGCGGGGCATTTAAAATGCCGCTGGAGACCTGCGTTTAGGCAGCTGAATTCCACCGCYGTCTATCAGCTCAATCTAATTCAATAATCCCATTTAAAGCTTCAGCGAAGACACGACAGTGCATATGATGGTGGGGATGCACCTTCTGTTGACTAATCGTGGAAAACGTAATATCCAGTCCTGCGTTGCCCTCAAACTGCCACGCTCGGCAAGGCAAAACAGAACACTTGTTCGCTCTCGGTCTGACAGCTTTATGATTAAGTGCTTTACTCACCAATTTTCCCCTCTTCAAGCGTTCCTGGGAGGAAGTGATACTGCTCGGTTTTGGTTCAGGAGTGCCGAGTTCCTACCACCAACACCCCCCCACACACACACTGTGTCTGAGTGTCTAACTCGCGTGTAGGTGGAAAGTTTCCAGCAGTCCAGGGTCACTGTGTTCAAACACCAAAAGATCCTTCCTTTGCCCTTTTCTGCTAAAAAAAAAAAAGAAAAAAAAAAAAAAAAAGAACACCCCACTCAGCAGATGCTGCAATGTCCTGCAATGGCTGGAGGACACCCAAAAAAGCACTTTCTATGCTTCCATTAAAACCATTGAGCAAGTTGTTCTGCGAGTGGGGACGTGACTACAGCCTGTTTTTCCGAAGTGACCGCCCCTCGCACTCCTCCCGACACTGCCTTGGCCCTCTGAACCCTGCTCGCACGCCTGAGGCTGCACCTCCACGTTTCCCACGACAGCACCCAAATGTCCTTCTCGTCTGAGAAGCAGCAGCAAGCTGGCAACTTTGCACCAGGCTGGAGCATAGCTGAAGCCTCCTGCTTTTTGCCCAACAGAGCTATTAGATTTGTCTCTTTAATCAAAATGATTGATTTTCATGAATCTTGCAGAGAATGATCTTTGATACCTCTCTTTCCCACTGTCAAATCTGAGGATACAGCAGATGCGTAAAACCATGTTTCCCTAGGAAACCAGGCTAAAAATAGCCAGGCTGCCTGGCTCAGGGGACTGGTCTGGAGTTGTCGAAAAATTGCAGTTAGAATTAGATATTATTCTGAGTTAAGTATTTGGATTAGCTGGTCCTGGGTGCTAAAGATCCAAATATAAAACACTGCTCTCCTCTGTCTAATCTGTGGTCACTTGTGGTAAGAGCTGACCTTCTCTGGAAGCACGCTGAGGACCTTGGCCTTTCACAGAAGCTCCACAAAGGCCATTAGAAGATTAAGCTGTGCTGAAATGCTCCTGCCAGCCTCTGCAAACTGGAAGTGGCAGGTGACTCTAATCTATAAACTCAGCTGGGTTTATAGAGCCAGCCTGGCTCAAAACCATCTTCAGACCAGGATGAGCTTCCAGCACGTGGGCAGGTAAAAGGTGAAGGCTAAAACCAACCTAGCCACCAGCCCTCTTAAGCCGGTGTAACCCAAAGGGAACTGAGCAAGAGTCATCAACAGCTCTATGGGGCTACCTACCCTTGAGATGAGAAGGTGGTGGCAGCTCAGGGGCCACAGCCGAGCTGCCGTAAGCATCCTCAGAGCAGCACCTCTGCAAGAGGCCCTGTGCTGACACTGGCAGAAGAACATGCTCCTGCTCCAGGAGGTCAAGGCTGAGATACACTGGAAGAGCACAAACGGGGACATAATTCCTTGTGGCTGTGTCATATCTACCCCACAGGCTATTTTAATCACAAAGATATCAACACGACGTCTTTACTGGCAAAGCGACGCGTGTGCACACAAATACAACGTATTTTAATAAGAAGGGTCGTTCTCCCTGAGGCCCTACTGCGAGCCAGTAATTTGGGGAAGGAAGCTGGTTCCGCGAGGGAATCTGTAAGGGATGGAGATGTTTTTATAAATCCTTCCCTTAGCCTGCCTAACAGATATGCACGAGGGGGGGGAAAGGAAGAACGCCTTCCCCTTCTCCAGCACCAGTTTGAGTTCACACAGGGAAGAGCAAGAAAGACAAAAATAATCTTTTGTGCATTTAGTTGGAAACCTAATTACTTTGAATAAATTAGCCAGACTTTCCATCTTAGATTTAACACCTAATAGCCTATGATTCGCAGCTCTGTTACATGATCTCCTGTGCCATTTATATGCAAAAATGCTTTAGGCAGGACGCTCTGTGGACCAGGGATATTAATTTATACCATAGGCTCTGGAAGATGAAACAAAATTAAAGCAGATAAGGAGATAAGACACATCTTAATGCATCTTAACAAAAAACGTGCTTTCTGTGCATTTTAGGGTGAAATGAGCCGTAAAGGTCTATATAGCTGTGTGGGTGGTGGTCATGCATGAAGAACTTTTTTGGTGGCTATTCCAATCAGTCCCTACTTATTTTCCGCCAGCTTGAGAGCACCAAAGGGAAGAGGAACAAGGACTATCGTGGCACCTCCATCRCGCTCAAAATTGCACCCTGAAACCGCACCCCAATTTCCCTAACCAGGCAGCAGCACCCGCCGCAACTGCTTCTCGCTCCCTTTGCGAAGGGTGCAACTCACGCCCAACGACAGCACCCTACGGCCGCGGCGGAGCGGCGACTCGCACCAAAGCGACGAGGTTCCTCCTCCTGCATCAGCAGCCTGCAACCGTAAAGGCACAAAACTGGTTTTGTGTTTATGCTCTGTCCCTACCAGCTCCTCCTCGCCACTTAAAAGAGAACAAAACATTACTTCACCRTCTAATTTCAAGCTAGTGTCTCGGAGCCAGAAACTGAATTCATTTCCATAGATATCAAGTAGTTTTACCAGTATAGTAGAGCTAATTACCTCCTCTTTCCCCCTCGTCTCCGTTATTACTGTCACCTCTCGTAGGGCAATACAGGAGCATCATCCTATGCAGCACCCAGCAGCAACCCAGAAYCGTCTGGGAGGTGGCAAACGTTCCCGTCGCACCTCAAACACGCCAGACAGAATAGGAAAATAATCCCTAACGTAAAAGAGCTTGCAAAGAAAACAAGTATTATCTGGACTGAAAGGAGTTTATTTTATTATATACGCCTCAACACAGAACGGCTCCGCTCCAACGATGTAAAATTATTAGGTGCCAAAAAATGCAGGAGCTACCCAGCGGTAATTTGTTCATGGTGGGTTTTTTTTATCCATCTGCTTAGAAATTCTGTCCTGATTGGAGATAGGGGAATTCAGACTGGCTTGACAGCACGTYGCGCTTCATGCAACGGCAGCTATAAAAATGCAAGCTTTCCAGAGCCCCTAAAAATGAGATATTTAGATATGATTCCCTGCACATCTGCATTTCACATGTGATGCCTCTACCCTCCTGTTGATACTCTTTGTAAAGGCAGGAGCAATTTATTATTTTTAATTCTTTTTAGCGTGTATGCATTCAATCCGGAGCATCCAGAATTAACAGCTCAGCTACAGTATCCCCACAGACGTGTGCACGCACCACTGTAACTACTTATTTTTTTTACAACGCTGATCTTGCTTATGGGTAAACTAGGAGCATCCCGGCCCTTTTCTAAAATATTTTGCCCGGAGAAAAATTAGGAAGAAAATTAGAGAGGAGGAGCAACATGCACAATCCAGATCTCACTTTGACTTTCCACTTTGGACTGAAAAACCAATGATACAATAGCCCTATAAAAACACACCACAGTAGGTATAAAGCATTTGTTAAACCACCGCCTCTGTTGGATCATTTTCACTTAAAAACGATGCTGATCACAGGCCTTCGTCAACCCTGCTCAGACTCTCCGAGAGGATTGAAGCTGGAAGCCTAGTTTTCCTCCAAAATTCAGAAGATTTAAGGCATCCTGCGATTTCACGGCATCTCTTCAAACACCACTGCCCGCCATCAGCACATACACGCTTCCGAGCGGGGAGGCCAAAAAATGGGACCAATACATCGCAAGTGCAAAAGAAAAAGGAAAAAAAGGAAGGAAAAAAAAAGGCTAAATGATGCAATAAAAAACCGCAACAYGTTTCTTCTCAAAAACTCCTGCCGAACAGACGAGGGGCCGTATTCGGCATTCGTTACCATTCGGCGAGCGGTCCCTCGGAGTCCGCGAGCCAGCCAGCGCTTCAGYGCCCGCACGGCGAGAGGACGAGCAAAGAGGATTTTAAATAGGTCACCAGGAAATGTGATCGYGCCGGGTCTTTTTTGTTCTGTTTTGGTTTGGTTTTGTTTGCCGTCAGCCACCGGAGTCCTTGCTTGCAAGGAGCGTCAGCGCTGCCAGAAGAAATCCGTGCGGGCGGCATGTTTGGAGGAAGACGGGCGCCCACTACCTTTTCRAAGCCAACTTTTTAACACCCTTGGCACGGGCAGTCTTCTGACGTGAGCTTGCTGCCAGGTCGCTCCTTGGCCTCCGAGAGCCTCGTGCAATGGCTATTTTGCGGGAGCTGCTGCTGAAGCGCACGGCGAAACGCATCCGATGTTACGCCAAGGGGATTTGAACGGATTCAAAGCAGGATCCTCTTCCATTCGCAAAGCCTCTTCTCCTCCGCTCAGGTTTCTTACCCAGGGAAATCAACCTCAGGACACTGCTCCCTGCAGCTGTCCTTCCCTTCTCTACGCAGCAATCCTGGAGAAAAACGAGGGTGAGAGTTGGGAAGAAAAGCAAAGCACGGCCACTGGCTCTGCTGCGCTGGGAAGACAAGGCGAGCAAAGCAACCGGAGGGACGCGCCAAGCCCAGAGAACAGCTTCACCATCACGGATAGAGGCCCAAACTGCAGAAGGAGGAGACAACTCAACCAGGCCAAGCCACGTCACCTGCCATTTTTGGAAACTCTTCCATCACTGAACAAGCTATAGCGCTCCCATGCAATCCAGCATCGGAAGTGTTTTTCTTCTCCTTTATTTGGCACAGGATCCCACGGCTTCCAAAGCAAGAATACCCCGGTAAGCTGCTCGGGTCCCGTGTTCGTGGTGTGTTCCCCTATGGCACGTGAACACCACGCACTGCCGACCTACAAGGGTCAGCCGCCACTGACATGGCTCATCTTGAGAGGGAGCTTTGAGAGGAAAAAATGAGGAAAATGCAGCAAATGGTTTACACCAACAGAAGATATCCCCAAACATTCAACAAAAATAGCACTGGGGTTGCGCAGATAGGAAGAGGGGACTAGTTTGGTTTTCTTCTCAGATGGATAGCAGACCTGTCACGCTATTTCAAACCAATTTCAAGCCACAATTTTCCCCATCCATGAAAGAAATGGCCAATGCAAATAAACTCATACATCTGCAGGCACATCTGCATGCAACACCTGGTGTGATCTGCAGATGGGAGCAGTAGGTGCTATTTGGGCTTTCCCTAATTCAATTTTGTTCTCACCTGGATTACGTTTACCTATCAGAAGCTCCAAAATTAAACCCGCAAAGAGAACTAGCTGTCACAAAAAAGCAGGAGACGCATCCGAATTATCGGGTCAAGCTGAAGACTGCAGAGAAGCAAGGGATTCTGACAATCAAACTTCTCCTACTGCTTAGTCTGTACGTGGGTAACAAGCCCATCACGCGAAGTGCATCTGGCCAACAATTACTCAAACCAGTGAATGTCACCTGATGAAAACACTTTATTGTTTTTTATCCCTACGACAGCTGTTGTTGTTACAGGGAACTCTGCAGAGATGCCGAAGGCACGTGCAGTTGCCACCACTCCCATCTGAACTCCCCTAAAAAGACAGGTTGCTCCAAAGCGCTGGAAGGATGTCGCGGAGCTGCGTCACAACTGCTGGTGATGTGTACCTACAGCGTGATTCAGCTCTAGTAGATGGCAAGATAAGCACTCGAGCCACCAACTGAAGCGTTAAACCAACAGATTGCTATGCTAGATGTTCCTTGAAGCAATTCGGTTTGAACTCATTTTGTTCCTCCAAAGCAAAGCAGTTGTGCTGCAAGTCATCTGCAGCATCTCCCCACGTACACCTCTGAGTACTTTGTGTTCTGCCTCAGAAAAAATAAATAAAATAAAATCAGAGTTTTCAAAGCAAAACAACGTGTCACTTCGATCCTTTCCAGGCTTTAGAGTGCTAAATATGAGCTGCCCCATTAGTCTGGTACCAGCAGTACATTTTAAGGCTGGATTCTTTACTATGACATTTTATAACATGGAATTTTTTTCAAAGCATCTCTGAATGACGAAATGCAGAAATCAGAAATGAGGTCACGCTTTACAGGCCTTACACACAAATTCACCGGGATGTCACGTACTCCGGAGATGCTAACCAAACAAATTAAGTGCATTTACGGCCAACCCACACAGGATCCTACTGGAAGGTGACGGAGAGCAACAGAAAGTCTGCGTAACGCACGTTGCCGAAGGAGAAAGCCTTGAAGCATTCCCGAATCTCAAACTACTCCCCGCTGGGCGTTAAAAATAGCTTCTCAAAAAGAAAGAAATTCTGCTTTCTAAGAGAGAAAGCTGCAAGAGGCTTTTCTCAAAGCCTGTCCTTCAAACTGCTCTGTAAGGCACAGAAACAGAGCGTTAGCAAGGCACAAGCCCATCGTCCAAGACCCTCTTCTTCTCCGGCCACACTCAGGGGCATGTCCCCATGCATGAGCCTCTGCCCTCTCACCGCCTAAGGAAGAAAGCTTCATGCAATATTGCTGTCTAGCTTCGTATTAATGGAAAAAAAAAAAGATAGGTAAAAAAGATAGGTGAGATAGGTGAAACCTTTCTTCAGTGATGCTGATGGCAAAGCAAGAAACAGCTGCCAAATCAAGCAAGCAGGAAGGTTGCTTCTAGGTGGAATTTCAGCTACAGCATCCTCCGTGCATGGTGGTCACGGCGGCCACATCTTTCCCAAAACGAGTCCGTTGGCCTCGCTGGTTCAAGGGAAGGAGAGAGGAAGCGTATGCCGATCTCCATCCGCTCTACGCCACTTCCTCCGTATTCCCGGCTCTACCAGCTTTACAATGAGCAAGCTGGAAAAGGAGGATTTATAAGGCCAGTAATACGCTGGGCTCAACATATTAAGTCCACATACTTCAATTCATACTGCTAATTTGCTTCTGCACGCTGGTTTTTCTCTTTGCAGTGTGTTTTTTTTTTAAGCAGAAAAATAAAAGAAGTCAGCTCAGACATTAAATTCTAAACCTTTTGTAAAAAGACAAAAGTAAAAGCTATAAAGTCTGCCAAGAATTAATAAAGGCTTTTTTGTTGTTGTTGTTGTTTTTCATTTTTTGGCAAAGTCAGGTTTGTACAGCCACATTTAGACACTAATTTATTTGACCTTGGCTTCAGAAGACTTCTTGAGACAGACATAAAATTTTTAGTAGGTTTTCAGTCTCTAATTAAAAATTAGGTACCTTAGATGTTTTCAAAAAGCATCAAGCAAGGTCTCTTAACCGCACCCAGATTTTATCAGATAGATCCTCTGCACTCTCCAGAAAACAAAACAAAAACAACTCATAAAAATGACTTAATTACGCACCAGGGTCACTAAAGAGCAGTCTCGGGAACAGAGTACCTTCCTGAGAAGCGTTCAAATACGGAGTTCACAAGATGCAATGGACTTGGCGAGGGCTAAATAGAAGGAACACAAGCCGAAAAGACAAAATTTTGGCTTTGCCAAAAACGCAACGAAGTGCAAAACCAAAAGAGAAATTCTGTTCATGGATAGAATATTTTATTTTACATAAGACTTGAAGTACTAGAAGTATTTCTGACAGCAGATTTATCAAATACCCAAAGATTTAAACAAGAAAATGCATATTTCCCCCATTGTTTCAAATAGACTTTTAAAAGCTGGGAAGCTTATTGTTAAAGGCCTTAAAAATAATTTTTGTCTTAGGTTTCCAAAGCATGTTTTTTTAATATTTAGCAGCTCTCTCAAAAATTGAAAACGGACACTTAAAAGACATGTAAGTTATTCGGGAACCTGCATCCAAATTGCTGGTCTACGGAGCTGCTGAACAGCCAGCCAGTAAGCACTTTAATCAGAAATAATGAGGCTCAAAGCAGGAACTCTACCCAGCAAGTGACTCACCAGCAACAAATGGGGAACGCATCAACTTATGCTAATATTTAAGCGTCGCCTATGAAACATTTTTAATCTCAGGAGCTTTGTAATTATTTGCTCACGGATGCTGACGATGCCCTTTAGGTCCGTCTGCATCGTCACTCCACCTTGCAGGGAAGGCAACGGGTTAAACGTTTTGGCCAAGACCTTCCGGTCAGCGGACGAACCGAGTCTGCCCGGATTTCAAGACGCCAAAGATATATCTGCACCCGTGATCAGGCCAAGTCTGTATTTTCTGAAAACAATCTTAGTTAAGTAAAGCAACGCTTCGAATAGCTACGGTAGCCCACAAACTACAAGAGGAGTGCAAAAGAACAAAAAAAAGCTGTTAAAGAGAAGTGAACGCAAGATTTTTTTTTTTTTAACATCCCCTCGCTTAAGCACGTGAGGCAGATGGCACACATTACAACCCTCCGCAAGTAAAACAAAAATATAAAAGTTTTATATGCCTGAGATTTGCGAAACGCGGAGGTTCCCAGCGCACAGACAGACAAATGCCAGGACAGCTGCTCGGGGCAGATGGGTCCTTTGACAGCTTGATAATCCTGCCTTGCTGGTGAAACTAAGCCACGGTAAGGACAGCCAACTTGGGACCATCTGTCTGCGAGAGAGGAAAAGCTCCGGGAACAGCAGGTAGCCAATGCTTTGCTTGAGAATCAACCCAACAGCAAGATCATCAGTATTTACAACCTTTACTCGGGGAGCTACGTACGTGCAGCTGGCAGCGCAGCTCCACGAGGTCCCGCCGGTCCCGCACAGGAYGCCGCGCGGCGCTGCGTTCTGCTTCGCCACGAAGCTCGGGGTTATTTGTATTATTTTTTTGTGTTCTGGTTTATACCAGAAGCTTTCCGGTCCACGTTCGCGTGGGCCAAAAGCGATCTTTAGTTTTGAACTCGTCCAGCCTTGACCGAATGCCAAGAGCTGTAGTTTACAGCCAGTAAGGCATAAAAATTAATATAAAAATATAGCAAAAAGCCCGTTAAGAAGCATTTCTGCTAATGAAACATCTCTGCAAGATAAAAAGAAAAATTCCTATTCACCTGTTTACACAATATTACCTTCTGTGGGGAAAATCCACGGTGTGCTATATCAAAAGYAGAGCTTAACTGGGAAGGCTGCTGCACTAGCGGCTTAACGCACAAACTCYGTACTGCTGCACCACGACGACTACCCAAGCGTGCTTTCTTTAATTGTTTTTATATTCTGATCATAAATTTCTCGAGAAAAGGATGGAGCTGGACAGAGCCCCACAAAAGGGCACAGAAAACGTTAAGTGCTCTAAAATATTAAAATGTTAATATTTAAAATATGACGGCTTCTCTAAGGCCTAGAGGGGAGGAGGAAGAGGAGGATGCGCCTGAATTTTCTATTCCAGGGCAGCGCAACACAGACTGATCAGGTTCTGCCAGCGTAAACGCTACTGTCCGAACAGTTTCAGAAAATACCGAGGGACTAACCACGGGAAAAGCCAACCCCCTTCGAAGTGCATCAGGCTCCAACAACTTCTGCCTTCTACCAAGCTCCCCGTCCACCTGCCCTTAAGCACCTAGATTCGGTTTTCCTTTTGCAGAGTTTTTCCCCTTCTGCAGAGTCGAACACCTGGTGCATAAACACCRAGCGTTAACTGCAGTTTAGGGCTTCCCCCATCACCAAACGGAGCAGGGTTTTACTGAAAGCTTATTTCGAATAGAAATCCCATATAAAAACGAGCTTCTTTACTCCTCCACGGAAGCACRGACAAAAGTTTTACGGATCAGAGCGTGCTACGAATAACGTCGACCCTTCCGTCGAGGCGTTAGCTGGCAGCGGTGCTGCAGGACAAACCGGCCGAAGTAGCAATTCAGCAGCAGCTTGTTCGGGTTCCCGAAGCGGCGCTGAGCTCCTTTTCATCCCGTCCAGGCTGCAAGAAATCACGAGGGACGAGCGTTCGTCAGCGCCGCCGTGGACGCGCGACGCCGGCGGCAGCTCTGCGAGCTTGCTGCGGGAGAAAGGCAGGCGGTTTTAGAGGAAAGGGGGGATTTTTGGCTTCCTTAAAGTTTCCTGGTTAAAGAGCGTCTGGACGATAAATCAAAGTCTGCTCAATCTTCTGCGCCRTAGCCGGGTCTGAGCAGGAAGGCGCATCAGCCGAGGAAATTAAAATAAAGATTTTTGAACAGGTTTTAAGCAAGCTGGGCCTTCCTGATTGCGTTCATAAGCGAGCCGAGCGCTTCTTCCCCCCTCCAATACAAATACAACAAAATCACGCTCCAGCTCCTCTTTTATTACGGAYGGCATCAAAACTACCTAAAACCCTCCCGCTCACACGGGCGCAAGGGATCGAAAAAYGTGTATTTAAARAGTTTCTCTCCCCCTGCCTGGCAARTGTCTCAGCATTCATATTATTAGCAAAAATCACCCAGTAGGCAGCAYGCTCGGAGCTTAACCTTAAACACTGCTATTAAGATCATGACAAACTTAAAAATCCTTCACTTAAACATGCTCGCGGGAAGCGCTGTTTGCCACAACACGTATCATTACAGATATTTGGGAGACTAAAGGCTTTTCCGAACGCCCTGAAGCGGAGACGACACGAGCAGTCAGCAAAGCTTGGGACTCCGCAGCCCCAAGCTCAGCTTTGGTCTCTCTCTTTTCCCCAATAATAAGGGGGAAGCAATCAGTGCAACGCAATGCAGTGTCTTCTCCCTGCTCCCCGCTCTGTTTAGACTGTAAATTTTTTGGACCAGGATCTGTTTGTTTACAGTATTTAGCATAATGAAGCTTCAAGCCCAGCTGCAGCCCCCCGCAACATGCCAGCACGTGGCAACGGTCAAGCTAACGCGGGCGAAGAAACCGTTCTGTATTTTAAACCGGGTGCACGTTGCAGAAATCTGACTTAATAAACCGTGCACCTTGTGCCAAGCATGGGTGTTTTTCAGGTTATCCTGAAAGGTTGATGGGGCAGATTTCCACCCCCCTCCTCCTCTTTTTTAACATCATATTACATATACACACACACTCTCCTATATTACGTGCACCAGATGTACGTGTGTACGAAGCGAATTCAAACAACCAAACTTTTCCGCTTCCCCAATGAAATAAATTGCTGCCGTCTCCGCTCATGTCATGAAACGCACAGATGGAGCAATTACAGCGCTGAAAGCAGGTGAAAGAGGAAGCCGAGGAGCAGAGCAAGGCACCTTCACGCTGGGCCACAGCGAGCTTGTGCACGAGTCCTTGCCCTGTGTAGACAGAGTGTAAAAAAATGAAAGCAGAGTAACATGCTTTAACGGCTCCTAGAGCCCAGCATACTAGTCTGAAACCCATTTTTATGAATTACTCTTTGGTCAATAGCATAACAGCGCCGGCGCAACTGGCTCCAAGGCATGCCAGGTTAAGAAGCCGGAGCTAAGGAAAATTAATCCAGTGCACACCGATGATTAAAATTGGCTGACAGGTTTCAAAGCGTAATGGAAAATACAAAATTATCCCCAGGCAAGCGATTTTCTGCCGACGCKCTGCAGGGATTGCTTTTTACTGTTCTTTAAACCCCCTTCTCCGTTCAGCAAGCCTGGAAGCAAAGCAGCGAGCGGGGCTGCACACAATGCGGGGATTAGCGSAACAGAAGCAACGAGGATAACGAGCCACCGATACCCACGCGGCTCAGGTCGGTCTGCGCTGAGCAGAAAACACCGCGCGTGCTTTAACACGGACAAAAAATAAATAAATAAATTCTTTAAGTTAGGACACGCTGCAGAACGGGCACAACGCTTAGAAAGGAAGGATGCGTCTCGGTAACTTTAGGTGGGACATCTGAGCTGCCCTTGCAATCAGGGGTTTTTAGGGTTCCTATTCACGCCGCAGGCAGAAGCAGAAACGCGAGTTCAAACACGCAGGGCAAGATTCACAAGAGGACAAGAGTAAAAGGAATTAGTGCTGTAGACACTGGCTAGCATCAGGTCGTCTTTGGTGAAGCACAACTTTGAGGTACATCAAGAAAGAGTCCTCATCAAGTTGGACTGACCAGTCGAGAAATCTTCTAAAGGCTTAAGGACCCAGAAGCAACTTGGGGGTAAGGGATGSAAGGGATAAGTCATCCTTTCCTGGCTGATAATCCTCACCCTTTTATGTCCACCTTTACTCCCCAAAAGAGACTAAAACAAGTTTATGGACACGTCTACACACTGTTTCTAGGCATACATGAGCTGACCGTGGCCATTACGTGTTTCCAGCTAGCTTTCCACTGGGAATTCGCTCACTTAAATAACTGTAATGCTTTAAAAAAAAATCTAGCTGATAAGGAATGTTTGAGAGTCGTGTTTGTAATTTATCTAGACCACATTCAATTCACTCACCTCCTAACCAGGAGAGAGTTGCCACTGCAAAATTTTAGCTCATAAATGCATCACGCAATTTTTATGCTATTTAAGTATTAATCTGTGATCACAGTCTGAACATATACTACTACTACTAATAGTAATTTTGAAAAGATGTGTATTCAGGAAGGTTTTTAATGGGAAAAGGGAAAAGATGCAAGCCCTCAGCAGGAAGCTCCCAACTCTTACACAAGCTCCTACACCTTCGAACAGGGACAGCATAACCTCTCCAAAAGCAACCACAAGAATATAACGTCTAAAAATGTTTCCTCTAAATACTGTTTTCTAAAATGTCAGAATTTGCTGGAAATGCCCCAAATTCCCAACCTGAAGCATGTCACCATGGAAATTTCCAGTTCCAAGAGTTTGAAAAAAATTATAAAAAACTAAAGCCCCTGAAGGAGAAGGTCGAGATATCATAAGGTGTSACCACCAGCCTCCTCCTAACCTTTCTTACAAGTTAATACCGATCGTCATAAAATTTTATGGCTTTATTACACAAGCAGCGTTATATATTACACTCTACATAACCAAGAGCAGCTGTGCAAGCTTATCCTTGCTAGAACCTCTTAACGATGACTTCAGGACGGGTATCGAGAAAGCTGGCAACTACTTTCTACTCGTGGACAGGACCTTAAATGAGATCCTCCGACCTATAACCACCTTGTAATGCAGGACAGGCTGCTCTCCCCAAGGCACAGGCGTAGCACGGCTCTGAAGTCACATTACGGCGTGACACAAAAACTGAGCTTTCAGACTCCACGTTTTACCGCTGGACCCACTTTCTTTCCGTGGAAACCACCTTCGGACAAGTGCAAACGTGCTACTTGCCATCAGGCGCACCGTGACTTTCCGCTAATCCCCTGTAACGAGGAATTCCCAAAGCGCCTCTCGAGCAATGGGTCAGCTAATCCCGTTCACCGACACGATTTTGGTACTCTTAGGAAATTGAAACTGGCTGAAAACAAGACTATTTCCTTCTGCTTTGATTCACAGGTATGGCTTTGATGAGGGAAAGCCTCACGCTTGGATATTTAGAAAACTGAACGCGAGCTGTGCCTGCAAGGGGTACATTTACCGTTAAACCACTAACTTTTACCAGTCACTGAAGAAAAAGCAGCTTTTATACCATTTCCCCATTTATCTGGCTGTGATGGGAGTTGTCCTGTGAAGCAGTAAAAAAATACTAATATTGTATTAAGGGAAGATTAAACAGTAAATAAAGAGTATTTAACCGTTGTTCTAGTACAGACAGTGATTGCCTAGATAAAAGTAAAGCTTTCTTTTTTTTTTTTTTTTTTTTTGGATAAAAATGTCATTGCTAAATCAGTATAAGAAATTAAAAATCAATAGCTTATATTCTTATACAAAACGCAGAATATTTTTTTACTGATGGCCACATAATGTACTTTCTTATAAAGGGACATATATGCCTTATACTGAACTACACTGGATACAGAATGGCCTGGTCGCAATGCCTGAGACGAAGGAACAGCAATTCGGGATGAAAATACAGAATCTGCGGTATAAGCAATGAGTGGAAGATTAGGCACATTAGAGACTTATCAAGGCACTAAAGAATGTGTGAAAAAGTTCACTTTTGCTCAAAACACGTCAAACATGTCAAAGAGCTCAAGCTACTGCAGGATTCCAGAAATGAAGCCTTTCTTTACAGAATATATACCCATAATCTCCTGAGCCTTCAAAAGCTGGTGCATTTGCAAATTAAGCTATATTTAGGTGAAGGGGGGGAAAAAGGAGAATGTTTTCTGTTGCTATTCAGCACTGAATTTCTTAAAATAAGGTACTGTAATGCTCAGAATTAATTTCTGATGAATTTAGTACCTATGTCCAAAAATACAGTCAAAAGTTAATTTTGTATCCTAGTGGTGGGAAGTGGATAAACTGGCACGCTCCTCTTGAACTCACGAAAAAAAGAAATCACCTGGGGACCTAACACAATCCAAATTCAATCTCACTATCCTGCCACTTGCAGATCTGCAGGAATATTTACCCATAGAGACTCCTCTTTACTGGTCATACACGAAACACGATACCGAGAAAGGCAAAAGCCAATGCTGCTTGTGATCCTGGTCAGCATCAGTCTTGGAACAAATCTGCTCTGGAGGAATGAGAGAACAATTCTGAAGGTCTGTCCCCTTCACCGGCCATTTCTCTAGAAAGTTATTTTTATGTGCCTGCCTGCAACGCGGTCACTGCTGTGCAGATTGTGGGGACAGTTCCAAATTCGCATTCTGGTATAAGGTTCATCACTGCTAGTTCAACTATAGCTACAACAAACTCGATGCTCAATGCACTTAAGTGTTCAGTTCACCATGAAAACAGATTTTGTGCTGTGATTTGCAAGAGAAGACGATCTGCAAAGAAACAGAGATGACGTTTTGCAGCTCAGGTGCTGAATGATCTCCTCATATTGGAGGCAGAAGAAAGAATTTGAGAAAGGAACAGTTACGTGTTGACGTTACGCATTAAGAGTTTAACTATAGAAAAATACTGATGAGACATTGTTCCATGCTCAAAACACACGTTCAATGACGTTCATCTTCAAACACCCATGCTCCAAGAAGCACACACAAGGAAGGTAGAAGGGTCAACCAAACTGCGGTTGCTCAAAAGCATATCCCAAAAATACAAGGTAAAAACACTGCTCCAGTATCAAAATGATGCAGCAAAGTTAACACAGAAAACTCAGGCCTAGCACCAAAATGACTCCAGGGGAAGTCTCAAATTTGGTGTGCTAGATTGAGTTTTCAAGAAAAACCAAACCTAACACTGACCTCTTGAAGTGGCTTGCCAGGACTCCCACCAGCTCTCCAATTCTGCTGTCATTAGGTGGCTGCTTGCTGAAGAGACAGACGATGAGATCCTTGCTGTCTTTCGTGTGGAAGACCACGAGTTGGTCCCTTCCATTGGAGACACTCAATCCTATCAACTGTGAAGAGAAAGTAAGACACCATTACATATGTCGATGCATTTTTGATACTTGTCAGACTCATTCTTGCAAATGAGGCTTTCCTCTCCAACATGCCATGCTGTATTTCAATTTCTACTGCTACTAGAAAAGGCAATGTTCAGGGGAAAAGCCCATAAAAGGTGGGCTTTATTGTTTTGGAAGTCAACAGCCCAACTGAATGAAGTTTTTCAAACCATCTAGACTTCTATGTATTCAATACCATGTTGTGTTGAAGCAGATCCGAAGGGAGAGCATGAAGATGGGCTAGTTACAACAAGAAGCTTGCTTTCCCAAAAGTCTCAGATCAGATGACACCACACCATGCAGCAGAAGAGCCATGAGCCTGTTTTTTTCTCTCTCTCTCTCTCTCTCTTTCTTTCCCCCCAAAGAAAATCAACAACAATGAGTCTGGCCAACAACCMTGTTTTCCACTCAAATACACATACGCAGCCCTGGGGATGTAACGATATGCAGATAACACAAGAATGAAGCTTCCTAAAAGCATCTTGGTGAAGTATATAAGTTGCAAACCCCGCAAAGTGGTGATAACTCCAGTATTTAGTCATGGATTCAGATCCCGCTGTTCTGACAAAATACTTTTTGTTGTTGTTGCTGTTCTCTGTTAAGTAACTGCTTCTTTTAAAACAGTTCATAAACACGGCACGTTAAAAGCTTTGTCCTCCTCTCACCATGGGATGACAAAGCGAAAGCAGAAAATAGTCAAGAGCGCGATCTGGGTACGCAAACCATTCAGATGAATATAACWGGAAAAAGCAAAAAGTGAACCTACAGTAGGGAAACGAACTGGTAAGATGCTCGAAGAAAAATCAAGAGGCAAATATATTTAATAACCTGAGAAGAGGATAAGAGGAGGGAGAAGGGTAAGAGACCCAAAGAGAGACTACAGCAGACGTTCTCTGTCCATCCAAGGACTACATGGCTCCTTGGAGTCAACCAGAYGTTTACAGAGTGGAGCCATATTCTCCTGAAAGTGAGAGGCACTGATAGACCATTTTGTGGAACCAAAAATCTCATTAATCCCTTCTCAAAGAAAAAAGCCTTCTGYGTATCCCCGTTGCCCATGATGGAAAGGATATCGGCACAAATCTAGCTGGAGACTACTCAGGACTTCCGAAGCATGAATCATATGCAGAAACAGTCTGAATTCCTATTTTTGGTTTAATAGTCATCCAAGTTTCACAAGGTACTATTTCCAAGAAACTTCTTACAGCCCTGGATGTCTAACGCCTACCAGGGAGCAGCGTCCTCCCCAAAATGTATGCCGCCAACACAGAGAAGTGTGGTGTAGGTACAAAGCTTCTGGATGAAACACCACACAAATTTACGGACACTTGCGTTCTGCTGGCTGAAAATAGCTCACTATAGCAAAAAAATGGTCTGAACTGGTCTAATAAAATGGTCTGAAACGGTCTAATTACTGATATCCTAGGCACTGAGCAGAGAACTGCTACCAGTTGCACATATCCAATGCAGAGGGAGTTTATTCTCTACCATTCACAATATTTTGAGGTTATAAAATACTTTTGAAATAAGTTACGCTTTATGCACAGACATTAGCAGCTTGCCTGGCTTTTCATGTCCCTTAAAATTAATTTGCGCGCTTAAATACCACCCTGCGATCACGACGGAACCTCAGGGACTGCTGCTATCAAGGTTTTAAATGTGCATCAACTGTGAAAGATGAACAAGYTGAAGTCGCCGAATGTGAAAAGCCTATTCAGATGTTAATTACTTAACTGTGAGAGAAGTTCAAGAGCCCTTCAAAATTCTCCCATTCACCCCCTCCCCAAAAGACTATTGGGCATAATAAAAGCAATACAAAAGAAAATTTCGAAGCTGCTTATCTCAGTATTTACAAATACGAATACTAGCGCTGCCTGAAGATTAGGAAAATACTCTCAGCACTCAAAAAACATCCTTTATTGTATTCACCACTGTGCTGGGAAAGGTAGTTGAAAGGTCTCTTCTGCTCCTCAGCTGCCTTTCAGCTCCTTCCTGCCACTATCACTTGTTTTTTTCTCCAGGTAAGAATAAAAAGATGATTTTACACTAGCACTTCTGAAACAGCTACCAGAACACCTCCATGCAAAATAATCCCAGGAAGCAACATCCTGATCGAGTGAAACACAGGCTGGTTTGAGAGGAAAGTTATTGCTCTGTAATCACATGCACAAAATTACAGATTCCTCATGCACAAAGCAGCAGAAAGCAGAACCCGGAAYGCAGCCAGGCCTACGCTGAGGGCTACGCTCAAACCTCGCACGTATAGGCAGATTTAAAGGAAGCTATAGCCTGATTTCTTCAGCTGCAAACAAGTTTAGGGGAGTAACAAGCATCAGCTGACTGTCTCCAATGAGATTTCCATGGCAACCGCATCCCTAAGGATGTTGCCTTGTTGATAGCGTGCTTTAGAAATGCGGACAGCAAGCAGCCTAGCTAGCAGGCAGCCAGATTTGAGCTGGGTTCACCTTTCCATACGAGTAGGGCAATCCAGGGTCCCCTACGGATTTGTGTGTAGGAGGACGTATCTGATACACCAACAAGCATCAAGGCTGGTGTAATTATTCTCCATTTGCTTTACAGTGTTAGGAGCTCAATTTAAGAAACCCCGGTAAATCCTGGTAAAATACAGGTATTTCTGGTAGTAGATATAAACCACAGTTCCCAATTCTCTTCTTCTCCTCAATCCTCTTCCTGCTGTCCAGAGAAGGGCCAGCAGTAAATCAACGGGATCAGGAAGCCCTAGCACCACGCTGCAATTCCCATGTGCACGTTTTCTAGTGTTCCCAAGCTCCATAATCTAGGAGAAGCACGTAAAAAGAGGGGCATTGGCCTTTACCAAAGAGGGTTTTCATAATATTTCCATTCTGTGATATTATTCTGACATCTGTATGAGTCACTGAAGGTGCTTTTGGGCCATTCTTCCTGCAGAAAATACGCCAGGACCTCTGAACACTTGTTTGGCTCAAGGGAAGCGTTCAATCAGGAAACCCTTCCTGGAAGTAGGCTAAAGGGAGTAACTGCAGATTTACAAATAAAGCTGATTTCAATCAACTGAAATCTAAGTATTCCAAAAGCAAAAGATGCACAAACATGAGCTGCTTCGGTGCCAGAGGAAATGCAAATAAGAGAGCCAACGTAATCAGCATTCATTACAGCAGTCGTCATTCTATATGAATGAATTCGTTATTTTAGACGTGCATGTTTTGTAAAAACCATTAATTACTAACATTTCCAAGTCCTGCATTTTGTATAGGCAGCCCACAAATTGCATCTGACCTATTTGCCTCCTCTAGTTTTTAAAGCATTAAGGATTTCCAAGAAAAGGGTTCAGTTTACCAACAACAACAGAGCAAAAGATCTCCCCAGAGTGACCTGGCCTAGCTCCATTATGTACAGGTAGAAGCTCCACCTTCAAACCCATCTGCATGACAGATAAAGCAGACATTTGGCCAGAGCTGGATAAACACAGATTTCTCCATAATTACAAATGTAGCAAATGAATTGCACTGCTCTAGGATAACAGGGTATAAAACTAACAGAGAGAAACTGTGACTGATAAAATTTTACTTAAGGGATGTTCAGACACTGATTTCATCTTGATACTTGGGGGGGAAAAACCCATCTGTTTTGAAAGAATAGTCTGCTTATTAGCATCTCTGTGTATTTTAACAAGTCAGTTTGCACCAGCAAGAGTCAGCCATTTAGCAGCGTAATCTGCTGACAATTTCGTTTTATACAATTAAGAGATACTATCAGGAAAACACACCATCAGCCCAGGAAAATGACCCGCAGCTGCTAAAGTAAGTGGCAGGAATGTCTTTTCAAAACACGACACTGTCATGGTGCTACTGCTTTGCTGCAATAAATATTGTTATTTGGAGAAACAAATAACGGAGACRAGCACATTCCTCCACCACGCAGCGTGCGCGACGGCGAGCAGCGAGGTGCACAGCTTAGGCGGACGATCAGCGCAGAGGTTAGATGGGGACCAGTAAAGCCAAAATCAATAGCGCAGCCTCAGCTAATCATTCACTCYGCATTTGCAAATGAGATTTTCCTGCCACCCTAATCGCATCTTTGCTCTTTCAGCAACAAGAAGCCGCTCCATTTGTTACTTCTTCAAATGCAAACGTCCCAGGGAATTGGTGAGACTGTAGCGCTATGACATTTCCAGGCAACCCAGCCAGGTCCTGTAGGTTTAAGATAACCACGGCAGAGCTACCTCGGCCGTGGAAAAGCAGTTGAATCCACTCCCCAGAATGCCGAAGAGCTAAGATGAGCTTTTTCCCCATCCCCCTTCCCACCAGGGATAATCTGCTGCTTTGTCACTGGCAGCTAAACCACTACCCTGTAGGCTGGATACCTCAGTATAATTCAGAATTTGGCTTTGACAAGATACACATTAAACATGAACAAAAAAAATATTTTTTATATATATATATATATATGTATATATTTATATATATATTAAAAAAAAACACCAAGGATCAAGTAAGCCCCCAGAGACACGGAAATCATGTCACAAGCTGCTGTGAAACACTAACCCCCTTACGGGGCCAAGATCTTGCAATGCCCAGCAAAGAAATAACAAAAGAGAAGAATGAGCAAGAGAGAGTGTGATAAGCAGTTCGGTTTCCAGCCTTTATTTTATTCACTGAAATTAAAAGCTAACATGATGCAGCTGTTTTGTAGATAATTCCGCTTCAGTGTTTTAAAGATGAAAATACATTAAAAATACAAATTAGGGTTTTATTTCCATTTTGTGGATAGGAAAATGGAGCTAAACATTAGGTGTGCTGCCCAAGACCAGGAGAGTCTGAGGTGACATTCTCCAACCCTCATACTTACATTATAGAGCGGGATGGTCTTCATCACCTTGTACTGCTTCATCGGGTCCATCTTATAGAGATGTCGATCAGTGATGAAGATTGCTCTGTCCTCAACCTTATTAAAGCGATTCACCTGCAAAGAAGCAATTTCTCCAGTCACACTAATGGTCGCAGCACAACAAGCAGAACAACCGTTYACAGCATTAAACACCTGCAAACTCACACAAAGCTCTTAAACAGGTTTACTCCATAAATCTTGAAACACTGGAAAAAGAAAAACTTTACAATCTAATTTTAAAAACAAAAATACGTAGTGTCAGAGAGGTAATATTCTCAAAGTCATCCACCAGGGCTGGGGCAATGAAGAAAAGTCGAAGACCTAGATCAAATACAGGACTTGGATGCTTTCTACTAGCAGTATTTGACTTTTATACCTCTGTCTGCTGAGCAGACTCCAAACCCGGGCAGATGCCTGTTGTTCCTATGTCGTTTACGCGATTTTGTCACCCCAGAAGAATGACACACAGTACCTGTCACGCAGAGCTATACAGCGGTCAGCCCAGTCYGTGACAGCTCAGACGTGAGAAAATTGATTCAGGGCTGAAAGCACGTGCTTGGGACCATCCTTGATCTGAGCAGGTCCCGCTTTCCTCCTTCAAAAGATCTGTGCCTTCTATGTAACTAAGCAATTTTTCCGGRAAGTGGAAAACGTGGAGCACCATCTTTCCCCTGGCCCAACCATTAGCAGATACCTTAGTTGAATAAGGGCACGCTCCACCTGTTTTGCTTAAGTTGTGCCGCTCTGCAGAAAGAAATAAAAGATGGACAGTCCAGAGRGAGTCCAAAAGAACCTAGTCGGTATCCAGGACCTAGGCAATCAACCTTGTGGAAGGAAGACAAGGTCATTTCTTGGCAAGGAGAAGACCCAAGCTGCCATGTCCTTCAGGCTGCAAAGGGTCTTGAACACCACCCTCTCTCGTCCTGAGCGAGGCTAAGTGAGGACACAGCCAACCTGGTCTAAAGTCTACAGCTGAGAACGATGCCCTGTGCCCCTTTCCATGCTCTCCTAACCCCATTACCCCAAGCCAGCACCAGTGCTCGTCTGTCCTAGCAATTCACTAACAAAAATCTTCACTTTTTTTTTTCTTTTTCCGAGATGAGCAAAGGAAGGGGACAACAAGCACCAGAGCCAGGACAAGGAAAAGGGTGAGGCTCCGGGTAACGCTAAAGGCACAGGGCAAGAAAACAAGACTGCTCCRCTTGGCAGTGGCAAGCTTTGAGATTGGTTCAGCCGTATCAGACCCTTACTCYGAGGATCAGTTTAGTCCAGAGGGGTGGACATCACTCAACTCGTATTTTAACTTGATTTTGCGTTCTCTTAAGGACATGGTACTCAAGGAAAGGACACTTAAGGCTCCCCAATGCGCTCAAGCTCCTCAAGAAAATTCTTCAAACAGGGGTTAGCTATCCATCTGCACTGGCCGGGACAACTCTGGGAACATGGAGAGCAGAGCTCCAGCAGCCAGCAAACTTCCGCATCAAAGAAGAAAGCACCTGACTGTATCTGCGCATCTCCAAGGTTAAGTGTCTGCTGAGTCAGGGTTTTTTGTTTTGTTTTATTTTTTACATGTTTTTTTAATGCCTATACTATTCTCAGGTGGTTTGGAATCTGGACTGTGATCTCCCGATTCCCACACCACTACTCTAAGGTACTTACAACTAGGAAAATTATAGTGTGCTGCTCACCACACTAAAGCGAAGAAAGGTATTTTAATCTTCAAAGGCCTGAACCCCTGAACCCTCCGATAAAGGCGGGTTACAGAGAAGACGGAACTAAACTTCTCAGAGACGTAGAGCAAGAGGACAGGAGG
>NW_028186548.1:44644-134886 GCF_003343005.1 Rhea americana
ACACTTCACATTCTCTGAACTATTCTGACAGTTGCTAATAGTTCAGCAAATACAGCTTAGTGTTGCCACTGGGAAACATTAATACCTTAATACTGCCATTGGGCTCTAGACTTTTAAATTAAAGACCAATTATAGACACACACTATAATTCAGTAAAGAGCCATTAGTTACCTGCTGAAGCAAATCACTACATTATCATGTGTAATCTCACTAGCTGTCAAAAGCAGCAGAGATTACCTGAATATATATTTCCCAAATCTCATGGAAAAATCTTAGGCATAGTCAAGAAGTTGGGGCACTTCAAGCTGAACTCAAAACACCACCCAACTGGGATACTGTTTGCATAACCAGAAAGCAGAGRAAAAGGGCAATAAAAGCCAACACCAGCAGTCCTAACCACAGTATGCAAGGAGGGCTTGAGCACAAGGAAAATACCTCTTTTTTTAAAAAAAATCAGTTATATTTAATAGTTCTGATGAGCTTAAAAATTAACTGAGGGAAAATAGCAGCATGTGAACTCSCAGGCATTCTAAAAGCAGCAAGTACCTTCGAACACAATCAAGCACAAAACACCACGTCTAAGTATTGCTTCAATCCACGTATGCTATTTCTACATACAGGAAGACACGCTATTTAAGAACCAGTTAATGAGTCAAAGTAATGTCTCCAGCAAGAGCATTCCTCCAGTCCCAGAAAAATCAACACCTTAAATCTTCAAAAATGCTGTCAGATAGGCCATCGCTGGAAAACTACTTGCAAAGATAAGCAACTGTTCACTAAAAATGTACTCCCTCAAAGGCTACAAGATACTAAACGTTGTACCTTGATGACAACATCTGATCTGGGAAAGATCCAGGAAGAAAAAAGCCAAGAAACCAGTTTTTGGTACCTTCTGGGATCGGTGTAACTGTTTGGGGATAGGGGGGAAGGGGGAAGATCATGCTACTGCAAGAAACACTCTGATATTCTCTCCRGAGGAAGGTTTTATACCCTGGTATCATGCCTCCTTTCACATCTGCTTTGTAAAGACGGAGCATCTGAGTTCCCCCCACCTCTGCCTCAGCTCTTCTCAAATATTCTTCGAGGCTGCTAATACCGTTTGGCTCCAGCGAGCGGGGTTGCTACAGAGGAAACACGTCTCACGCCGTTACAATTTGTTCGTCAAAGAGATGCCGCGCGAAAGGAGAACCAGTCTGACGCAATCCAGACTTTCCCAGGCCCGGCCCCAAGAGGCTAGGTACTAAATAGTCATGAAGCAAGATGAAAAGTTTTATCAAAAGCAAGTGGGAAAGTAGGACACAAAGTAGAAAGTATTCTTCACCAGGGCTAAAAACCAGTAACGCTGGTGTATCACAGAGATATTTATTAACCAGCTGAGAAGGGCAGACAACGGGTGAGATGCAAYGAGGCAAATGAACATAAATTGGATTTTCTTAGGTGAAGTCGACAGACAAGTGAAGAACTTGAATCCGCTCAGTCAACAGGCTGCAGATAAAGACAACGCAATGCAAATTGGAGGAGGAATACACAATACCTTTAAACTAACTAAAATCAATGCAGAAAAAGTAATGGAAGATGATTGTAGACAGCATTGGATAGATCTTGGCACAAACATGCAAGGTGGTTGCAAACAAACTAGATGTTAGCATGCATTAAAGACCAGCATGGACAACTAGAGCATGGCTGCCACAGTCTCACGCAGATTATGGTGTGAAGCACTAGGATGCAGAATGTAAAGGATATTGGAGGATGGGTTCAGAGAAGGTAAAGCGAACAACTATGGCCCAGAAAATCTCACAGGAAGAGATGCTGAATGACTGGAATTATTTTAGGAAGCAGATAAATGGAAAAAAAAATAAAGGCTATGAAACACTGAATGGTCTAGAGAAAGTAGGTTAGCAGTGTGTGGTGTTCCCCGTTGAGCCATTTGAGCCCAGTAACATAACGGACTCCACAAACCATAATTTGGCTGTGGAGCTCACTGCCACAGGACTCTTTCTGGAAGAGAAATCACACTCCATATCTTGAGAGTTTAAGCCAAAGCTACTAGAGACAAGGAGGCTTCTTCAGTTTGTCAGACCGGCAGTTGTGGTTGTGATCTGCCCCACACAGATCTCAAATTTGCTGCTGTATGGCCCTGATTTCTCAATATTTTAACTTAAAGAGTCTCACAATGACACCTGCTTATTGCCATGATCCCTCCTGAYGCATCCATCTCCCACCCACGACGCCCTTCCTCTCCTTCCCCAGGGCCCACAACTCCGTCGCCAACCCCACGCGCTGGAGAACCCTGCTGCCTTTTTCCCATTTCCAGCACAGAGCCCACGCTAACAAAACACAGCAGACCTTAGAGAGCAAAGTAACCAGTGCTATACGGAAACCCTCTCGGCAGAAGGTCTGGCAGCGGCTGCCCAGAAAGCAGGAATGGGAAGCGTGCCCAGATTTTGCAAGGCAATAGAAAATTGGTCTGCAAGTGTGTTTCCAATTCCGCTTCTTTCTTGTTTTTACCTACCGGTTTTAGTGTTTGCACCGAACAATAAATTCAACTGAACGGCTAGAGAGACACACCGGTGGGGAAGCACAGCAGAGTATCTCGCAGAGCAAGCCGATTCTGGCTGCTCTCGAGTTCAYGTCCTTCCCAATTCTTTCTAGGCAATCACTTTGCTTCAAGGTGTCTGATGCATCTATGAGCATTCCTGTAAATAACGTACGCTGCGTTTTTAGAAGTAAAATCAGCCCTTCCTAACGGGGTGCTGTCACCTGCGGAAACATGCCCAGAAAAAATTCAGACAACTAGCAAATGCCGTTATTCTTTTGATTTTGTAGGAGTAGAGACAGGCCTTATGTTCTCAGATACAGTTTATACCCTCACAGTGAACAGTCCTTCCCAGCATTGTGTTCTCTGCACCTTCTGGGCTTTTTTTTATTTATATCTTTGCTGATCCAAATGCGAGTCGGTCTTAATTTAGCTTTCCGAGTGGCTAATGGGGGAAAAGGAAGGTCTCGGTCTTTAGCAGAAAACCCTCAAAAAGAGCTTCCCAGATCTGTGCTAGAGGATCCTAAGCACTATAGTGGGGGGGAGGGCATTGCACTTTGGAAGAGATGGTCYTTTCAAGGAGGCTTGGTGCCACAGAGGACAAGGCAGTAAACAGGAAGAAAAGCCTTATTCTATAAAGGGAGAAACTGTTGTTTCCTAGGTGATGAAAAAAATAAAAATCTGACGGCATGCATGAAATATGCATTTGGTTTCCCAAGGCAAAAAGCCTGAAAGTTTCCTTTGAAAAAATAAAGAGCATGGAAATGCTCAAAAAAGATGTATTTTTCCATAGGCAGAAGCGACCTGCTTCTACCTACACTTACTGCAGGAAAGCAAGCGCATGCATATGCCATCAGCGAGACTTCAAAGTCTCTTCACATACCTTCTAAAAAAAGAACTATAAAAGTTATGGCCCAAATAGATTCACTTAACTATTATTCAGTTCAAGCTGTTGATATTAAGGCTCCACACACTCAAGCTAAAGAAAACTTTAACAGCAGTTATCGGTACTTCAAGAGCAGGTCCCTGGCTGTTGAGAGTTGTTATTACTTCCTTGACTTCACCACAGCAATGTCAATCATCAGCTAAAAAATAAAAAATAAAATCTCTCTCAAAGCACTTAATGGTTAGCAAATATCTTACAGTGTTTCCTTCACAACAGCTAGCTTTTATACATACACGGTTTTTAAATACATGAGCTCTGCGCTTAACTGGTGTCTATTTGAGTCGTCCTGTACTTATCCTTTGAATGTCATTTCTATCCAAAGAAAGCAGCGCAGAGTGCAATTATCTGATTTTTTTTTAAGAGCTGACAGCCAGCATAGCTGCTGGAAGTCRAAACCCGCCTCACGCGTGCGGTGGAATGAAGATGCTGAAACTTGCTCAGAGCTACCGAAGACAGGTCTGATGCAGCTCCAGAAATTAAACAGCCATCTCAGCTCGAAGAGCTCTCTTGCTACAGGAACACCCTTTTGCTCGATGTAGGGACCACCTAGAGGTAGCAACTACGCAGTTTGCTCGAGAAACCCCCAAACAAGCTGAAATCATGAAAACGTGCTAAAAATGAACTTGAGTAACTTTATGGATCGATGCATTCTTAAAGCATCTCATTTAAGGGAAGCAATAAAACCACCTAATAATTATTCACATTTTCATTTTTCGCTTCCCTGCTACAGCATCGCACAAGCCACGTTTCAGCTTAGAAACAACCAGACAGTTTGGCAACCGCAGCAAGCCAGGTTTAGCATAACTTCCCCGCAGCGAGAATAATTCCCTTTCAAAAGCTCTGAGCATTACTACAGCTTGCATGGGCTAACACCAAATTGCTACACTYGTGCAGGTAACATGGTGTTATATGGGAGAGCTACAGGAGGATAAAACTAAGAGGAATGGGCTTTATGAACTGGAATTAAAAAGTGGGAATGAGAAGAAATTCTCGCTGTCCCACAGCACTGAAAGCTSAGTCTCATACTGCAGTAATTGGAATTACTCTTTGTGTTAGAGGTAGGATGCTACAGCCTGTGTCTTTGACAAGATAAGTTCTCTAGTTTTAAAAAGGCAGCTTAGAAAGGATATAAATTGTTTTATGTGAAATAGTGAAAGATAGCTTAAAATCGTTTCGAGGGTAAACACTGTGTTCATCTAGTTAAGGCACAAAGTTGCTCATCTACTATAGAATTTACTATAGCTTTCACTCATGCTTACTCCGCCAATTTGATAATCAAATATAAGATGCAATAGATTACCTATAGAAGTGAAGGTTGAAAYGTGAAATGGTAAATTTCGAAATGGGGAAAATTTTGTGCTTCTGACTTTCAAAGTTAGGATTACCTTCTCATCTTTGTTCGCTTCAGGCTTGCTAGGACATTCATTTCTTGTCCATACAAGAAGGAAGAGGGAAAACAAACTGATCAACGCAAAAGAAAAAAAAAAAAGTACTACTAAACATGGATTTGAAAGGGGTCATTTCCTTTTGATTTTAAACCCAGAGAAGTACTGAAATTGCCAGTTTTACAGACACTGTTGAAGAGCTGATAAAGGTGCAGTCTTGCCCTCAATAGCAACGCTGAACTGATTTTTATCCTGMTAACCAACATTCGCCTGCGAGGGGCTTCTATTAGCTTCTTTAAGGCCATCCTTTCCCAAAAGTAGAGGCTGCACTTTCACTAAATCAAGCTATATTTTCTAACGTGGATCCTTAAGAACGCTCCAGCTGATCCACCACCAGTGGCTTTGCCAGCAAACGCAGGTTACCTTGCGTTACCTTGGCCCCCTCCTGCTCGTAGGGGTACGTATAACCGTACTTTTGAAAGCACGTGTGATCAGCAAAAGCTTTCTTCACCTCTGTAAGCAACCYTTCAGGTTCAGGAAGGAATCTATTTTATAACAGGCAACACCTACTCTGCCTGCAGACTGCTTTTACTATCGCCAGAGTGATGGGATACGAATGCAACAAACCTTGGGTGAAAACGGGCTTTTCCAGCAAGTAAGCAGGAGGAGGTACGGATCTGCGGTTCAGACCCTGCCCTTGTCATCACGTTGTCCTTTAAAGCTGAACCAGGCGCATGCGAGAGAAACGTCAGGGTTTAAAAGCTTAAAAGTTGTGTAACAGTGAGCAAAACCAAATTCCCCAAATCCCACCTTGTGCATACATAGTATTACGCACACACGGAATAATTCCCCTCACCTCCACCACCATTCCGTTCGTATTCAAGGTGGCAGTTCCTGCAGTCACATCTTTAAGGATCGAATACTGTATTTTTACAATTATTCCAGTTTAGCTAGAAACAGCAAATACAACTTAAATTYAACAGAAAGTTTCAATAAAGTAGTTATTAAACAAATTAGAATAGTGATTTTAATGACAGACACAGTAAGACTACAMTCCTAATCCTCAAGTCACTAGACCACAGTCACAGAAAGTCTTTTTCCATCAATACGAAACATGAATTCTTTTGTTTTCAGCCTCAAGTGAAAAAAAAATGGGGCAAAATTCTCCTGTATACRCACTTCTGTAACAGGGACTCCAGACAAAGTCCTACAAAATTCTAAAGAGGAGGTCTGGATTCAGACCACACCATCCTCCTTTAATCCTAACAATATAAACCTATATTCACTCAAACCACTCATTCAATTAGCAAACCACCCTCTAAAAGAGAACGTGCTGAAAGCAATCGAATATTCCACTGAAATACGTTTGTTCAGAAAGCAATAGGAGATTTCTATTTTTATACATACAAATCACTTACCGTTGTATAAATAATTTACAGTGTTACCACTAGCAAAGCAGTTTTGTTATAAAGCGAGATTTTATGTTGCAAAATGAACGTTGTTGGTACTGCTAAATATAATATTTGCAAGCTTCACAAACTAACAAATATTATGCACAAACTTCATTTCTGGCACAATGGAGACTAACTGCAATGGGACAGTTTTAGACRTAAAAAGAATACACAACTGCTTAAAATGCTGGAAAACTAGGTTCCAGGCCTGCCATTTAATTTGTTTTCGTCTACTAGTTTTGTAAAATTCAAAATATCGCCTCCTGACAAGCATTTAAAAACAGCGTAATCTTGATCATTACAAACTACCCATAAAAATTTATACGAGCACATTTTTTTAATTAGCCCTTAAAAGCTTCCAACCAAATTAACAAAAAGCAATCTGCTATGAAAAAAGTCAGATGCAAACCAGTTGCGCAGGATCAAGCAAATTTCTTCATGCCTCCAAAATGAAGAGGCCACAGAAGCCCCTAGAAACAGAGCATCCTTTGGTGCCACAGGTTCAGAGTTACCTATCAGTCAAAAAATCATGGATATTTTTCCTTGAAATACAACTGCTTTGAACTCCCACCTGTTAATGCATCTCCAGCACTACCTTTGTGCCTTCTGCTCCACAAAATTTCACCTCAGCCAGGAGAAGATTCCCCAACCCAGCTTCACGTCTCTACAGACAGCCACACACATGYTGGTTACCTTGCGGACGTGACACGAGAAGAGGACTTTCATGTACTTGTCCTTCCGTTTCAGCTCATTGGCAACAGGGGTGAAAGAGCCTGTGGTCTGAGGGTTATCTGGTCTCTGAAAGAGAAAGCACAGGCACATAATTCTTCTCGCTTACCAAAGCAATTGCATTACGTCATGCCAGGCCTGATAGAACTGTAGCTGTACCACCTAGTCTGGAGACCTCTTCCAGTCTGGAGACCTCCTCCAGTCTGCCTGGTAGAGCAGCTGCTGAACATCTGGAGTATTTTGTGCTTTCAAAAAAAACTTCACAAAAGAAAATACCTAAAGGAGGGACAGAGTAAGACGAGGTACTGCATCCTCCTTAAAAGAGAATTTTGCCTTTATGCTACTTCTTAACGCCCCTTAATTTTATCTTTACACTGACTTCCCTCCTAGCTTAAGCCACTTGAGGAGACAGTTGATGGAATTACTCATCACCATTTAAAGTTGATGGCAATGCTCAARCTCTGCTCAGTATTTAGAAAAACTGCACTTAGTAGAGTAGAAGTCAAAAACTCTCTGAAACTATACAAACCCACTTCCTGAGGAACCTTGAAAGTATTTCTCCATCCCAAGAAAGCCACAGACATTTTTTTCAAATTCTGATCCTTCTGGTGTCCTAAACTGCAGCCACTGGCAGCTTCTCCTTTTTGTTTGCATCGATCACTGCACTTGCACTCACCAGTGCGATGTAATTCCCTTCCCATGCTCTTTGTAGGCCAATATCAGCTCTGTGGCCCTTCAGCACTTCCATGGCAGCAACCTTTGCCCTCAGCTGAGGTAGGTCTTTTGGTGGGATGCTCCGGATGAGTTCACTTGCCCTCCACCTGTTAAAAAAAAAAAATTATCTCTGAATCACCGCCACAGTCTATACCACATATTATAAGGGCTCCTTCTGCCAAATCAGGCCAGCTAGGACACTTCTAGACTACAAAGGTCAGGAAGAAAAGAAGTTTTTCAATTGCCTTTGTAAAACTGGAAATTTCAGCATCACTTTGAAGTAACATACCATCTCTGGCTACCAAGAGATTTGACTGGTATACAAGAACACTTTTTCCCCCCAAATACCAAYCCCCCAAACATTCCCTACCATCCAGAAGTCTACTGCTGGCACATCTGTTTGCAATAAAGTTTTTGCTTGTCCAAGTCTTGGCTCATTTACAACATCGTTCTCCTTTAATAGCAAAAATTGGCCCTGCAATTGAAAGCTCAACCAACCGTAACATGAAACACAATAACCCATCCAATACTTCACACCGTGAACCAGCCTTCAGCAACAATATCAGTTCTCAAGGATTAATGCTATGAAGGCGCCGAGCAACTAAAAGTTTGTAGTTAGGATAATTCAGCATATTCAGAGAATGAGACTCTCTGCCCAGAGAGGTTACAGATGGTCTTCAAGATGCAGCTGGAAAAGAAAAACAAGGCTGACCTGATCTAGTGCTAGTGGTAGTCCTGCTTCAAGCAGGTGGCTGGACTGGACATCTCCAGCCTCACCAGCCAGCGTTTCTCCTGCTCTGTAACTGCTTCATAAGTCACCATTTTTATAGTTACTTTCCAAATTGCAATTATAATTACTTTGTCTACAATACCAGACTTACCAGAGGAAAAAGTCACTAGTTTTTAAGATATTAGGAAATTGTAATAAATGCATTGAACATCTCTTTTGCAGATAGAATATGGTGAATAGTGGAACATCACTACTGCAGAAAAGTACTSCTTTACTATAAGAAGTCTTGAGGGAGTCAAGAGGACTCCTTTTCTCTTACCCGCTGCACAACATCAGCTGGTCCTTTCTTTTAAGACAAATCAAAAAAGGCAAGATGGGCCAAGGAAGGAAACGTAATGTCCATCTCAACTAGACCTTAGAAATAAAATGATTATTTGCATGGTCAAGGGTACAGAGGTCACCAACATCTTCATCTCTGAAGCCAGGCTAATGTTCTTCAGTTATTTTTCTGAAACAAGGGATGGCTGTTCACCCTTCTAGGCTTGACTGGAAAGACAAAAGAGTTTCTTCCTACCTGTGGTAAATTGTCTGAAGGGCTTCTTCAAACCGGCGCAGCACTTTTGGTGGAGTGGGCCATTGCACATGCTTGCCATAATCCTTCATTGACCTCACATTTTGAAAGCGTCGGGCAACTTCATGAATGTAGGACTTCACTTTGTAGTGGCGGTAATACTTGAGTATTGTGAGGGCAGCCCGTGTCCTCTTATAGCGCAGGCGGGCCAAAGTACCCCTCCAAACCTARGAGTCAGTGGAGAAGACAGTTTGAGCAATTCAAAGCAGGGAAATTTTCTGACCACATTTTCTGGAAATTTTCTGGACTGCTAAAATGCAGAAATACGTTAGGAAGTTGAAAGGAAGCGACTTTTCCGTGCCAATCAAACCCAGTTAAAACATCTCTGAACAGACACTGTGATTACCTGTGGATTTAGAAACAACTTTAACTCTGATTAAAAGAGTAAGATTGCTTTGAAAATAGTTTAGCAAAATGGCTGTTCTAGCCGTGTGCTGAAAAGTAAGCAAACTTGCTATATGAATGCCATCTGCAAAATGCCATGCAAATAYGCACGCTGGGACATCGCGCGGGCTGACTGCCTGAGCACTGGTATCAACTCCTGCCTCAGCTGAAGAGCAATTTCTCTACACGATGAAGCATGGCAACATGCAGCCCAACTGGGCATGTTGTGCTGTTTCTATCCCACAACCGGAAAAAATACATATTCACCTGAGCAYTCTCAAGCTAACGTGCATGTTCCCMAMAAAATTGTGAACGACTGCAGTTCCCCTCTAGTATGATCCACCACGATGAAGACTATTTTTGTTTCCTCGTAGAATTAAGCTGGAAGGATAACGAGCTTCCTACATACGGAGAGTGCTTCACCTCGGGCTCTGCTGGAGAGTTTATTCCCCCCTTGAGAAACATCCTACAGCCCCATTGATGCACATCAAGCCTTCTATCTACAGAAGAACTAATCAATTATCTGAGGCATTTTCCAAAAYATTTGCTTTATGAAGCCAATGTCAAAGGTTCTCCTGACAATTTTACTGATAATCTTGATATAAGGCTGAGATAAGCTATACGTAGCAAGAAGTAAAGCAGATGTGAGGAGGCGCTCTTCCCTGTGCATCAAAATTCAAAGACGGAGCATGTTTTCCTCCAGCCTCTTTCAGAGTAACTACTCCTCGTTCTCCTTCAGCCTCACTGCCCCTGTAGTCCCTATAGGACTTTTCTTGTTCATAACACATATGATCCACCTAGCTYGGACAGAGCCTGAGAAGTTGCTTTAGCACCCATTGCTTCACTGGCACGTTTAACATCCTCTAAAGCACATTTGTGTTCTGGCATGCCAAAAGAGTCAAGACCCTACATCAAGCCACCCAAACGTTAGACAGTAAGGCCGAGACAATCCACCTCTCACTTGCATTTTAGTGTGACAAACACTGAGAGTTTGCCACGTTTAACACTTTCTTCCAACATAGCAACCAGTCCYTGACAGTCCCTGAAATAATATTAAGTCATCCCACACCCTATCCCRTTCTGTCGAATATTTAACATGATGAAGGCCAAATTGCAGCTTCTAAGTCACATATGGCTGAGAGGCAGATGAAGCACAGTGCACTCATCAACTGTGTGTTGCACATTGTTGCTAGGAAGAGGGAGTGGGAGAGGAGAAAGGAATTTATCTTGGACATCAAAATGCAAGAAATGAAGCAAACAAGTAAGCAAGCAGGGGAACAAGCTACACATGTAAGATGACTGAGGGCAACTTGCTCCCTAACAAYCCCTGATGCCAGCCAGTGCCAGGATCCACTGTTCTGATGAGTGATGTGGAAATATAGTCTATTTATTTCTTTAACGTATCTAATGCTTATTGAAACCTAGGATGTTCATGTCCGAGTGCATCTTAGATTCAGAAACACTATGAATTTGACTCAGTCAGCAACTAGGATGGAATAATTGAGCATCGAAAGACCACTGAAGCATCACCTGATTTGTGTCTATRTCTAAAATGTCTTGAGATATTTAAACACAGACTGAAGTGTCACAAAATATATCTGCAAGAAATACATGGACAGTAAGCCGTAAGATAAGGGAAAACTGGGCAAAAATCTGCTATTCAGCTTCTTATCTTTTAATAGGAACTGTAATGAAGAACAAAGGGTTCCAGGTAGCAGCTCTACAGCCTTCTGGAAAGAACTTGCACAGCAAATTCGCGTAAGCTAGGGAGGACTTTGTAGAGCACCACTTGATCCGTCAGTTCTTCTCAAAAGGATTTTGTTTTGTTTTTAGATACAGAACAAAGTCTTAATTTTATTTACTTGCTCTCGAGGTCTCTTTTGCCATGGTTACTTTATTTTGCTATTTTTTGACACCAGTCAGACATCCRTGGAACAAGGGCACTGTAACAGATTGCCCCGATGTTGTATCAGCTGCATCGCTGCAGAAATTGGCTTCACAGCAAGAACTGCCACAATTGCTACAAACACTAGCCTTCCAAATCCAATTATCCCACCGAGGCATGCCCCTTGGCTACAGCAAACAGTAAAYTATTAATGAAAAGCATGTCCTCAAATCAAGTTGTCATAACTGCACAACCTCAATCATAGCAAGGACCTATCTAATAGCCAAAATAGCAGCTCCTCCCAAATACCACAAGTAACAAGGCAAAGATGGAAAAAATCTTCTCCCAGGGAACAGGGCACCAGTTTAAATGAATTGTTTTCCTGGCTTTGGTGGTGTGTGTGTTTTGTGGKTTTTTTTTTTCCCCCCCTTGCCTTCAAAGCCAGGGCTCAGCTCTGCTTAAGGCAGTAATGTTGGGACTGCCAAGGCAAGCAGACTGCCTGATGGTCTAGCAGCCTCTTCCAGCAACATGGACCCTTCAAACCTACAAACAAGAGCAAGCTGTCAAAACAACAAAGTCCTCGGTCAGCAGCCACTTGATAAACTCAGCATCATGTAGCTGTGAGCTAGCGGGTTAGAGCTGCATGACAGTCCAACAAGGATGCTACCAACACATACCCTTCTGATACTTAAATATTGAGAGATCACTACCTATCAAATTCTCCCGTCCTCCCTTAGGTTCATCACTCAAAAGCATTCAGCACTGCAAAATAATAATAATAAAAAAAATCACATTCCCAGGGCTGAGTTTTTCATGGCACTTAATAGATATTATACACAGGTTCTCACATTGCAAAAGCTGTATTTCTGTTGTATGMTGGAGGGCACTCGTAGAGCCAAACGGGGGGGAGATCAGCATGCCAAAAACACAGTGGAAAGACGATCTGTGCATCCAGAGTTCTACTTCTTTCTTTCCAGCTCTCTGTGCCCAAACAAGATACTATCCAAACCTTTTGCATGTACAGTTCAGAAAGGATTCAACAGCTAACATGCATCGCCTTTCTGAAACTTGCAATCAGCTGAGCAGCTTTCATYTTGAACTGAAATCACAGTTACACGCCAGCAAGCTGGTATTTCAGCACTTGCATCTAGCAAATCTTGCAAGGATAGACCAAGTAAGTYTGAGAATCCCAATGACCAGCATCGTTCCTTCTACAACTAGTGACAATTGCTTTACCACCTTTCCTGTGGCTTTAACTTCAGGTTTACCTGGTTTGTCAGAGAAATGGGACTAAAGATAACTCTGCCCCTTTCYGACCACCTGTGATTGCCCTAATATCTTCTGAATCTCTAGCCAGCTTCAAGCAAATCTGACAGAGGAACAGAAGACCCCAAATCTCTACATCTTTTCAGGAAAAATCACCATCAGAGTAGAAAGAGCTTCAGATTAGAGTGGCAACGTTGGAAAAGCTTCAGAACAAGCTCAAGAGCCATCTGTTTTGTTTCATCTCCAAGTCCCAACCAGCACATGAGTAGCTCCTAGCCAGGCAGGGCCACATGAGACTGAGTGCCAAGCCAACCTGGTAGAGGATACCAGAAGGATCTGGCAGCATCGCAGGCGGAAGAGGAGGGTATAGGTGCATGCAGGGCACACGGGAAGGAGTGGAGGATATGACGAGGAAGCCCGGAAAGCACTGGCAGTGAAGAGGTCAAAAGTGTGTTCGTTGCAGCTGTGGGATGTCAGTGGTGCAGCACAAACCCATGGAAAGCCGAGCTCAGGGAGGAGTTTGTCTGCTGACAGTTTGCAAAGCAACACAGCGAAGAGCAGACTCCAAAGGAATCGATTTTGCAATCAATTACYGCAGCGCTGAGCGACCAAGCGAGAGCAAGAGCCGTGGTGCAGGACACTGTGGAACAGCTGGTGCTTCACAAGAAGAGCTGCCCAAGGAGACAGGGCAGAGGTAGGGTACAGGAAGGGGAATAACAGGCAGCAGGTGTCAGCTCCAATGTGTGCGTGTACAGGAAAGGGGACCTTAAACAAGAACAGAAAAGCAGAGACTTATGAGCAGAGGTAAGTTAAAATTGGAAAGAAAAGTAGAGTTTCYAGGCTTTTTTCCAACCTTTCCTCCCCATCTACTCCTTACCTTTAGTCTCTCCACATCTCTTTCTCTCAACACCTCTGTCTTCTCCTCTGTGCCAGGTGAAGACAGATTAAGAGTGCAAGCGAAACGATGACTAAAAGCCTAGGAGAACGGGTAGTGAGAAAGGAAATGGTTGGGGGAAAARGGTCTGAACAGCACAAGAAATCCAGTCAAAACCTCTTGAACATTAGTTAGAGTGTTCCTATGGTTGCTTCCGAAATAGGGACTTGCACAAAAAGAAACGGAGCATTCATCGAAACCAAGAAAGAGTCATAATATATTTTATCTTATGAGAAATACTGAAATCTTCCCTGAAGTATGTTTAATGCCCATGTTTTTGTTTAAAATTTAATGAATTCAAAGTCAAATGAACAAAAAAGAAGATCTGGACATGCCTTTAAAGTCAGCTTAAAAATTCAGTGAGCTTCCTCCAAAATTTCTATGATTAAATAAACCTTCTACAGATCAAGTCCATCATCTTAGCAGAAAATCCTTTGCAGCACACGAAATATTTTGARCTCATCTGCAGCCTGCTTGTAAGCTCAGAACTTCCCATAAAATATTTTTTTTTAAGAGAAAAAAACAGGCCCTGTAGAAAGCAGGGAAAACTAGCAGACTAGGTTGGCTGGGTCCAGAACGGTGAGAATGCCTCGCTCATCGTTCTTCCGTGGAAAAAAAGGATAATCTAGGTTTGACCTAGATGCTGCAGTCTCTTTGAATTTAGAAGAAAACCTACCCAGCACGTGATCTAAACTTATAAACAAGCAAATAAATGCAGGTAATTCAGAAAACAAAACCAAGCCCTTCTAAATTAAACACCGGTGCTATATATATATATATAATTTTCTTTTTTTTTTTTGAGCAGTGCTACAGCTAACTAAACCTCGGAAAACTATTTCATGCTTGCYGTAACACAGTACACCTCCTCCCACTAGGCCTCCTTCACACTTGCCTGAACTATTTCATGATCAATATTTCATGCTGCCCTAGCAAAAGGTGCCCTCCAGGCATCCCAACTGCAAAGAATAAAACAAAAGCTCGCTAGAAATTCACACAGACACGAACCTTCCTGCACAGCTTTAAAGGACCTCAAACGGGAAAGGTTATTAAATATTTAAGTCAACAGTGCGGCACAGAAGCCGCATGCAGTCCCGCCACCGGGTCCTCCGAGGCGTCGCAGTTTGAATAAATGCTCCACTCTGAAGCAAGCTTTAATTATACCATTCCTGATTGCTTTTGAAAGAGGTCATCTCCTTGCAGAGCACAGACATGACGGAACGGCTAATATTCCCGTGCAACAGCCGCTGGGTCCTTGCGCGTCCCACACGATTGGAGACGTTGCACTTTCACAACTCAAGTGGATTCAGGTTCTGTAGAAGGTTTGAGGCAAATGCTTTCAAATCCAGGTCTCCCAGTGCTAGCAGAGCGCAGTACAGATCATACGAGCAGCAAGTGGGAAGAGCTGCTTAATTTACAAGATGCCAACTTTCTCTTTTTTCGCAGGAGTCAGCTAAACAGTGTCTATTCTGCAGCTCTACTTAACAGAAACAATATTCCCCACAAGCTAGGAAAGAAAGAGGAGTCTCTCTTATCCTTATTAATTAGCTTGCACCACATAGATTGCATCCAGTGATAAATACAACAAATATCAAATGATCACGGGATGTATGCAAGCAGCACGAATGAGGCTCACGGATGTACACATGAAATATTGGATGAAGAGCTGCTGCGGGTTTCCTCYGCAGCTCATTCGGCTGCTCAGCAATAGCTTTAACGGATGTTATGTGGCTGCATGGACCCATCTTTCCTCAAGGCTGAGCCTGAACCTCAGCTGTAAAACTTCATCAGCCAAAAACCTCAGGAGAACCCTTCCCCTTCTGCTCGTAAGGACGTGCTACGTCCGCGCGGTGCCCTTAGCGATGCACTCACTGCTTCTTGGCTGCGCTCTACAGAGTTTCCTGCCTCTGACAGTGACCAGGAAAGGAAGATGCTGGGAGAAAGGAGATACCCTGGATGAGCAGATGAAGGTAACTGCCAGGTCTCCTCTGCTAAGGAAACAGAGAAGTTCGCAATCACCAGAAAAAGGCTGCTGCCATTGGAACAAGGTAGGAAGCTTCTCGTGTCCCATGAGAATTCATGACACAATTTTTCATGCTTAAGAAACCAAAATACAGGTCATTCCCTGATCTCCAGTGATTTTCCACTGGTAAAGGCTGCAAGGACAACCAAGAGCTCCAAATACGGCGCAGTTAAATAAACCAGTACATTGCTGCGCAGAAGATGTCCGAGAGGAAATGCAAGAAGCCTAAAGAGTCCTGAGTGGAGAGTTTAAACGGGTTAAACTATTCGCTCTCCTCTTCAGCACAGGAATTAATGGTTATCAGATGAACCTGGAGAAGCCAGGACCAAAACAAACAAAGCAAAATTGCTCTTTCCACAGGGAGGCAGCTGAGCAGTGGAACTCCTCGCCAAAGGATGCTACAAAACCTAAAAGCCAACAACACACGTCTAAGGACAAGTTCAGAGAAGAGAAATCCACTGGGTGTTACCAAATAGAAAGAAAACACGTCCAGCTCAGGTCAGCCCAAGTTCAAAGGGGAGTATTAAGGAGAGGCATGATGARCACTCGCCCCGCTGCAGCCTTCCCTCGGCATCTGCTCACCATCACTCGCAGGGCCATGACTGTGGTCCAGGGGGACCTTCAGTCTGACACAGCGCAGCAGCTGTTCCAGTTTAAGACCTACATCCATTTAGCGAAGCAGCTGAGAATTAAGCTCGCGCTGCACTTCTGAAGTTGTGACAGCACTGCTCTATTAATAAGCTTTTCCCGAACGGATAGCAGATAAAAGCAAAAAAAAAAAAAAAAAAAAAAAAAAAAAAAAAAAAAGCCATGCATAGACCTAGCTCATTTTATTTACCTTTGTTCAAAGGACAGGAATGTCGGAATGTCAATGTAGCATGCACCTCTGCTAGCTACTAAAATATGCTTATTTTTGCTCAAAAGCCCCATAAYGAAGGAGCAGCTTACTATGCACCTCCATGAAGGAACGGTAACTTCTTCAAACTGACTCCGATTGCCTGCAGTGTCCTGCTGGGAAAGGCTGTATATGCCCAGAAATTGTCTGTTCATTTTTCCCTTAGCACAGGCACAGCTCAGGTGATCCTGGTATTTTTATTATCATGTTAAATTAAGACCTTTCTCAAGGTAAGGTTGCTGAATACTGTGCATGCTTGGTTGCACTTTAATTAAAGCATGCTGCACTGGCACTATTTCTATAACTGAAACAAGCCTTGAAGAGATCTGGAGATGCAGCAGATCACTAGCTTTTCAAAAATGAAAAGCTAAAGCACAGCGGAAAATAATTCCCTTCCACGAAAACAACAAGGAAGCATCACTGGCAATGAGGGCCAAATCTGGTCTTCCAAACTTGTGTGTGATGCACATGAACCAGCATTAAAAAAAAATACCAAAACTACGAAAGGGTGGTGTTAGAACCCAAAATACCTAATTTACATGATCAGAACCTAAAAGGTTTGCTTAACAAACATGCAGCTGCAAAGGTATTTGAAAGAATCCCATTCGAGAGGGGAGAAAAGCCGTATTTGAGTGAGACCGGGATTTCTGCAGAAACACAGGCATGCAGCACACACGCTCCAAACCCACCGGTGCTGGAGCACAGTGTTGATTGCTCTATGGAAATCAACTCAGATACCTTTGAAAATCCTTCTGACCCCTCCGCAAACCAAAAACAGCTAAAGCAAAGCCTGAAAAAACAGGATGGAACAAGCAGTAGGACGCATTAACGCTTCACGGTAGGCATTGCAGCTASCTTTGCAGCAGTCGTTTTGCAAACACTACTGCAAAAAACAGAAGACTAAATTCAAGTATTTGCAGACTCCTGCAGTTACCTGCTCTGCTGTTGCAGCCAGATGCTTTGCTCTGGCCTGAGCTTATTGAAGGAGTTCACATATTTAGCAACAAAATACAGCCGTGCTCTCCGGGAGACTGGTGATAGGCTTAGTTTTTTATTTTGTTTTTCCTCAAACGCAGGTGAGTTCACCAAGCAGCCCTAACAGCTATGACACTCAAGATCTCAAAGCTGAGACACTACAAAGTTTTCTTAGACTGAAGAGTCTGGGAATAGGCAGCTGCCTGGYCTTCCACGTTGCTGGGCCATGTTTTTCAAGTAGACATGCACACACACATCCTCTCTTCTCCTCCCCGCCAAACAATAAACGTGTGTTTGCATTTATTCAGATTAAAGTATGTTTTTGCGGTATTTCCTGGAGGAGAAAACAGATAATAAGTATACAGTCAGGTGCTCCATCGCAGCTGATGCTGGAAGGGAAGGATCCTGTAACCTTCTCTCTCTCTGCTCTCCCCTGGGGCCACGTTCCTGCCAGCATCGGGGCTCAGCTGAATGAGGGTGAGCTGCTCRGGGAGCTGAAGTGGCAGACGACTGTCCCCTTTCTCTTTTTTTGTAGAATTTTGGAGTTTTACATGTCTCAGTGCAGTCACTGGGGCAGACATGAGCAATGCTACTAGCACAAGGGAGACCGCCAGCATGGGAAAAGCAGCTGGAGCAGCTAGCTAGGAGCTCAGCTTGGCCATACTGGCRTACTGTCGGCAGGGAGGACGCATTCGATTCTTCATTTCACTCGGTCCTTCCCAGTACACCTGTGCTTTGGAAGGAGCTACAGCATCTCCTTTCCCAGCTTCTTCCTGCCAAAGCCTCGCAAGCTCAAAGCTTCAGCACACGCCACAAAGCCACAGGTATTTATACATTTATTTTCACTTCTATGCAGAACTTCACCAAAGCATGCCCACAGGATGGTAAATGCCTTGAGTTGGGACAGCAAATGTGTTGCATCACCCTTTACTGGGGTCACCGAGCAGAAGCCTTCATCAGATTACTGCCGTGTCCACAATCCGACACGGGAAACGCGTCCTTTGTCGGAGCGACAGCTTCCTTTTGGAGCAAACGCTTCCTCGCCCGCCAYGCTTCAAGGACTCATGGGGACCGAGAAGAAAGGGAAGGTGAAACATTAAATTATGACAAGTCAGCCATGGTTCTCTTTTCGGCTGTTCCCCGCTGAGGGTAGGACAAAGTTGCCATGGTGATGACAGCTGCAGGGGTGCGAGTGACAGCTCGAGAGAGAGAGGAAGGTCTGGAAAGCAGAACGCCAAAAGTGCAGGGGAAAAACCCCAATGCTGCCAGCGCGAGCTCTCAGCGCGTGCACGCAGGCGAGCCGGCGCGGAAGGACCGCGTGGTCGTATTTGGAGGGAGCTTTAATGCATCCACAGCGTGCACCAAAGCCATGGCAGCTTCCTTGCTGTCTCAATTTTCTCCCGGTTTTAGAGGGCTTCCRTGCACAAGAATTTTTGTGCAAGCAGATATGGGGTTGCAGTGCTTCCCTCTGYATTAAACAGGAAAGATTTAGTGACATGATTACCATATGCAGCTGTACCAGGCYGATAAAATTGCACTGGAATAGCGCACTAAATTATATTGACAAGATACATCATCTTTGCACGCTGCACGTGCTGCCTGGCTGGGCTCCTCTCCTGAACAAAGCCCTGTTCTGCAAAGCTAATGAATATGAGGGAACGCTTCCAAGGGCAGAAAAGCAGCAGAGTTTTATGGCAGCCTTTTTAAAAAAAGAAAAATAAAGGAAGAAAAAAAAATAGAGATGCTTCATCTGCATTCATGAAGACCACTGTATTGATGGCAAGACCAAAGGTATAGTAAATAAGCTCAAATGCAGCACATGAAAAGAAGTGATGTTCCCATCTAGTGCTTCTAAAACGAGTTAAGCTCGGGCAACTCTATCTCAACTGCCATAGGAGTTTTCTAATGCAGGGCAGCTTTCGCTCGCAAAATCCTCCAGGAGCCAACGAGTTCCCACAGTTAAACCAGTATCTCATCTGCTTACTGGTTTGGTTCGATTTTAAGCATGTTTTACCTAATATTTTACCACTGAAGAAAGGGGAGAATTGAAGGTAATGCTAAAGGAGAAGACATTCAGATGTGCAACAGAAAGAAAACAAAATTATCAATGCACATTGGAAGTCAGTTTTCATACAGCTTAACCGCAGTCATACGAAGCACATTCTTGCCATTTATTAAACCCGAGAACCAGCATTATGGTAAAGGGTTAAAAGTTACACGYGAGATGAAGCTCGGCGGATAATTACCAAATCTCCTTTGAAAGCCTTTTGTTTTGTACGACAGCGCTAAACCACATAATATCAGTAATTAGAAACGAAGGCATACATTTACAACAAACCAAGAAGCAGAACTGCTACAAGCAGAGCCTTCTTTCATCTRAAATCATTTCTGCGCACAGAAAATTGCTGTTGGATCCCAGCCTGCTTTTAAAACTACGCCTTACAATTTCCCCTCAATTTTTCTAATCACACGAGCGCCTACTGTCGCAACACCGCATTTTATCTACGGCCGCCTTTGCTGAATTCAAATCCGAGGAAATTCAATGCAATAAAAGGGCAAAATGTTTCTGTTAAACCCAGCTCGCGTCCCCCTCTCTTTTCGGATTTAATCTTGTGATCCGTGGAAGGATCAGTTTGTCTTAATCAGCCTGCRGTGCTTACAGGCAAAAAATGAAGTCAGGCCGAGCAGCGCGAAATGAAACCGTCACGCGAGCGTCGCACGGACAAGGAAAAGCGAGCCGGGAAGCGAAATAAAGACAGGCAAAATCGCCTCAGTGTTTTCGGCGCTTTGCAGTCGCAGATGCTGTTTTTTATCGYGCCGCTTGTTCCTCTTCCAGCGCTGCCGGTCCGCGAGCGCCCCATCTACCGGCAGCTGAACGCACGCCGGGCGCAGCGTCGCCGGAGCGCGGTGCAACGCCAGCCGCAACGCGCAACGCAACGGGGACGCACGAGAAACGGGAGGGAACTCGTGAGACAGCAGCAAGCTTCCTCCGGACGGATTTAACACGCTACGAGGTATTTAATTACGCGTCTGTAAACATCAAGGCAGCTCTCAACACGAGCTCAAGCACTTCACTGATGAGCTGCTCAGTAAGCACGTACTCCTTCGCGGGTTTTGCCTTTAGCTGCAAGTCCAGGACTCCAAAGAGCCTCTCCCCATCACTTTGCAAGCATTTTAGAGCAYGCTGAAGAGCACCCGGCAAGTACAGAGACACAGGTGAACCACAGCGCGTTCACACTACAGAAGAGGAGCTCTGGTTACACAGTTTTCTTTATAGACTAAAATCTTCGGTAGCTTGAGCACTTCCGAGGGAGCTCATCTCTTCCCTACAGCCTTTTATCCAGAATCTTGCCAGAGATTTCTCGGAGAGAAGTTAAGAAAAAGCTGAGTCCAGCTGTCCTACTTGAGCATTTTGTGCAGAAGGCAGACATCTCCAAGACGTGCACCAGCCTCTCTCCAGGCAGGGGCGCGGAGAAACTAGGGAGGCAGGTCTGAGGGCCGTACGACGGCGTGCACTGGGAACTGAGCGTTTGCCACTTTTGCTAATCGTCCCAACAAGAGAAAGGAAAACCCAAAAGCACTGCAGTTACTATAATATATATAGTTACATACAAGTTATATGTATTCCAGTATGCCAGCTGCCACACAGCCATACTATATTAAGTCCATCCCAGAGCTGGACGGTTGATCCATCAGTCCTGCTCACGTTATCGCCTACCGGCGAAAAGAAATCTTTAGTCCTGTCCTCCTCCAACTCTGCTGAAGCCAGCCCAGGTGAGAGCCCAGGCTATGCAATTCTGAAGTTTCCATTGAAAGGAAAGGCCAGCAGCAACCGCCCAAAAATTGGCAGGCTGCTGCCAAATTTGTGCCTCCCACCGCTTAGCAGATTTTATCCGAAGGAGGAGTTTCAGCGCTCACCCTGCAGTGAGACGCTCTGTTTGCACAGAACGGATTGGATCCTAAATTTTTTTCTTCAGTAACTCTCTCTTCTAATTTCAAAAGAGGTCACCTCTCAATTCCTCAGATGTTTAATATGAAAACTCGGGTYGCTTGGGAGCAAGCTGGTCCTCTCCGCAGCTCCGCTCAACAAGAAACTAATTAGCTCCCCTCATATCATTATGAGAAGAGAGAGGGACTCCAGATTGGTGGCATGACCCAAAGAATTCACTGACTGCACCAAATAAGATCAATGTGCTTGAAAAAGTAGCTGCAGCCAGGGGACTCCCTGCAGGAAAGGGGAGGGAGCCCGGTGCGAGTGAAGCTAATTATCCACAAAATCTTGCAGAGATGAATGGGAAGGGCTTGAAGGCTACACAGATCAGCCAGTTCGCTCCAGTACCACAGTCCGAACAAGCTTTCAGAGAAGTACGCTGCCATTTCTAGATGAGGGAGCTGGAAGAAGGCAGGAAGTAATCTAAGGTGGCTGTTGTGAAGTCCATCAGCAGGGCAAGCAGAATACTGCTAAAAAAGCAAAGAAAATACTGGACTACAATGCTCAGAAACAGGCTCGTCCTGCATTTCCTAAGCAGCCTGAATTTTGCATTTCCAGAAAAAYTGATCACATGTATTCCAAATTTACAGAATTCCCTACTAAAGGGAAACCATGCAATCTGACACAACAAATACCAGCACAGATGCAATTCCGGACTCCTCACTTGCTGCTGCCTTACTGGAAGGAAATCAGATCAAATGCACTGTTAATCCAACAAATGAGAGCATTTCGCAAAACTACTAAAGCTTGCATGGGATAACGTTTTCCCTTCAGGGTCCTCCTCTCCACCAAAAGCGTTGTGGCTACAAAGTTTGTGCAAATTCCATGTTAACTGAATAGCTTAGAGTAGGCTTTTTCTGTGCAAAGTTTTTATAACTGTACGCCAGCAGTTTCTATTTCGGGCAGACAAAACGGGGTTCAGAAGGTCTGTTGTTTCCCRAGTTCCAAGAATGACAAAGGAAAAAGTTTTAAGAAATGTTTCTAAAAACCTTTTCTTCTACACAACAATCCCTACTAGCGCAAAGTCAGTTCTGCCATTTCTCTGGCCGTGACAGTTGGAGGTTGTTGCTCCTTTGCTGGGCAGATCATGTTCATTCCGAACAGTTGTTGGCAAGTGTCAGATAGGAGCTAGACAACATGCTGCAAGGAACTGAATTAAACTCACCARCCTTGATTTGAGACTGACAAGTAAAACTCCCAAACGGGAAGAAAGTCTGTCCCATTACAGTGGAAGTTTCTGTGGTGGTATGCCACCTCTGAAAGAGTGGTGAAACCCAAGACCTCCTTCCTATGGTATTTAGGATGATCCAAAGTAGTAGAAGGGTAGATGTAAGATTGCAGCTGATGGAAAACCAGCTCTTTTTTTTTTTTCCTCCTCCTGCGTATGTTGCCTTTGAAGTTACAAAGCCAGCTTCTCCTGCTGCAGTCCCAAAGTGATTTACGAGTTAACTAACTCCTAACAAAATCCCTGTTGCTTAGAAGAGTATCCTCACAAGCAAAATCTGAGATGTGTTTGGTCCTGAAGCAATAGAATGGCAAATTATTTGTCCTAAGGATAAAAACAGGAAGATCACGAGCTCAAACCCCACCTTCTGAGGGGTGAGACGCACGCAGAGGTCCTGCTGCACAGTGCCTTAGGTGTCTTACCCTTCATAATGCTAAGGGCCTTCTATTTGCAATTCTGTAGACCATCTTTCACTCACTGCTCTGTTATTCATTCACCCACGCTGCCGGGGCAGCACCTTCTAGAGACTCCGGGCAGCGCTTTCCTTTGCTGTTCTTCTGCTGTTCCCTCCAGGCCTTGCAAACTCCAACRCTGTTGTTACGACAGGTTCTCACGGGAAGTGATTGCCACCGGCGTGCAAATCCTCTCTTCTTCCCCCTCTCTCTTTCCCCCCCCCACCCCCATGCCTATGGTTTACGTTAGGGGACTCAAAACGTATGCAAAAGCTCAGTAACACACAAGATGTAGCCCCTGGTCCCAGACAACGTATCCACCAAACAGCACTAACAGTACCAAAAGAGCACCCAACAGCCAGTCTGAGCAGGTCCTGGTGATGTTTATATAATTATTGTGGGACAAGGATGATGAGGGAGACCGCATGCAGCACCACAGAGGACACCCAGGGAGGATGTTCATCAACAGTTCATCAACAGATCCCGTCGCTTCTCTTTCTGGTTGGCTTCTGGGGAGAGTCTCCTCTTTTCCTTTTCTCACTCCTTCTCTCTCTCTCCTTTCTCCTCTTCCCCTCCRTAAGTTCTAACATTAGTCAATGTAAGCCATCAGTGATGGACCCACTGATAAATTTTTATGCATGCAAGCTTGTCTCAACACCCATTATGCACCAGCCCTCTACGTTTATCCAAAAAGGTTCCTTTAAGTTTCTATGAGACCTATTCTTACTGACTAAAGAGCAAGTTTTTTAAGAACATCCAAAAATCTTGCAGGTTCTACAGATCATAATATATCACACAACATCAAGACTTCTGTGCAGCCACAGATCACTACTGAAAGAGCTTTAAAACAAACAAAAAACCCATACAAATACAAACAAACAAAAAGATCAAGCAGTAATCAAACTGCATTTCAATTYGTGCAAAACTGCCACTTTTGCAAGCGAGTCTGGAAAGGGAACAAAGATATTTCATAGAACTCRGACGGAGTTTTACCTTCTGTAGGAAGAGGACGATCCTCACAAGCATCTTGGCATGCAGATCCTCCAGGGTGAATAGTGTCCGGGGCGTGCGGATGAAAATCTTGGTCTTTCCATAAGCAACRTCATGCTGAAATCCACAGCACTCTATGAGCTTCTTCACAGCTTCTTTGTCTGATGGGAGGTCGTGGTTTGGCCAAGTGAATTCCGAGATCATCTTGTACCTGGAATTACAAAGAAATGCAAATTTGTCATCTGTGTTCTTAAGAGGGTCAACCCTTCAATGTATTTTAGAAATCACCGTGATATAATTTCTCATAAAACCGACCACAGGTGGAAGAATTCGGACGTTCTGCATGGAAAAATCCAAAAGCCAAGGGAAGAGAACGTAAGAGGTGCGATTTTGTGAGCCACCAAAACCAGATGCTGTGAGGAGCTCACTTCATTAGTGCACAAACGATGCAACACGGTCAGTCTCACCAATATTTTCCTGCAGATTTGGCAGCTCTATTACTCACTCTCGGCGTTCAATTTTGAAATACTTTGCAAGGACGGAAGGCTTTGGTTTGCTCGCACTCTGTGTCAGAAGTCAGCTGCAATCAACCATTTAGTCAGAAAACCTAGACTTAAAAATCCTGCAAATAATGTTTTTATCATCGTTTTGTACCATTTTGAGTGAACTTCATTATTTACCGAAGTAGCAGATAGCAGACTGCCAGGTAGTACAAACACCAGTGCCTGTAATGGCTGTTCAATCGTTCACTCTAGTCTGGACTCTCCAAACTACTTTTCACAGGAAAAAAAGAAGTTGCAGTTTGGAACTAACAAAACTAWGAACCAAACATCAAAATAGCAATGTCTGGACTCTGCTCTCAGTAAGATTTACCACCTTTAAGAAGTGCTGAATGGATGAATAGGTGCTTGCAAAAAGCAACAATGAATTTTCTACATATGATTTAYGGACATAATCAAAAATGTAATAGACATTTTCACTTGAATATTATCCATATTCACGTTCTAAATAAAACATGCATGCAGCAGTCTTACCCACTTCTCTATTTAAAAGCCTATGATCCAAGTTAAGCATCAATCTCAATGTCTTAGACATTCAGATTTTTCGAAATTTTCAGCTAGTTATATATGGACAAAACAATAAACCTTTATAGGAGGGACTGAGTACACCAAAAATAGGAACCGCTCAACACACTAAAATAAAGCTGAACAGAAATATACCACGCTGTCACTTTAATTCATCAAATTAACCTTTCCAAATTAGTCTTTGAAGAGAGAGAGGAAAAAAAAAAAGGAGACACATACGTGGTGTCTAAACAGGGCACACTATCAGCTCGAGGGTTACAGTAGACAGACTAGAGATCTTCCTGATAAATAAAACAGGCATATGAAAAAAAAAGTCTCAGACTCATAACAGAAGACTTTGCATTTATTCTTGGTTGGCAGAAGCACTCCCTCTCCCSAATACACATGGGACATAAATATTTTACACAGATATCAAAACACTTTCACTGATTTCTTTCCTATTCTTAGCAGGAAAATGTTCCCCTAGTAATTAATTTAGTGGGATTTGAGTAGGAAAATCTTGCTCTGCAAGTCATTTACGCCTGGGGGAGGGGAAAAAAAGAAGAAGAAAAAAAAAAGCAATTGGGGTGGCAATGAAAACCCACCTTTTCTTGAACAGACCTGCTCAGCTGAGGGGCTACTGCAAACAGGATAACATTTCAGAGAACTGAAAAGCTGCCCAGCAAAAGCAGTAATTTCAAATTCTCTTCCTCCTTTACAACAAAAAAACGAGGCTATGTTATTCAAAGAGACCCCAGGCCAATCTGACCGTCTCCCTCCTGGACCATACGTGGTGGGACTCGTGGTGCAATATCGTGGCAGGTCTTTTCGTTCCTCCAACGGCACGTGCAGGGCAATGCCGCTAACKCCTTCCCTACAGCAAGGAGCGTGACCTGGATGCCACAACGAGTCTAAATCCCAACCTCGTTGCTAATTATAGCGAGGCAGAAGCCAAAATAAATCTGCTTTCAGACAGCACAACCCTTCCCCATCCCTTTTGCCTAAAGATCTCGACAGCTTTCAAGGTCACTCATATATTAAACATCCTTTTCCAAGCTGCCTTTGTTTCTCCTTCTATTTAGCTCTAGAAACACTGGACGTGCACAAGGTTGCTCCTACAGCTCACGATTCCCAGCGCCACTCTCCTAAAACTGAGAGCGAGCCTCTACTGCAAAACACGGGGTCTGCCCGTGAAGCAGGGCCGTATCTTCCCTCCGCCGCCGTTCAGTTCACGGATATCGCAGTGTCGTTTTCATGCTATGTTTAACGTTGCCTTAAAATAGGCATGTGGCTGCCTTAACAGAGAGAGGGTTGGGTTACACGATTCCCATCCGCACAYGCCCGCGGGGGCCTCACAGGCGCCGTTCTCCCCCCTTCCCTCGCCCGCACCCCTTTCTGAAATCCACTCGACATTTTTTTTTTTGGTGGTAAATTTTATGCTAAGCCCAAAACACATGACACTTTTTTTGTGTTAAGGCTTTGCGGTCAAGCCTGTTAAGGCACGCGGTCTCGACGTGCATTTTGCCCCACTCGAAGATGCAGTTTACCAAGCGAAAGCAAAGCATCTCTAGGTTCAACAACAACAACAAATATTTAGATCTTATCTTCCACCAATTGGTAAGGGCAGACTGGTTTTATTTAACCCGTTCTTATACAGKGCTCAAATATGAATCTTCTCAAGTATATGGAAATGCTGAAAAGGACATTAGTAGCCTTAATTGAGCTTCATGCTATTTTCTTCCGCTCAATATGAGATAGACTACGCCACAGTGTTTTAGAGCTAAAGAGCACCAAACTCTTTCTTTTCCTATGGAAGAGAAAAAGTTACTTGTGTACACATGCCAATACATATACATGCACACATATACATATATACGTGCGTGTATGTAAGTATGCATGCACATCTATCTCCCCCCACTGCCAAAAGARGGATCAGCAAAACACAGGGCAATAAAATCCAACTGGGCAGATGTCCAGATCTCCTGGGAGCTCCTTGGAAGACAAGCCAAGAGAAGGTCGGCCTGGGCAGAAAGCAAGTTCAGAACATCTCCCGCGAAACCCAGCCTGTCGAAGGCTTGGGCAAGACTTCTCCCTGTTGACCAGAGCTCAGCAAATCTGAAAGCTTCGGGGGCCTGTAAAGGAGTTTGACAAGTGTTTGTGGGACTGAGCTTTTATGAGAACTTTCCTAAATGTAAGCAAACAGATGGCATTGGGTTATGTCCTAAGATCACCTCTTGCTGAGTCCAGAGCTGAAGGGCCTGGATGCCCCTGCCTGCCACCAAAATGGCRCTGTGAGGAAAGGAAGAGAAACCCCTTATGATCCGTATCCAGAAGCCATCCCAAAAATACGTAGCTCGTACCACAAGTCATATTCACCCAGCCCCTTTTGAGAGGTAAGTCTCACCCAAAGGTGAGGAACAAAGAATTCTGCCTCGGTAAAAGGAAAAATAAAATCAAATAAAAACAATGCCAAGGGACATGCCAGAAGATTTTGGTTTTAGATTTCAAAAAGTTAATGTAAAGGAAACTCAACTGAGAGCAATACTGTGGCATGCAAATACAGCATTTGATATCTTGCACTTTAGATGTTTAATCCTACCGCAGGGTTCTGCCGCACAAATGTTACAATAGGCTATAAAAGCTGTACCAGTTGCCATGTGCTAATTTGGTTTACTGCCTGCTAACACCTCTTCTGGTCTTGAGCTTACAGGATCTCATCAAACATTCATTAAAAACAAAGCAGCTGTTTATATTAATAGCAATTATACAAATGTTACGAGTGAGTTGTAACGAATCCCACAAATGAGGGCAGAAGCATGCCCTAATCGCTGTGTAACGTTTAAGAAAATTGATACACAATTTACCATTCGTGTAAGCTGTATTTGTTAAGCCATAGCCTTTAGTTCTACTTCAGGTATCATGAAATATCCAGGCAAACCTTCACTGTGAACAGCAAGGTATCTTTCAACAGCGCTTTGTTTCTAACATGCGACATCCCACCTGCTTAAATAGTTTGATTTTTTTTTTCCTACCTTCAGGGCCCATTTCTCCCCTGACTCAATAAGAGAAGTCAAAATCAATTCAATACTTCACCAGCAAGAGGATAAATTCTTAGCACCTATACTAATTGACTGAGGCTCTAAGACAAATTTCTATCTAAAACATTTCATTTGACACAAGTCTCGTAGGAATGAAGAGGGCAAGAAGTACCAAAAACATGTTTTAACGGGGTCAAGTTATTATCCCTTCGTCAGTCTTTCAGTTTTTAAAGTCAGAGGTTCCTTCCTGCACACACGTAACGTCACTAYGCACCAGCATGTGCTTCCCAAGACACACCAGATCTGTCCGTCTCTCTCCCTGCAACAATTAGACAATATTCAGAGAGAAAAGAGAAGCTAATTAGTTCTGGTTTTAGGATTATGCTCTGGAGATGATCTTCCTTGCAAGCTCATTCTGAAGAGACTAAGACAGCTGTAGAATTGTAGCATGAAGAGGTCCCACCTGCTGGAGGGCCAAGAAAGCACCCGTAAACACATCTGCTGCCCCAAGATGAGAAGGCAATCAGAGCCCTTGATAGACTTGTGTTTTATTGTACCCAATAGTAGACACTAAAAATCAACAAAAAAAAAAACCACACGCCCTATGATCAAAAGCAAAGTATCACAAGCCCAGAGGATTCAGGACTCGCTCTTTACTCCAAAGAGCACATCTCCTTCAAATGCCCTAGTTGGCTTGCTAAGGTCACTTGCCAGCGTCCTTCTTACCTGTGAAGAAACTTCTCATATGTTTGGCGGTAGGCAAATCCTGCTCGACGGACTCTCACGTTCTCCAAAAGGCCAAGGTATTCAACCTGATGCCTGCACCGTTCCTCGTCGAAGAGCTGTGGTGACTTCTTATCGTTGGGCTTAATGCAACGGACATAATATGGTTCCTAAGGGGGACAAATCAAACCGGGTTTCACTCAGAAAGAAAAAGTCTGTGCAGGTGCTATCGTTTCCAATYGAAAAAATTAAAATGTCCGTCTACCTTAGTCATTTGAATAAGGTTTGATTTCTTAACAGGAATTACAAAGTTAGAACAGAAAAGATTGAAGATTGGTGCATAACACGTTCCTCCCCTTAGCAGTCTGCAACAAGATCTACTGTAGAATCAATGCTGCTCATTCAAGTTAAACTGCCCTTTTTTCTGCTRTACATCAAAATCGGTTTCACATCCCTCTTCGCCACAGCCTTTGATGATAATGAAGACAGTTTTCATAGAAGACCCAGCAAACAATATAAATGCATTAGCCTGATTATAAGATGAGGCTTTTCAAATATCGACATCTAAAAAAAGTCTGGATTGCTCTATTATCTTTAAAATACGCTGAATGCATCTCCTCTAACAGCTGTAGCAATGTACTTGAATGATGAATATCCCTAAACACTACTCYGTGCAGGGCAAAAAAACAAGTACCTTTCAGCTCGGTTCACCATCACAAGCAACACACCTCCTGTGAGACCTGCTACAGGACAAACGCAAGCCCCAGGACGTGAGCTCTCCTTTCTGCACCACTTTGGAGCTGCTCGTGACAAAGAACATTACACTGGCTCTGGGAGCTTTTCTTCAACGCTGCCTGCACGGTCCTGCTCTGCATCAAATGAACTGACATAAGAGAGTTAAGGTCAGAGCCCCACAAGGTTGCACCTTAATCAGGCTGCAGTCAGGAGAAGTCAGTCCCATACACGGCCCTGCTAGAGGATCTGGGGGGGGGGGTTTGATGTTATTTTAATTTTTGAGATTTAAGGCAACTTTATGTATATATTTGCAAATACACACACACACATACAGAAATACATATACATATATAGGTATACGTATATGTGTGTGGGTAGGAGTATATGTATGTATGTTATATATAACTAGCACCAATACTTGCAGAGGAAGGCTATCATTATTTTCAACTAAAGTACTTCCATCATGCTGGGTTTTGAAGTTCATTCATTTCTTTCTTTTCTTTGTTAGCTCTTGTTATCCCATATCTGGCTTCACTGGAGGGAAAAGCAATGACTAAGCTTCATAAAAGGTCAAAAGGCCCACCTCAGTTTTTCAAGGTACAATTTTGTTCTCATAATATTAACATATATTATTAAAAAAAAAAAAAAGCCCTTGCAAAAGGAGTGGCATATTCTGCAGGCTGGCAGCGGCCAGTGACAAGGAGAGAACTCAAATGAGGATCCCACCAACTCGTTCAGGTCAGAAGGCCACGACATATCCGGAGATGGCTTCTGAGGACATGTTAAAGATGCCCCTACGCTTGAGTGTTTCAAAAACCAGTTGAAGGCAAAGATCAGTTGTCTGTTTAAAATCTTAATACTAACAGGTTTAAAATTTCATAATCACATCTGATAATCAGAAATGAAATTTCAGCAATTCTCTCCTGGGCTAGAAGAAACTGTCAGGCGGCTGCAGAAGCACGTGCGAAACTGTTCTCAGAGTAAGCAGAGACTCACTCTCAAAACGCAGGGCTACACCAAGGGCGCTCCACAAGAGCCTGGTCCGTGTCCTGTACTACCTGACAGTTTCATTAGTGATTTGAATGCAGGAATAGAGTGTGTTTACTACATCTGCAGGCAACATACTTTCAGAGTGCAAGGTCAAAACTCGTAACAACTTTGATAAATGGGAGAAGTGGTCTGGAAAAAAAATGGCATGAATTTAACAAGGACAAATGCAAAGTTCTACATTTAGAGCAAAATAATTGTACAAAAAAACCCCAAACACTACTGATTAGACACTAGAGCTAAAAAAAAAGATCTGTGAGTCCTAGCTGAACATGAGTCAAGTTCATGCTTTTCTAACAGAGAGGCATATGAACAGGAAAACCATTTGTAAGAAAGAAAAGAATATTTAGATTTCTACTTGTCTGAACATTGCAATCAGTTTGGGCACCGCAGTTCAAGTGGGCTGCAAACAGAGGTGAGTCAGTCCAGAGAACAAGAATGATCAAAAGATCTCGCAAACATGACGCAGAGGGTAAGTGGGTTTTAGTCTATAAGGACTGAAACACATCATCATCCTAATGTTACGCTTAACATACGTAAACAGCAAATATGAAGAGAAATAAATATTCTGTCTGACAGTAAAGACCCCCTGGCTTCAACCGCAGCACAGAAGTTCAGATAAGGCACCAGGAGAATAAGGAATGGGAACACGATGCCTATGGGAAGGAGGGGAATCTCCATCCCAGGAGAGAACAGACTGGACGAACATCTGTATTGAAAAGATGTAGGCAGCGGTGCCCTCAAACAGGGGGATGAACTAGATGCACTCCCAAGGTCCCCTTTAGCCCTCTTTTCTATGATTTGTAGGTCRCTGTCCTAAACTTAGGATAACGCGAGGCCTCAAATTGCTATTTTTCCCTTCAGTAATACTGAGGAAATGAGATCATCCTTGAATATCCTGGATAGTCCTGACATGACCTGAAGGTATGCAGCACTACTGACAGGCAAACGGAGCTTCCACACACGCTACCGAATATGAATAAGCCAAAATACAGAGGGGCATGGAAAAGTAGAGCTGCGTATCCTGGAAGCTGATGCAAGAGACTGGACTTCTGGAGGAAGACGCTGGACTGCAACATTTCCCTGCTTTCTCAGGGATGTGACCCACAGCATCAAGCTGTGCTTTTTTCCTGGGTGGTTTTCCTTGGGACAGGAACGTACTGGTGGAAAACAGCACTGAGGAGAGCGAGCAAAATCGAAACCAATCAACCATACATGAGTTGGCAGCATCCACATTCTGTCTGGTCCTTCATGCAGCAACCCAGGAGGAAGCCGAGGGGAGCACGTGGGCCAACAAAGATGCAAAGCTATTGCCGCGGGCAATATAAATTCAAGCACTATTTTCCTTCTCACGCAGCGACTTCATCTCGTTCTGACAGAGGAAGCACGAAGCGCTTCAGGGACAGCTCTTGCTTGGCTCCTTTCCTTCCCGGGGAGGCTACGGCAAACTTGGCACAGAGCGGAGAAAACGGCCCCGCTTCCAAGTAACTGGCTGAGCTCTCTGGAAAGGCAGCTCCARGAGTTTAAGAGAGATTTATGCATTAATTTCTTTGGCTTTCTCCYGGGTCTTTGTTCACTCAGCTCACTCGTCCTACAGGCAACCTGCACGGGTGACAATTTTTGCTTAAGTTGGAGAATGCCATCGCGACACAGGAAYGCAGCGGTCACCCGAGCTCTTCAAACCCTCTCTTGGACATCATCTGTGGAGCTCTGAAGGTCAGAGCAGCCTGTTTGAACTTAATACTCATTCTTCTTTTGTGTAGGGAACCAAAGCAGAAGATCAGCTTGATATGCTCATAGCAGCTACTACTAATGAGGAGGAGGAGTTTGCCGGACCTGACGCCTGCAGCTGGTAACCTCTGTACCATAATCTCTAAACTGTCTGGCAAGAAACAWAAGCCAGGTCATTTATCGGCCATAACAAGTCTTCTAACAAACTGGAAATAAGCTATTTCTGGTAACAGCAAGATGTACGGAGAACTCCTGAAATTACAGCTGAACTTAGAAGCTATAAATCAATCTGCAACCGCGGAGGTGAACGGTCTGTAATTCTCCCCAWCTCCTTTTGCTAATATTCAGCTCAGATCACTTCTTCACCCACACATTAGTCACCTTTAGCCACAGAGCTGTCCTAGCTGACCCTATTGCTAGGGTCACTAACACCACAAAGAAGCCAGAACATGACAAATCTGCCCTCAACATCAGATGCAACAAAMTGGTATTAAGATGAATATAGGTCTTCTGATGAGATTAATATACATACAATCCACAGAACTGCAATATCTTGAAAGCATACTGAACAGCAGCAAGCAAGTTAAAGAACTTATCAGGAGCATGAAGTCAAAAGTGCATCCCATCACTGCACTTCAAGGGAAAGGGCCTCACTTGTTCATTAGTGACATTACAGTGTCCCAGTTCACAGCTAGGTATTTTTGCAAATACATAAATTCCCTTTATCACATGCAGATAAGTCTGCTTGGGCTGTCACTCACGTCTTTGCCAATCAAATACACAACATCCCTCAATGCAGAAATCTGTGCTTCCTGACTTCAAGCCCAACACAAAGGAGTGAGTGACAGTATCTGCATTTAATGTAGAAGGTAGAAGGCGAAACGCTGCTTTCCTTTTGGAAAACATAAGCAGGAAGTTCCTGCGCAGACAGGAGATCATCTATCAGTGCAATTACCATGCAATTAAAGCCTCTCAGCAATGCAAGCTACTAGGATAAACTCTAAAGTAGATTATTCCACACTTACAATCCCACCAGCCTCATCTCTTCAGGGGGATAATTATCTCATTCTCATTACCACACCCTGAGGCTGTCAAGACTCAAAGTTGCATTTTGCAAAACAGAAGAACTGAAATATAGAGACACAAAGACCCTAGTCCTAAAAGCTGTTTAGATGTCTAATAGCGATCTGTATTTTTTTATTTTCTATTTTTTTTAAACCAAGGTTGATTTGTAAAGTTGAAAGAAAACAAAATGGTTTGAAGTCTCTGCACTCTAACTAACTCCTCTTTGAAAGATTTTTTTTTTCTATAGTTTATAGCTGATTGGACGAAAGAARGTTAGGACACAGAACCAACAAATCTGGGCCAAATATGTCCAATCAGTTACAATGATGACATTTTAACTTACTAGAGGTGAAGCCTGTCAACACGGATAGGAGAGGAGAGGTACAGAATTTACGGAAAAAAAAAAGAAAAAAAGAAATCAGATAAAAGGAGTTAGAGGAGGAAAAAAAAATGAATGCCTAAAGAGAGTTCCTGGAGAAGCTCATCATTTGTAACAGTGTCAGCCAAAGGACTTCCATTGTGAACACTTAGAAGAACAAGAAAAAAAACAAAGTAATCCATCACCAAAAGACCAAATCCTCAAGAGAAAAGCATGGACAGAAAACCACATGCTTGAGAAATGTCATATGGCAATATGACCACTCYGTAAAGCTATCTTCTTCCTTTCTTTTCTTCCAAAAGCATTTAGTTCTATCTACCACACTTTTCTGCCCAAACATTCAGGGTGTACATTTAGAGGATTAGTTTCTTTCTTTCTTTTTTTTTTTTCCCAAGCATACCAGTAGTGATAAGAGCCTCTTCAGCTCAGCATCCTTCAAAAGCATTATTCGCAAGATCACGTACTTGTAAGGGTAAGTGTAGATACAAGCTAAGGTTAAATCTGTAGTTGTGAACAGCTCTTGCATTGTTATCAACACTTCTAAGTTACTCACCCTGACAGAGGCATTTGAYGTGTGTACTATGTTTTACAACAGATTTGACTATTATGTGGTTTCTTCTCTGAATTTCACTGAATACCTGAAACTGAGGCATAGAGAACCGAAATRACTTACCTATATTCACACAGCTTGCAAAATCCAGAGACCAAATTCAGTCTATCATAAGCTCATAAGTCTCACCTTCAAATTCTACGTAAAAACCACACCACCTGCCCCTGCATCCCAGGAGCTTCAGAACTCTGCTTCATCATTAAACTCCAGGATTAAACCAGAATAGCAATGAAAGAGAATTTTAAATGTGGTTACTCTAAATATTGGAAAAATTGTAGTACCTACAGCATTAGCTGGTTCTTTGTCTACTGAATTTTAGTTTCGTTTCTGATATGATTAAGAGTTGTCCAGAGTTGCTAATTACAAATAAATTCAAGGTAACATGAACTTGAACTCATACTGGCCAGTAAATTATATTTTGAATATTTATTTTCAACAACATCTAATTTCCATTCACACAAATACACTAACCACTGTGGTTTGTTATATTAATATAGTTCCACATGACAAATTAAAGCATTCTTAAGGAGTTCTCTATTCTTTCTTTCTTCTCCTTTCCTTTAACATCTTCCATTACAAAAATTTGAGAGACTAACTTAATATTTTGTCACTTTGAGAAAAGCACTTCATGCACTCAGTCCTGAAGGCATGAGCATAATCCCGTTCCACTCTAACACATAACAATACCTGCAGATCTCTACAAACATAGCGTCCAAAGAAACTTCTCCAGCCAGCAAAGCAAAGCTCAAGAATCAATTTGTAAGGGAAAAAACAGTGCAAGTTCCCTTGTCAACTCAGGAGTTCAGGAAATGAGACTAACTTGGGAAGCTGAAAAAGTGTACATACGCTAATACGTATGGATGTATTAGAGTTTTGTGTAACAGTTTCCATGTTCCTTTTTTTTTTTTCATAGAAATGGAGAAGGGAGCAAGAAACAGAAAATCAAATGACCCAAGAGAACTGCAAATAGCTTTAGAAAAAGTCTAAGATGTCTTCWAGGAAGAAGATACCTGGGTAGATCCACACAGATGTTTTACCTTTCCAAGGCAGATCCCAACCTCAGCTGGCAYATAAACTCTTAGAGAAACATCACTGAAGAACATGCCTCAGCCTTTTTAGCCTGGATGGAACAGATWAAGTATGCCAGGCATGTCCTGTGCTCCTCACCTAGTTCAAGTGGGCTTGTCTAGCACYACTTGCAGGACACCCTGCCCTCAGCACCAAGCCTTCAGCTATGGCTGTGGCACATAGACATCCTCCAACCAGAGCTACRCATCAATAGGGGCACTTCTGAAGACAAAACCCCCAATCCAGCAGAGAATACGCTGTTATTAAGGAACTCTCAGCACGTCACATGGTGGGTCACAGCTCAGTCAACTGCTTTCTGACTTACTCCTGCTCACCAAATTAGCATCTTTGGGGACTGTGCTCCCAAGGCGACAGGTTTAAAGGTATTGCTGACTCTGCCGAAAACACTGCAGCTTTTCTAGAAGGCCAAGCAAGTTATCAATGAAGATTGTCATTCTGTTCCAGCACTGTAGAAATAGAGCATATAAACACAGTTTAAAGCATTTTACAGAGAGAGAAATTAAACAAGAGCAAACAGCCGAGGTGGATTTTGAGGTTAGGAAGAGGAAAGCAGCACTGACTGCACTTACATATCTGCACACTCAGATAAAGTTAGTAAATCACCAGGTCATACTGCAACAAAATCCAAGCCTATCTTCATCTTGGTTTTTGAGAAACAGTTGAAAATACACAAACAACTGATATTACCTCTCCCTATGAAACTCATTCCTCTGACATCTGTAGACAATAGCAACTAGCCCACCACTTGTGCAACACTGTTTTCACAGGGCTGGTTTTCATCAGCTGTTGCCACAGGCTTCCCAGAAAAGTCCTGCAGGGTCCAAACCACAGTCAGACATGCAGAAGTTGTCATTTTTGGATCCCCAGAAGTACAATGCTGGTCCTGGCCTAAGCTCGGGAAAAATGAGTAATACAACCCAAGGGAAGGAACCACAGCACCAGTAACTGCARTAAGTGGTATCCCTCCGAAAGAGGCGGTGGTTTAGTCAGTCCAGTAACAACTGTTCACCCTCTCTCCAGCCCCTAGCACAAGCAGGAGAGCTGAGACAAGTATCCAAACTGGCAATGACTCACAGGCAAAGTATCCCATTTATTTGTGCATAACCAGTGTCTAGCAAAACATGGTTCAAATGCCCAGAGTTATCAGCTTGCTAATAATACGCACATGTTATTAACTGTCCAAAAAGTCACCTCGGAGAGGCCCTGAGGCCACAACTGTCASGGAGCAGCAAGGGACAGATAGCTGGGATGTGATGGGGATATCAGGGCTGGCAGGGCAGGGGCCTTGCTGGGCAGTGCCCTGTCCCACCATGCCCAGACAAGGTGCATAGGGCAGACCCAGAGACTGTGGTCAGGTTCCACCAAGGTTTGAGATCCCCAGGCAAATCTACGGTAACAAGGTAGGTCCAAGGGCATCCAGAAAGTCAATCTGCAAGTTAGGATCAGACCCAGAGATTGGCGGACAGGTCCATGGTGACAARGCAGGTCCAAGATCAGGCCAGGATGTCAAGCCACATGCCGGTAGCTGGATGAGCAAAGTCAGGCAAGGACAGGGCTGTGACCAAGCTGGAGACTGACAAGTAACTTGGAGGCAGCGCAGGCAGGGACTGAAAGCCCTGAGCCAAGTGGGCCTGTGGGCAGGGTGGCTCCACATGAAGTTGGTCTGGGCCATTAAGGCCTACTCTGACAACAGTGCCCAAACAGCGGCATTAATTCTTTCAAGTTGGTTTTACTGTTTGAAGTAGACAACATTTGTGTTTAGGAGCCTTATTTAAACAATCCATCCTTTTTAGAACACCCCAAAATTCAGATCCTTTCAAGTAACACAAGCTTGGTTTCATGAAGGGTCTCATCATTTTTTTTTCGTTTGAGATGTACACAAGCCAGGCTCCCCACTAAAAATAATTAAAGTCCAACGACGTAAGTGAGTTTGCAAACTTAAGTACCTACAAATATCGTTCTGCAAGGAGCATTAGGCATACAAACTTCTAAAGAGCAAGTCTGCAAGTGCAAACTCCCCAGCTTTTCCCCCTTCCTTCTGGCCTTCCCTTATGCTAAAGGCTGGCCATAAAACACTACAGCCCTTCCTCAGCTTCTTACTGCATGGCAAGAGTTAAGTCCTGACGAATACCACAGTTTAGGGAGAGCCCTCCCTTTAACAGGAACCCTAACCCTTTGGGAAATACAACACTAAGACAATTCTCTCCACTGCTATTTAAAGGAATGCATTCAGACACACAGAGTTGCAATGAACTCACCAGCTTAACTTTGATTTGGAAGCAATTTCTGTTTACGGTCTATTCTTGAAAAAGGTTGCCATTTGCGATAGGGATACTGATGATAAATAGACTGAAACCAATTCATTTCACATAAGCCAGGCAGCCTTCAACGATGAATTCTGATACCTACTGACTCAAAATGGATAAYGTGTGATATAAACCCTCCATCTCCCACTGTGGATTGCAGAAATTGTTCCGAACACTACAACGCAAGGCATTCTTTTGCCTATTTTATTTGTCCAAATACAAAGTGACCTAGAATGATCTCTTTCAAATAAACAAGCAAATCAAGTTATTCCATGAACACCTGCTGAATCTTCCCACTAACTGCTCCCTGCAACCTTTCCCTTGATCACAACCCGCTCACGCAATACCCCCAGCAGTTTTTGTCTGCATCACTTGAACCACCTCACTGCGGTACTCCAGGTTCCCGACCTGTTTGGCTAGACAAGAGATAACACATGACCAGTCTGATCGCTGCTATCTCACCACAGAGGAGAACCACATTAAGAATAAGTGGCAGAAATCAATCTTTTTCCTCTCATTTTCACAACATGTAGAAAAACCTTTCTGCATTCTGTATCAAGTTTAAGTTAGGGGTGGCCAACAAAGTTATTGGGACTGGTAGATCACGTACATCTTGTTTCCTTGGGAAAAACACACTAAAATAAAGTCTGTCTCCTCCTCACTCCCATCAAAGTCACAGTCACCTTCTCCATCACCCACAGTTTAGGTTTCACCATCCAGGAAAGCTCCTGGCTGCACAAGCAGCAGTGTAGGACCTCTCTCAGCTTCTACCAACAGYGCCTGCTTAAAGCCAGGCCTGGCCTTGTGCTAACTAGGGCCTCCTCTTAACAGCCTTTAGTCATAGACTTCCTGGGGAGAGCTATGGGCTTTATTCCTCTATCAGAAAGCTCAACGAGCACCTCGAGTCCATTTTGGTCGGGCTTGTGCATCCTCCCGCRGATTTACTGCCAATCATCAACCCATTCCGGGACTAGAATTCAAAAGTATAAAACAAATGTGTTTTCATGTAATTTTGGAAGCTGGCTCAATATATTATTTCCTGCAACATTCCCAGTGTGGATAGTTCTCTCTTCCTGTGTTCTCTGTCAGCACTGCATGACCATGCTCTGACCAACACAGCAGCTATTAAGCCCTCATTAGTCATGCGTTTGCCACTGCAGGCAAAAAATTCCGCTATCGCTTAAACTCTTCTCAGGCTCCTCTTATTAGAACAAAGATCATCTTTCTACAAAGCTTTTCCTGGTTTTACCACATCTGTGTTCATGCCCCATCCCCCTCTCTCCAGACCTTGCACTATTAACAYTTCCCTTGCTACCGCAATTCCCCCGAAAATAGTCTGAACATTGTTTGATGTTGCTTAATTATTCTGACTGTTAATATACACCCTCATTCCGGGGTCATTGCTCTTCTGTAGTCAACACCCCCCTTCYATGTCACAACCAAAATGCCAGAAGTCCAGCAAGGTCACCCAGTAGCAGTAACATCCAAACATTTCTTGGTGATCTCTGCTCACATGAGGGATCACTCTGCTCTTTTGGCTCCTTAGCTGCCCTGCATTTAAACAGCCTCATTTCGAGTTCACCCCACCACATAACTCCCTCAACACAAGGCTGTGCTCACCAAACCAGTACTTTCCGCTAAACAAAAATATATATATATATTATTTAGTAACATAAAAAGGTCTCACTTCACACCATCTCGCACAGCAAAGGAAGGGAATGGAGGAAATCACACAGGTCTGTCTTTATTTTCACAAAAGTTGTTTTGCCCACTGTAAAATCAAAGCTAATCTGGCATTGATCAGCTTGTATTTCAGACTGATTACAACGACAGGAACATGACAGAGAAGCTACACCTAAGCAACCAGAAGTTGGAGTCAGTTTTGACACAGAAGTATTTACCTTGGATGCCAAGTTGTCCACTAGTGCAATCATGGAGTTCTTAAAAAGGGTAGCAGCTGTCAAAGGTCGCTTGGTCACCTCAGTGATGCTCAGTTTACCTTCAGGCCACATCATCTTCAACACAGGATTAGAGCTAAAAGACAATCTCTTTAATTGCACAGTCTAACAGCAGGGCAATAAATGATCTACTAAACTTAAAGCTGCCTGCTTCTGTCCAAATCTACTGGTGTTTTCAGCTCAGAAACGTATCAGCCAAACCAGTATGTCATTCTTGGCCAAAATATTCCTTGCTCTTGAGCAATATATAGTCCAAGCTTACAACTAAMCACCCTGGAAGAATGACAAGTGCATTCTCCTCTTCAGATAGAGAGGTGCACTAATGGGATAGTACAAATACYGCACAAGTGATCTATCAAAAACCGAGTCTGCCTCACTGACACAAGCATAAAGAGGAATTTAATCAAAATAGAAAAGAGTAAGATCATAGCCCACAGCATCCTCCCTTGAAACTCACTATTTGATTTCAAGCCATACTCCTGCACTATTCTTGATGTATAAAATAATTTCTACGTTTTAGTCTATGTTTTCTTGAAGGGCTGAAGGTGAAGTAAAATGGTCACGATGGATGGCAAGAGCGCTGGAACAGACAAAAGCTCAAAGCAGTTAAGGGATCTAATGTCCAATCTATCACATGCATTAACGTGCCCTAAGTGGTCTTTGCGAATAGTCTTTCCCAGAGACTTAGCTGAAACCAAAGGCTACATTTAGTAAGACCTCTATACAGCAAATATTTTGCAGGTTTTTTGGTTAATAGGAAGTCTTGAAAATATGAACAGCAAGACTGTTCAAAGGAGTCCACTGAGTATACATGATAAGACAGTAAACTAAGATAATAGTTTTATTAGCTTTTAACCAAGGTAAACAGAACTGTCCAAGCAGCTTCTAGGCTATTTTGTGTTGACTCCCACTCTTATCAAAGTCTGTGAAAGGTTGAGACAGACAACATTTAGAAAAGAATTAAAGCGCATTTAATGCCAGTCTGCAAGGAAGAGTCTTCTGGAGAGCTTATATATACATATGTATGTTTTGATAGGATTTCAAATTTGCTTGTCAAAGGCAAATATCAGTTACTTAATTAGTATTTATGATAAGTGACTATACGATTTAAATCTGTCATGCCAAAGGTTTGAATCCTCTTCATATACTCTGTTTGCTCTTTTTTGTCCACACTCCAAATCTTTCAAAAAAGGGCTTTTAGTTGGGGTTTGACAAGATTTACTCTTGAGCAAATGCTAMTCAATAGCTTAAGCACTGATTTAAAAAATAAAATAAAAGATCAGTATTGGTACATCTGCRGCTGGTCAAAAAAGCGGTTAATGACAAACCAAGCAGTACAGGTAGCCTCTACACAGCTATCTTGATTGCACAATGTCCTGGATTCAAACAAACGCTTCAGATTTACTTAAATTAAAGATTACATCAGAGGGAAAACAACATACACAGGATATGGATTTTATCTTGGAAAAAACTGTAGCAGGTCAGCTTTCAGGTCACGGTGGAGAGTCAAACATCAGATCCCAAAGCACTGTTTACTACGACTGCTAATGCACGTGTCACACATGTAGTAAAGATAGCACCAGTGAAAACATTAAGCTATTCTAGGATCCACTCTATAAAAAAAAGGATGACAACAAAYAAGACTTAAAAGGAAGCTCATTAAAGATTTTTATACCTACCTGTTGTACATGAGGCGCTTGAAGTCCTGAAATAAAGTGTCCTTGTTTTTGTCAATAAATCCAGTGACTGAGTAACTAGGAAAAGAAAACAAGAGTTAACTGCAAAGAAGCAGAGTCCTTTTCTGAGCTGCTGCTATTGCCTGTGGAATCGGTATCCCTGCACTCCTACAAACAGATGCTAATCAGAAATGCAGCTCTGTTTTCCAACCTATCACTAATTTGCCACACAAGTACTGTGCAGGACCCRGATCTTTGTGCCTAGCTTTCCACCTCTCGTGGGGGAAGAACCTAGTTTTAGAAAAMTATTTGAATGATGCAGGTGAAGCACATGATGGCTGAGACCCATAAAAGGACTTGGACAAGTTGCAGACTGCCCAAACTCAAGAGTTAGGATCAAGAGTTACGCTCACGAGTTCTGATTTTAAACTCRAAGCCTGCGTTTCTGCTAAATCCTAGATTTCAAGTTTTGCTTTTCCACATGCCTAGTCTGTCACTCTCTTGGTGTCAAAGAAAATTCTCCAGCGGGAGTGCCTGAAATCAAGATTAGCCAATAACCAGGTGATTAGGGAACTCTTGGAAATAACACAAATCTGGGATTCTTCCTGACCTGAAAGACTACTGAAATTCATCTCTTCTCCAAGGCTCAAGACAGGGAGCTGTCTGTTCAYGATRGCAAAGTCCAGAAACTCCTTGTTCRGTGAATCCCAAACTCAGCTGCTTGCCCTTGTACCCCCCAGTTTTAGACTCCATCCCCATCCTGGGACACCAGCTCCTGAACTGCAAAAGCCCTTGGATCCAGGGCATGCCTCAATCTCACCGTTCCCCAGAACATAAYTTAGGCTTAAATACTATATGCAGATATTTCCATGTTTCACTTTTGGTTTAGAAAATTTGCAGCCACTGGCAGCGCAGAAGTTGCATCCGCCAACATGACACCACGTATTTTTATTAGCAAAATCTTTCAAAAGCGGGTATATCCATCGGCAATCATTGATCAAGGACTCTGTAACAAGATCTGATATCACTGAATGGGCTGCACCGGTTACTTTTAGTTACTAGTTACTTTTATAAATTAAAGGTAGATCTAATCCTAATGTAAAAGGTGTAAAATTCTTTCCTCKTTATCTCCCTTTGGATTTTGCTAGCACAGGGAGTTACACAAATCCTAAAGTGACTATTAAATCATGTCAGTGATATTCSCGACAAGCATCTTTCACTTCAACTTAGTCCACTCCACATCACTATGAAATACTGCAGCAACTGTAAACTTCAGGTACGGAAAACTTTATAACTTGAATGAGAAAGACTCCTTGTACTGACATTTATTTCAGTTTAACAGTACTCTGCATTTTGAGTCTGCTGAAAYTGATGTGAGAATTTAAAGCTAGAGAGTTATATAACGGTACAAAACAGATGTCTAAAACAGATTTTATTAGCTCAGTATAGTCTTTTTGAATAAACAGTGCTTTTTTCCCCCTTTTTTTCCCCCTCCCCTGAAGCATTTCCCCCTCCCCCTCACGCATATTCTCCTTTTGTTTCAKTTCCAAGAACAAAATCATATTCTGGTTGGCAAGAAACTAGCACGAGATTTAATTGATAAGCAATTGCTGCACTCTGTAATTCTGTATGACAGCTATTTCTGGYTCATACCAGAAGCAGCATTAAATCCAAATATTGTACCACTTCAAAGCTGGTTAAAAGACAAAAATAGAAGGTACAACTTCATTTCTGAAAAAAACTCACATCACATCTCCAGCGTAGTGCTTGATTCGAAAGTCTCTATCAAACTCCAGGATTTTGTCAGTGGCACAAAGCTAGAAAAAATTTCACATACATTAAAATGTTACCCTTCAAATTTCAATCTTTATGGAAGAGCAACTTGCATTGGAAGTTGAAGGAAAAACTATGGTTATTCCCCTGTATATATGCATGTGAAGATGTGAAATCCCATTATTACATGCTTTAATRAATTTTTTCATGGATGCTTTAGAAAACAAAATTGCACAAAAGCAAGTTGCAAGAGCCCAAAAATTTAGTTTTTAAAGAAAAAAAAAACTCAATCAAAACTGCCATTAAGCAAAAGGAACATTTGTGCATACACAGAGGTCTGCACTTAGGAGTTAATTAATGTCCTTTTTAAAATCTTCCTTTGTATTTGTGATATCCCTCCTCAGCAAAGAAATGAAGAACTCAAAATAAGACAGTTACAGCAGCAATGTTTGTTCTCCCCTGCCAATAACGAAACCACTCTGGAAGGTCTGACCCCTCTTCAGCGGCGCCTAACCCTGCAGATCCAGGGGGGCCAGCGCTGCAATCCCTATATTTTCGGCTCAGGCTCCCGTTTCATTCTTTGACTACAACCAAGACGTCAAGTGCCCCCACGGCAGCCGTTCAGTACCAGCAGCCAGAATACCCGCACCCCTTCAGGAATAACAGAAGCCAAAAAAACACATCATGCTGTGCTTAAAAAAAAAAAGGAGAGCACCAGAAAAATGATTTTTCTTGTTAAAGCCCAAAGGGGGCAGGTAAACGAGTTAAGACTTTGCAGGATGCATGGGCACCATTCGAAAACGCTGAGAGCTAGGAATAAATATTTACCCACCTTACCAAAAGTCTTGGGAAAACGCAAGAGGAAATTAGCATCGTTGCACTGCAGGGTAAGAGATTATTAGAAGCAGGAAGATATCCTTCAAAAGCTTAACCTGCGTCCAAGAGTAGAAAATAGATTGGCTCAAACTGACAGATTAGATTAAAAAAAATCACAAGCAAGCAAAATGTTTGAGTAACAGGTACATAAAAGGTTACAAAGGTATAAGAAGCCCAGCACGTTAGGAACAGGAAGCCTGCCAGGGTTTGYAGGGCTGATAGATGACCAAGGTACAGAAGGAACGCAGAAAATGAGAAAATAAGGCCATCCCAGAAAAACTAAGCAATTTGTCTTTTTGCAGCTGTGTTCAGCAGCAAGGCGATAGAGGGGGTCTAATGCCTTTTTCAACGACCCAAATTATACATCTCAAGCCTACACGTCAGTAGAAGAGGTACAGAACAAACAAAAATATGATGAAAAGCAGCAAATGCCTCTACCAGATGGGACACAATCAAATTCACCCGGCACAGGTGAGTTTGGAAGGTAGCTTAACATGATAATTTTTTTTAATGAGTGTTTTTCCCCGTGCATTTTGCATCTGCTGAGCAAATCAGTATAAATTATAAAAAAAGAAAAAGAAAGAAAAAAGATTATGTGTACTGATACAGTTGATAGTCTGCTTGGTTTTCTAAGAGGAACATAAGGTTCCTCGCTAGCAACTCAAATAAATTAAGCTGCTACGAAAGACAAGAGAAAAGGTCCTTGCACAGAAAATGGAAAGCCAGGAAACAGAGGGTAACACTAAATGCTGTGGTTTTACAGTAGAGGTTCACCAGGGAGACCCACAGGGGCCTGAGCTGAGGTCTACGCTGTTAATAGTCTTAAATGAGCCATAAACAGAGGATAATAAGAGGTGATCAAGTTTGTTGCTAATAATTATTCAGGGAAGTAAAAACAATGGTTGAATGTGAAGAACCTTAGGAAGACACCAGAGGCTAAGGTAAGGGCAATGAAAAAGCAAACGAACTTCAACAAAGAGTGATAGGCGCGAAGATACCGGAAGATAAGTCAAGGTTCACAGTTAAATGAGGGATCCTGAACGACTATTCCCAATTCTCCATATCAAAAAAGACACAGGAGAAACTGGAAGAGGCTTGAGGAAGGGCAAAGCCCATCAACTGACTGCCGCAGAAGGAACAGCCAAAGGCGCTAAGCTGCTCTGGGCTAGGGAAGAAACGACAGTGGATGGTGACAAACAACCTGGAGGAGGTGTAGGGGAAGACACAATGAACACCATCTCCCTGTTCAAGAGCTAYAAGGCCTAAAGGGAAAAAGGAAGAGGAAGGAAAACGGGGAAGGAAGGAGCTCTTTACATATAAATAACCAAGCTGTGGAGCACTTTGCAAAAAAAGAAAAAAAATAAAGGAAAAAAAAATGGACAAGGGCTACTGAGGACACCATCCCTTATTCAGGAAGTTTCTGGACTGTACAGCACCAAGTAATTGCTTTTTGCTTGCCCCAATTTCTCTCATTTAGACCTTCTCCCATTTAGACCTTCACTATTGCCCAGCGTCTTGGAAGACACTAAGTCAACCAGGTGGACCAGAGTGGACCTTCTCACGCGCTTAGCTTCACAATCAGTTTGATGAGCTTGACACTATTCAGAACACTCTGCTATTTGAAGTTTTAGCAATTCAGATACTGTCTATCGCTGTCTATCGCTCTACTTGATCCTTTGAAATTATAAGATCAATTAAAAACAATCAGAATTTAAAGAGATTGAGAGAATTTGCCTGTGATGTTGAGAAGTATTACAGAAACAATTAACACTTGTACATGTCTAGCTTACTATTAGGCAATTTGGAGAAGAAAGACCCACTCCCCCTTCCTTCCCCCCACCAAGGAACATAAAATTTTGCCCCAAATATTCATAGTGGAAATGTTTGCCRGCATTTTTCCTGGTTTGTTTGGCTTTCACCAGGACAATCAAGCAGACAGCAGCAGATCAGATAGGCAGTACACAAACTAGGACACTACTATTTAGGGCACAGCAGCCCCTTAGAGCTTATCCACACGGAGCCCATGTGCAACATGCTCTACAGGGGAGCAGTGAAGCATTAACTGAGGCTGAAAGATGGGAGCTGTTCCCATAACATATCAGCACACATACTTTAACTCTTTAGGATCATCTTCGATCTACACAGAACTTTATAGTACCTGGAGAGAACAACTGCAGACAGAAAGAGCAAATTATGCAACGAAAGCAAGTCCTCTGCTTTAATCCAAAGTAGAAGAGGCTAGCTGAGATAGCTCGGATTTCTTACAGTACTTCTTGATGGGATAAAGGCTCATGGAAGAAGGTATTTTAGCTACTGGTATAGGACAACGGCAAAGATGGGAGATGGGAAAAATATAATTGTTAGAATTTTATGGGTCAATATTTTCAAGGCTATATTGATTTAAACTAGAAATTAGCAAGCCAGGGAGATGCATCATTCCCTCCATAAACATTATTTATAGCTGTATTCCTTGTTTCCCTTCCAGGCTGTGCAAACTGTTTTTTGACAATGCCACCCCCTACTGAGGACTACTGCAATAGGCACTATGCTTTTTTTTTTCTTTAATATTCTTATGCTGCAAAGGGACTCCTGAAGGTAATGACTCAAACAGCAATTTTTTTTTATTTTCCTTTTATAGCCTCCCACATGCTTTATGAAATTCAGTGCTCTTCTCCGACCACRAAGTACTCCCTCCCTTCTCCCTAATGGAAACACTCCACCTTAGCAGAGATGGGACGAAAGATTGAACAGAAATAGCAGAGATGGGACAAAAGATTGAACAGAAACTGAACTCCTTTCTCGGAGATTAATCTTAAGACTGCTCTAGAAGCTGGACCTTTTCCCACGCTGCCCCACTGCAGAGAATTTAAGGATCCACCCCTCCAGGCTTCACTTTTCCCAACCATTATTACTAAGGGAAATAATTTGCATTAAAATGCAGTAACCTCAACTAGGCTTCATGAAAGTACTTGATTTCAGGTGAGTCTACTCAGGATTATTCCTAACATGCCCGCTGCTTAAGCACATAAAATTTAGGTTAACATGGAAAGCAAAATTCCCYCTTTCCCCTCCTTCAGCTGACATGCATGTGGCAGCTGAGGAGACAGGTTTGCTGCAGCTAAAGGGCACTTAAGGAAAGCCACAGCTGGAAGAAAAACTGCTTATTTTTTTCCATCCTATCCTCTACTCAAACAAGCCAGATCCAGACCTACTGTTTATATTCAGCCTCCCTGGAGGCAATCTTTAGCACRTATCTTATACAACTCTGCTAATTTTGTAATTCTGACCTACATACAATATTATACTGGGGAAGGGAGGGAATGACTATCCCAAACCCTACACTTTAGGATCCTAAAGGCTACATTTCAAACGATATCCTCAATAAAGAGTCATCAAGATACTAAASGCCTTTATCCGATTACTCAGTGTGAAAGATTCTCAAATTAATCAGCCTGGTGACCATGTTTTCGGTATGCTGCCAAGCGATGAATAAAGCCTTTTCAATTTGTATCTAGTACCAAAAACAAAGCAAGGCAAAAGGCCTGGAAGATCAAAGATACTGTTTAAGATGAACGTGCTTTGCAGCCAATGACGATGGAAAAAAAAAAATCACAGTGCTGTAATAAAGCAGAAGTGTGAATAATTTCGCTGTCATTATGTATTACAGCAGTCCGGGAAGCAAGTCACGTGAATTGAAACYCCGCGTCTATTGGTTATAAATGACATCATGGTATGTGAAGACACAAGTTCCTGCTTCTTTTATGCTTGGAATAAAATTGATCTCGCATTGGGTATACTTTAGCTCCCTCTGCTGATGGCAAGCCCTTAGAAAATGCATTCCCCAAACCCAGATCAGACGGCCTATTTCTGTAGCTTAAGAGCTGCTCTGCTCCTAAGCACTGAATTTCATACCCTGCAGTAAGGATTTCAAGCCCAGGAACTCTTCAAATCTTTTCCCTCATTCCAGTGAGTCTAAGCAATAGAAAAGGCATCACACAAGACAAGAAGTTCTGAGGATACAGAGGAGCAAGTTACCTTTCTGCTGGAGAAGTGAGCATGCTTCCCTAGCTTGTTATTAAGAGCCTCGAGGAACATCTCATCCGTAACCTTCCCAACATTCATGCATGCATCGTCCAGAATGGCAATGATGCCTTTGTGCTGCTGCTCCACCAGGTCAACGATGATCTGATTGTTAAAGTAATCAATCTGCAAAATGCAGAAGAACAGGTGTGCATATGACTTTGGYGAGTGAAAGAAGTAGGTGAACAGGAGTACACCAGTGTTAGCCACTGCTGGGTGAACAGTTTCATTGTTTGTCTGACAAGAGTATTAAACCCACCACTCACAGATGAAGTGATCAGCTTGCAATACACAGACCACTAACTAAAAATTAAGCAGGCAACTATTGCACAGATGCTCTTCTACCACTAAACAGCAAAAAAAGCGATCTTTTACATACCTCACATTAATCTCAAGACTTCTCCTAAAACTCAGCTGCTACAGAATGCACTTTAAAATAGCTTAAAACTCAACTGCACACAGTTACATCAGTGAAAACTGGGGGAAAATAAGAAAAGCATGAAATCCAATACAATTAGTTTACTAAACACCAGTAACTTTTTTCACATGGTGACACAAAAATAGAGGTCAAGCGCTCTCTAGCTCTTTCCTAAACAGAAGGTAACACCCATTCGTAGAGTGGGTTCCTCCACAATCAGGTTTTGAAAGGTGCTGGGTAAGTTATCACAAATGATTCTACACCCATGAAAATGGGAAACTTATTAATTCACTGCAAATGGAGGATCAAACTCTTGATACCAATCTAATCTGAGCCAACATCTTACCATTAAAATCTCTCTTATCTCTGGCATTATTAAAGAAACTTGAACATCAGAACTCTCAATTTTTTTCCATTTGAATATCCACTATCAAACAAAGCAAATGAGCGTTTAGATTAGAAGCTCAGGCAGAAAGATGCCGTAAGATGTTTTAATTTAGACCTGCAATCCCCTATTTTCCAAAACCATGSGAAATATAGAAATGTTATCAGATAATCAGTTAGCTTCTTCCACAGTCTGACTTCTAGACAGCAAGAACCTGATGGTACAGCTGCCACCAACACAGATGTCCTATCGACTTGGACAGGAGCTTACATGGGGAGTAACTTTAAATCTGGGACTTYTGCTGGTACACTGACCTCAAACTACCCTCTCCCTCCCCTGCCAACTCACTCACATGCTTCCAGGGAATTCCCTCGCGCTGGTATTCTTCCTGTTCTTGCTTTAGAACCAGCTGAATAAAGAGCTGCTGTAGCTTTTCATTGCAGTAATTAATGCAGAATTGCTCAAAACTAGGAGGGGGAAAAAAAAGAACGGCAATGAGTTTTCTCGTATGAGAAAGGAGAAGGCACAGCACTGTGCTTTACCAATGGGGCTCACCTGTTATTGTCAAATATTTCAAAGCCGTAGATATCCAGGACCCCAATGACTGTGTTTTTCCCGTGTACTGTAGTGTCATAGTTCTTCACTTCGATCACATCATTGATGTGTGTCACAATCCAACAGAAGAGGCGCTCATATATYGCCTGTCAGGAAACAAATACTGAGAAATTCTGCCTGCATCTCTTTAGTATTTAGACTTTGTGTATATGAGTTTTGGAAGCAAAAGAAACATTTTTATGGGATATTTTCTTTTTGTCAGTAGYTGTTCACTTTTAGTAAATTTTATCTGTGTTTTTTTTTCTTTACTACGGGCAGCATCTTGAATTAAGCTTTATAACGCTGTGTTGCATGTACTGTAAAGAACAGAGTCTAAATTTTAATGAAGTCACTAGGTATGGTGCATTGTCATTCTTTAATGCACGAAGTACAACTCAACCAAACACCCACAGGCTAAAGAAGTGCGTTTGAGCTATTGTCACATACAAAATCAGACGTGGAGAAGGAAAATTTAAACTCACTTTTGCAAAGGCATCTCTGCCATAGGTGGCTTCTTGCTCAGTATGCTGTTTGTCAATGACGTCCCGTCCTGTAGCTACCGTTCGGAACAAGAGAGCCTTCTCCACCATGTCAGATTTGGTTGACAGCAACTCTGCAATGACCGACACAACCTTGCCATTTTCTATTAGAGGCGTATCACCATCCACAGAAAACTTCAAGTTCCCCTGCAATAAATAGCATGAAACTAGATTTAGATTTCTCTACTATTAACACCAGTCAGTAAACTCCGTGTTCATCCGCTATTTGAGCCGTTAAAATCTCTTAATAAATTAGAAGGGTGGAGCTGGCATATCCACATGTCCACAATGTTCCCAATTTGGTGGAAGTAACAAAGTTTGACTMAAGGAAAAGCATTCCTTCTCAAGGTTCGGCCGAGTATATCAAACATTTCTGCAGGTTTAATCAGGTACTGGCTCAAGGCGCAGAGTCTAGCGATGGGAACTAACGGAAAGCATACAAAATTCCAGATGTAGCTTTTCACCTTTAATGCAGCTTGCCACAAGAGTCCTAGGCTGGAGTTATTATAAAGCTTTTGCCCACAAAGGTAATGTGAATATTCCACGGAAGCTGACCAGTCAGCAGCGCTAATAGGACTTGACTGACAGTAAAATACCACAGCAGCGTTGCTACTGAATACCTGCAATCCCAGAATTAAGTACTAGTACCACTGCACCATCTGTAATGGTGGTCTTGTATCCCACCAGCATGGCCTCACGCTGCTCTGCCTCTGTTCCCTTCCTCCACGGTGCGGCAGTACTACCCCGAGGAGGGGGAAACATTGGAGAAGAGCTGCAGTTTTCTTTTGCCTTCTTGCCCCTGCCCACCTACGGTGCTTTTCTCCTCAAGGAGAGATCAGAATGGAGCTAGAGTGACAGCGCGTAGGCGAGGAGGGCCTGCAGCTCCGCTCAGCACCCAGAGAACAAGAGGGCCCCTGTACCTCGTTGCACTCAAATCTCCACAGTGACGTGAAGTGCCATCCCTCCAGCAAAATCACAGCGGTGAGGGAAGAGTGTGAGGGAAAAATGGAGAGAGAGGAAGAGTGATGTGAGACGTCCCTACCCACTAGCTGCCAAAACCCAAACAATTCCCTTTCAGAACATCAGCAGAGCCCAGAACTTCGTGGTACGGCTGCTTTGGGATGTGGAATACGAAGAATTAAATGCTATCTTCCACCATTACTGCAGTGCTCTATCTCACCAAGGAATTTCACTCACCACTGATCGTTTTAAACCATATACATTTTCCCAGCCAAAGAAATCTTCCAACTGCTTCTACAGGAAGAAAACTTAGAGCTGTCAGAAGTACAAGTATGCCATCTGACCACTCCTGAAGAACAGCCAACTCTAACTGGAGGGCAGCRAACTCACCAAGTGAAGAATGGCTGCCACAATTTTGTAGACGGTCTGAATCTCCTCTTGCTTGAAGCCTATCACTTTCATGGCTTCAGCTACTGCTTTGAACTCTGCACCATCGTTGTTGGARCACTGAGGAGAAAGAAATGAGCTTGGGACAAAAGGTTCTTCATGAAAAAAATGTTACTGGTAATGGGTCCACGTGGCCAAAATACCTCTGCCTGCATTTATTAATAGTGACAATATATTCCTACTGCAGAGGACTRCTTTTCATAAATAGGAACAAGTGGACTATGCACAATATAGGCTTGTCTTCTAGGTCCAGAACCTCCATTAAAAATAGCAGATAGGCGTTACCTTTCCACACTCATCTCGGCCTCAGCTTCTGCTGTTTCAGCAGTAGTTTTAAGTATTTAAAGACACATGTACAATTAAGAAAAGTTACCTGCAGCTCACTGACAACATCCTCACCTTTAGCTGTGCTCCAGCACGGATATAGTTGTACGCAGATGCATCTTTCTGAAGATGTAGAGATCGTAACATCTGGTCAGARCCCCCCTGCAGCAGCTGAACAACGAGTAATTTAAGAAAAGGTGAGCGAAAAAARRAAAATCCTGCCTTTTTCATAGGAARTCGTYTATATTAAATAAATTCTGTTCCTTACACATCTGCTTGACATGCAAAACCAAAGAGATGAAATTATYGCTAAAGCAGAATCAGCTATGCTATCTTGAGTCACAAGCATGACTCGCAAGGTACATGGACTGCACCATTGCAAGGCTCTGAACACAGCCTAGAAAAGACAAACCTGAAGCTCTTCATGGACCAGACATGTTTACATTTACAACATGCCACAGATGCATTTTGGCAAGCACACTGACCTTCTCGGCTACACGCCGAGACTTTCCGATGGGGAAATGTTTGTTAGAAAGGTGCTAACATGCTACTACGGTGTACTGAACAAGTAGGAAAAAAAACAAAAAACCTACAGTTTTCTCACCACAAAAGCAAGAATAAAGGTTATACTAATAGGCCAACTGTTTCTCCCAAAGGACACACAAAGGAGGCACCATACAGTATGGAAGACATTAAAAAGAACCCAAAGAAAAAAGAAAGCGAACTTGGTGCCATAAAATTACTTCCATATGGACTAGAGAGGTCTCAAGACAAAAATACAAGGATTAAACTTATTACAAATAAAGCAGTGAGTCGAAGTCCAATATTCTACCGTGTTTGTTTAGTTAGCCTCCTTTTAAGTATACAGATGTGTTAATCCGGGACTAGAAGGCAGCAAACAAAATCTTCCCATGCTCCTCCCCAAAAACAGGCCTCTTCAAATAAGCGAAGAACCAAAATATTGCTCAAAATGCAACAGYGTGGGGAGAATCCTTTGCAAAACGCATGAGAGGGTGAAAGCTTTATGTATTTTGCCTATCATGCCCGGGAAACTCAGAAGCAAGTCATTATTTTCAAGAAGTGAACACCAACCTGATAAAAGGAATGAAAGCTTCGTTCCCCCGGCTGCTGCACAATCACACGAGACTGAGGGGGGGGGAAAACAAAAATACAAGATACGTATTTCTGGATGTGGACAGCCTGCCTCCCAAGCATCTCCCCTTAGAAGCCAATGCAGCAGCTCACTACTGCTGAAATACCACRAACTTAGTATTACCTTACTATTGTCAGTCTGTCTTTTATGAACATTATTAGCTAGGCATGATCATCAAGTTTGAAATCTCAACGCARAAAGACCTGCTTGTGTAACAGCTGCAACCTGCTATTTTTAACCAGAAATCCCACGCGGCCACTGCCAAATTGCTTTCATGCAAGAGTCGAATAAAAAGTCATTTTAGGTTAAGGGTTACTTAATAGCTGGAAAGGAGAAACAGGACCACGCGGCTGCAAACAAATGCTCCACAGGCCATGGTTAGGGCCTTATGGTAACCACCTCTAAAGCACCAGGGCAGGACGACCGACAGCACCCAACCACTGTAAAATTTAACACTCCCTTAATACAAGAGCTCTGCTCCAGAGAGCAAGGGAGAGTTCCGACTATTCCAAATCAGTGTAAGAAAGCACAAGAAAAACAGTTATCTCCAGCAGGCAGTCAARAAGTAGCCTACGCTTATTTTATATTGCGAGTTTTAACTATGGACAGCGACTGCACGTGTGTTCCCGCTCCAGTGCAAAGTCACTGTCTATTGGCCTGTGTTAGTATCAAAATCCTCAAGGCTTTGAAAGTGGAAACAAATTTAACTGGCTGGAACTGAGACTATTAAATAAAGGGTCGTGATTTAAGCCACTGCAGCTGTGGCCCCACTCCTTTTTTCTTTTTTTTTTTCTTTTTTTTTTTTTTTGCATGGAAGCATCACATGTTAAATGTTTTTTTTACAAAACAAAGTGTTTATTCTGAAAATAGACTTCAGGGAAATAATGGGAGAAATAAAAAGAAAAGGAGCAGATGTTGTTAAATACGTAAATTAAAGCCAGACGTCTCTCAAACATGTCATGAGAACTGTTAATAGATCAAGCCCAGTTTCTCTGCGGGGTTTTGCACATTCCCATGTTTTCGGCCACCGCTTAGTGACATGAAAAGAATTATGCTTTGGCCAGCTTGGAATATGCAGAAACAAAGTTATAAGGGATCACGCAAGGCAGTGGCATCATTTCAAAGTAACGCCTCCAAAGCCGACTGTTGCTACTTAGAGACCTAGAAAACTTATTTCATTTACCAGAGAGATCTCAATGCAGGAACTTATACAGAAGGAGTTTTGCTAATGTTAAATTAATCTCAGCTTTCATTCTGGATACAAAGGACACGCACCTATATGAACATAAGCTTTGAGTAACACAGGTCCTTTACATGGTGAGCTCTGAAAGCAGCACCTGCACCTTACCAGCATTTCAGTTCTTTCGCTAATTCTTGCCAAAAATTAAGCTCTAGATTTAAAGCGATTCTGTGYCCACATACATTACAAGTTGACATACTAAGTTTGAAAGGAAAATATTCTAATGGCAAAACATTAACATTTTACAAATGTAACTACACAAAAACCTTTTATTCTACAGCTGAACTTGGCTTACCTTTTCTAGTAAGTAATTATTGATGTGCCCACCTATTGGGTCTCCTTTAAAATCAAAGTTGATATCCATATATTTTCCAAATCTGCTGGAGTTGTCATTACGGTTTGTTTTGGCATTGCCAAAGGCCTCTAACACACAGTTGGATTTCAGCAGTATGTTCTTCACTCTTTAGTGCAGACAAAAGCAAAAGAGAAGAGAAAAGGATGAATCTAGATTTGTGCATTCATGTTTCTAACGGAACTTTTTTTCAGATGCATTTAAAAAAAAAAAAGACGTTAGTATCAGCAGAGATGCCCTTTGATGTGTGTGACATTAGCAATGCCATGGAAAATCAGTTGGGAGCTTTTGGTAATGCTCCCTAGAGCTGAACAAATGTGAACTGAAGACCAGATCTCCCCACTGAAAATACTGTGAGTTTTGAAACCAATTGCTTCAATTCTTTTGCGAATAATCTGCAAGTTTGTTTCAGCCTGGGTATTAAATTTGTTTCAGCAGAAAGCCACGTTCTGTATTTCTAAAACTTTTATGCTAGGACAGGCACATTTTGCAATTCAGGAATATGCAAGCCTGAAAGGTCACGGACTATGCTCCTTTCACTAGTCATACCGTTCTAGCGTAAACACGCTTCAGACAATTTGCCACAGAAAACATGATTTCTGGCCGTTGCTTTTATTTTGAAAGTTTGAAGGCTTGATTTTCTCCTAACCTTTCTACGTGATCTTAGCAATCAAGATTTAGCAATCAGTGTTTCAAAATTTCTGGAGTAGAAGTAGAATCTGAAGAAAATAGTTAAGTGCTTTAAAAATAGCACTTACTGTAAAAGACAATCCGGTACCTTGGGACTGCGCAGTCTACAGAAAGAGATCCAGAAACAAAACAACGTCACTTATTTTGCTGCAAAGCCCTTACCTTTCCACCTCAGCTCTCTGACCAGGGTTGGTAATGGCTGCTATGTACTGCATAATATATTTACTGGCCTCAGTCTTTCCAGCTCCACTTTCACCTAAGAGCAAAAATACAAAGAATAGATCAAAATAAAATCAAAACATAACACTGAACAGTATTCTTAGCTCTACCGTGATTACATTTGGGGGTTCTGTTGTTGTTTTCTAAAGCAACCTTCTTTGTGCGTACTTTGAACATGTTTTAAATCAAGCCAAAACCCTGTTTGGTTGTTACTACTACGTTAACTTAATACCAGCTACGGTGCAAGATTTCACAGGTCTGTGAAAAGCCTAGCAAGCAGAGGATCAAAAGAAATATTGTTAGAGGAAAAAGACTGGCATGCAGAGGCTTGGCTAGCAGCAGTGCTGCAAACTGTAATACAAGAGGCTACTGTTCAGCGCACCATCTCGGGTCTCTTGCTTTTCAGGCTGCTGAAGCACGGGAACATCACAGAAACGAAGTGCCAGGATCCAGATAGCAACTGTTCATGGTATAAGCAGTGCTCCCACTGTTAGAACCATGACAAGCAACCCGTCTGGCCATCAAAACAGAGAACAAAACATCGAGCAGCCGTCCAAAGCACGAGATGAGCAATTCTGCAAAAAAGAGACAGGAACGGATCTTCACACTCACATAGGCAGAGCGAGAAGAGGCCTCGTGTTCAAGCCATCACTTTGCATGCACAGATTAAGCTAATTACTGCTACCCGCTCCTGAATTAGACAAGAAATAATTGCAAAAGTCTCCACACAAGGAATAAAATGCAAATAATCATAAGATGAGCATCGTTTTCTCTTTTACAAAACGTCACCGTTGGCCACATCACTATTCTTCTGCCTAGAATTTCACAAAGATCAAGCGTTCTTCGTGACGGAGAGCTCTTTCGGCTTACCTGATATTACAATGCAGGTGTCTTTCGATCGCCTCTTCATAGCTTTATAAGCAGCATCAGCAATTGCAAAAAGGTGAGGAGGCCTCTCGTACAATTCCCTCCCTTTGTACTGCTCAATCGTGTCGCGCCCGTAGATGTTCAAGTTTTTGTAAGGATTCACAGAAACCACTACTTCCCCAATAAACGTGTAAATCCGTCCTTTTTCAAACCTACCCAGGATGAGAGAGAAGAGAGAAAGAAAACTGGTCAAATGTAGTACTGAAGAATAGGTTTTCCAAGCAAGTTGCCCATTTCATCGTAGCAGCTCTTGAATTCATCATCTTAGTCAAATATTGTAACAAAGCTTGACTAAGGACATTATCGGTGACCAGCACTGTCCTCAGGGCATATTAGCACATTTACAGACGCGATGTGACAAAGAGGAGGAACYAGGGCTAATTTCAAATCTTACCACTGAAAGGAAATTTCTACTGTTATTTCACTTACAGATGCATGACAGATCCAATTACTGAGATTAAAAAACCCACCAATTATATTTCTGAGTATAGCACACTTCTGCCCTGCAAATGCAAGCAAGCGGGCTTTCTGCATCGCTTCAGGTACCCCTTTACAGTAGTAGGCTACCAGAAACAAATTTTTCTAAGATGCCATTTCAAGTTAACATAATTTATTGCTTCGAGAATTAATGAGAGGCAAATATCAGTGATGAGTTTATATAATTCAGGTCATAAAGTGGATTAAAGGCAAGTTCTTTTTCTCACATTCCAGAGCTGTCTGGGATCCAGGCCAGATAAACACAAGTTTTGAAGCCACTAACTTAGAAGGTCTAACGACATTTGCAAGAAAGTAAAGACAAGATACAAGCCAAGAAATAAATTATAGCCTTTCAGCTCTAGGAATTAGCTTCCACTCCATCCTTTTCACTAGGTGGCACTTCAACGTCATCACCGCTGCTAAACCAAACGGGAAAGCTGCTGAAGGACATATGAACGTAACACTAAACCACCCCTTTTCTAAGCCCCACTTGACCATTAGTTTTCATTCTGGAGACATGATAAACAACAATTTGAAGCTGATAAACTAGCTTTTTGTTTAAATTTAAMAGATGTTTCCAAAAAACTTCATATGATAAAGTGTTACCTACTAGAAGAGCACAGAAGGCGTTTCAGGATAAGGATAAGAACTGAAGAACTCACCAGGAGTTGGATTCTTGGAAGGAGAAAGGATGACAACAGATTTAGAGTGCAACATGCAAGCTAGGTAGTTCGGTTATTAAACACCTGTATGCACCCTGTATTTAAAGTTTACAACGTTAGATGGCACCACAGCATCTCTGTACGCTACAGCATGGGCCTGCACAGTCCTTGATGGGCTACAGCATAAATTCCAGCATCATTTTCTCAAAGTTATCACCACCCACACGTGGTGACAGGCACGGCACTTTCTGCTGTTCATCGGAGAATTCGCTGCAGCATCTCGGACGGGTCAGTTTTTTCTCAAATTTTGTAACACCTGCTAAATGTAACCCAGCAACTAACGCTCCACCTTCAGCGGGCTGTTTTCCCCTCTGCAATTCCAGCTGCCTCCAGAMATACTTCATTAAAAAGGCAGGAGAATCGCAAAAGGTCTTTTTGTTCCCATGCGAAGTTCTGACTAGAAGTAGTCCTGATGTGCACATCCCAAAACATGACGGAGCTTAAAACATAGAGATACACTTTTAGGGTTGTAAGCTGTCTGAAAGCCAAATATATGTGTATGTGTGTGTGTGTGTGTGTGTATATATATATATATATATGTATATATAAGTATATATATATATATATATATATATCTTAGAAAACGTAAGAGCATTATAACTAGCAGCACTCACTGAAACTCAGCAGCTCTTGACCGAGCATGTCAACAGAAATGATGGATGACACGTGGGCAACTTGGCAGAAGTTAAACTGCTAAGTAACGGGTACGAAATACAGAATCACAACCTATTTCTTAGAAGGCTTTGCTGGGAAAGGAGGAGGTGGCTGCATGTATATGGGACGCTCGTGCACTCAACCGTCATCGTTTTAATTCTTTTCAAGTACAAAGCAGGCTGCAACCGTGCCGCCGGGAAGGATGCACAACACTCGCTATAYGTGTGGGTGCAAAGAGATTTTCGAGCAGACTGCTGCCGCGTGTGCTTATCCTGCAAGGACAGGAGAGGCTCTCTAGACACAGAGGAAAGGAGTTTGGGGTTTTTTGGGGGACATTTTTGTTTTATATGCCACTTCCCAAGTCGCTGCACAGCAGGCACTTCGCTACCGCAGACGGTCCTATTCAATGCCAAAAAGATGGATACATTAGCATTGGAAGGAGGTTTGAAACCCCACCGGACCGCCAGGTGACGAGCCGCAGGCTGCTTCTCGTTGCTGCCAAGAAGAAAATAAAAAAGCACGTTCCTCCCGAAGCGTCGCGCCAAGTCACCAGCACGGGACCCAGGACTTTGACCTCTTCCTTAAGCAATGAATTATGTAAACTGGCAGTAGCAGAGCCCAGTTTAAGTTTCCTCCCTCGASAGTTCTCCGTCCCCGTCTCCTCCGTAAGCACAGTCTACAGATTTGCTGCCTCGGTGCGTCTGCCGGCTGCAAAAGCGCGCCCAAAATAAATCCGCGAGACCCCTGCCGACACCGAGCGAATCCACTTCGGAAGCGCTAAGGTTGCGATGCCTTGACGCACACGGCAATTTGGCACGTTTTCTGCTCGTTTCCCGGGCAGTTCCCAGCTTAGATGACACAGACCTTGCATTCAGCCTCCAAGTCAGGTTTCAAAACGTTTTACCAGACTCGGATGAATTGCATCTTAAATTTCTATAGAAAAACTGCAGGTAGAGGAGGCGAAGGAGAAGGATCCTTCTCTGGGTTTGACAAACGGACCCCTTGCTCCAAGCCTTGCTTTAAGGGTACGGAGCTCCTGAGCAGCAGACGTTCCTGCCATGGCTCTGGGTATTTTTTTTTTTTCCATTTCTTAGCACTGGTGTTAAAATCGCAGCRTGCCGCTTGGACTTTCCTAAAATGAGCTTTCGCTCCGCAGCCCTCGCGGCTGATAAAGCCTCTTTTCATCGCACGGGGCAGTTCAGTGCGACGGCAGGCCAAAACCAGCAGCGGCTGTTTTCCTAGCTGCATTGCTTCGGTGCGAGACTCTCGGTTTTCCATGCCCAAGACGAGCTCGTGAAAGCTGAAGAAAACAGCCAAYGCCTGCAGCCCGAGCTGGGAGGTGTATACGTTATATCAAATTTGCTATCCCTCCGCAAGGCATGGTCACAAAACCGGACAACCAAGGCAGCTGGCACTCACCTGAGAGGCTCTTAAATCAGGGCACGCACTCAACCAGGAGAAAGCACATCAACGTAGAGAAGAAATCAGTGCAGTACCATGCACATACCACCCAGAAGTGCGTTTTCCACTATTAAAAGCAATTTATAGCWCAGTTGTTAAGAGGAACACGTGCCCATACCGCTCACAGCCGAACCCCAGCTGTACGCAACACGAGAGTCACAGCACATCRCGCTGCAACTTTGAGGAGGAAAGGATTTTCCCCCAAGTGATTCTATTTCTTCCAGTAATTTCTGCATTGCTATCTTCAGAATTTTCTTTTAAGTAAGACTGMTGTGCATTAAATTACAAGTCAAATATCTGCTCCTCCAGAAACAGTGGCGTATCGTGCGTTCACATATCTAATCACCGTTGGAAAATACACCACCGAAACCAGGAAGCTGAAGTTCTTCGCTACGGACTCGCCACCAGAGAGCACTCACATTTAGGACTTCTCCCACCTGACAAACAGTCCAGTCAAAAATAAAACTGTTCTTACCGAGGAAATGATGCAACTTCAAATGCACTCAGTACAAATAAAGAAAAGAGTTAGTTGGCAAGAGTTGGAAGCCAAACTCCAAAACAACATCTGCAGAATACAGACCGTTCAACGAAGGCACCCCACCAGGCAGTCGCCCCTCCAAACGCTGCAATCCAAATTATAAAGGGAATTTACAGTTAATCACTTCAATGATAATTCCCCCGCACTGGAAGATAACCAGAAACTTGCTGGGATCGCAGACCACAAGCATCATTCTGCAGGCTTATTCTTATGTCTGGAATTCAACATATTTTCTGAGATAACCTGTGCCAGCTACCACAAAGATCAGTCTGCAGCGCGATCTCCGGCTCAGCTTCCCTAGGGTGTGAAGTTGCTCCTTAGAAATGCATTTTGCCTGTCTTTCTCTCCAGCTGTCTAATATTTGGGAAGCAGCACAACCGCTGGAAAAATCAGGTCAAGCCACGAGCCATCGCACTGAAGTTACCTTAAGAGAGCTTAAAGCGCAGGTATCACCATTAAGGATCACTCTGTTCAGGGCAAAGAGCTTCTCTCCTCTGGGACTCGTTTCCTGCCACAGATCAAAGATATACATAATCTTGTGCTTTACACATATACAGACACACTAAAGCTTCTCCTACTTTAACTGGGCTGGTGCTCAGTAAACCTGCTCTGGTCTCACCTCTTCCTCCTCCGTCAATATACACCAATGCTCCAGAAACGGAGCAGCTGTCTTCACTGCAAGAAGTCACAACAGGGCCATCAGCTAAAAAGATTTACTTTCAGTTCAAGTGGCTTAAACTAAAGGAAGGTAACAAAAAAGAAAAAAATAAAAAGCAAAAGAGAATAATTTGGAATAGATACAGACGCATCAGCCTGCGCAAGACTCTCAAGAGCAAACCTAGCATCGCTTACAACGAAAAGGGTAAGCTGTTGGATTCAAATTTTTATCCATTTCAACTGCAACTCCAAACTGCAAAGTAAACACAAACATTTAGCGTAGAAAGAGTAGCACTCTACTCTTTCTTCTTTACTCACGTGTGCACGGGATGAAGAGCGATCTTGTAGCTGCATACCACTTCGGCATGCAGAAGAAAAGGGGCAATTCCTTTTTCTGCTACGAACTTCCTGGGCGACTTGGATTACCCTCCCACAAAGGGGCACACAGTACTCAACTATTTCTTACCACTAAATACACGCATTAAAATTCCATTACTGCAGGTTTCGACGCTATTTTCATTGCAAACAGGCGTTAAGATTTTAACTAGAATTCATGTTAATGAAGAGGGCAAGAACGGGCTTTTAGGATGTTTTCATTAAAGAAAACTTAAGCAGACTCCTGGCAGTGAAATAGTATTTACACAGTTTAAAATGTTAGACTGCATAGTTTGCTGTATTGGCACAAAGGAATAACTATTCTTCTCCTGCTTAGGGAAGTAAGATGACTTTGCTTAGACACGTTTTACCCGGTGTTCCTCTAAAGAACACACCAGACAATTGTGCCTTTTATACGTGATACCAGGTCTCTCTCTTAAGCATTCAGTGTTACTTAAAGAACTTATTTCAGGGCATTCTTGAAATAAATTCAGCTGTCGAGCAGGAAAGAATTACTTTCAAGTCCTTCAGTAAATTGTTCATGAACTGTATTACAGCAAACCATCCTCATCAGAAGAGAATTCGGACAAACAGGATTCGGGCTGGCAGAAGCAGAGCTAAAATATTCTTACTGCAGTTGAAAAAGCAAACCAAAAAAAAAAAAAAAATCTGTCTAGTCAATATTACCTCCTTGTTCTAGGAAAGCAATCCAGGCCTGTCGCGACTCTGAATCTGCGTGCCTACAATGCTTTAATCCATCCTATTAGCCAAAAAAAGGGCGAYTCAAGTTCATTTAATGTGCAGGTGAAACAAATTTTTGCTTGCAGTTGTCTCGCATGGTTTCAGTGCTCAGATGTTGCCAACTTAACAAAATAGGAAATGCCATTCACCGTGCGTTCGGCACCACTCCTTTCCTGTCCGGGAGGGAACAGAAAGGGCAGGGTGAGCAAGACTTCGTTCATCTGCAATTTTCAGTCAGCTTCGGAAAGAAGGTTAAAGACTCCTTTGTCATGACATAGGGTGTTTTTTTTTCCAAAGAAAACAGTAAACTAGGAATGACTGGTGCCACATCTTCCTCACCCAACAAGGAGTTAGGCAAGCTCTTGACTGTAATTTGACAAGGCTGATGCAGCTCCACCACAGTTGACCCTTAGCTCATCTCTGTCAACCCAGTAGGTGAGGTCAGGGGAAAGGAAAATGGAAGATGGATGCTAAGCTAGCTCTAACGAACGCTGAATAAAGGCTGAAATAGTGAAATGCAGCTGGCTAGCTAGAAACTGGAATGATATTAAAATCCCTTTCCTTAAATATCGAGTTAAAGTACTAACCTTGCACTGAAAAAATGCCAAACCACTAAACATAGGAGTYGCTGAATACTTTCATTTCTATTTGCGTCACAGGACAGAATGAACCATCTCTCTCTTCTATAGTTAGAGAAATATTACATATTCTTCTTGCATATCAAGAAACATTGCAGAAGACACAAGTAGACTTAAAGTAGATAATGTGAAAAAAAGAAGAGATTCTTTGGAAAGCTTTCAGGGATAACGTAATGCCTTGTGTTTTCTTCTTTAGTCCACATATGAGGAAAGTTCCTACTAAGCACAGACACTTGTGCTTAATAAGCAGYTTGCTCCTTATTTCTCTGCATAGAACAGTAAAACACACATCCACCTTTGATGTGAAAAGTCCAGTTGGACCACTCTAAAAACCATAATGTGATATTCACATTACCCTGCTTTGAGCAGGACATTGCACTTGATGATCTYCTGAAGTCTCTTCCAACTTAAATTATCTATCCTCTCATCCTATACCTAACCAGGCAAGAGGGAAAACAGGCTTCGGATGGCAACCAACTGAAGAATGCCATCTACCCTAAATCTCTTTTTAATCTGTCAAATAAAAACACAAAATCTTTAAACAGATAGCAAAAAAGAAGAACAAAGCTCAAAAGTCAGGTAGGATCTTTTATTTGCACGTCAGGTGTGATGTCAGCTGGAGCACAGAGCTCACCTTATAAGAGAGCGAGACTAAATGCCGGAGACTCGTAAGACTATTGAGGAAGAAGAAAGGTAGAAACAAGCATTGTAAAAACATCAGTAGATAATCTTGCTAAGCAGCTAGAAGAACTACTCAAACAAAAAGACTATACAGGCCCATATGAAAAATGGGAATGGATTTAATCTGGCCAATTTAGGCTTCAAATTAAGAGAGTTCACTGCCAAGGGAGCAAAGTCCTGAAACAGTGTTTCAATAGAGGGAGCAAGGACTAGTGAGCCTTGCTGGATATTGCAGGACTTATTTAACTGATATGTTTAGAAGATTTGGCTTCCTGCACGGTCTTAGCGACAGATTTCAGAAGTATCTGAAGGGAGTCAAGGGGATAGGGCTAAACCCTTTTCAGTTGTCCCATGCGACAGGACAAGAGGCAAYGGGCAAAAACTGAACCTCAGGAAGTTCTGCCTGAACGTGAGGGGGAATTTCTTCACTGTGAGCGTGAGAGAGCACTGGAACAGGTTGCCCAGAGAGGTAGTGGAGTCTCCTTCTCCGGAGATACTCAAAACTTGCCAGGACACGATCCTGTCTAACATGCTCTAGGTGACCCTGCTTGAGCAGGGAGGTTGGACTAGATGATCTCCAGACCTTACCCATTCTGTAATTTCACAATCCGGTATGTTCCTTCCAGTCTGGTACCTTAAAAAAGATGCCTTCCGTTCATTCATCTCCTTCTCTTTCCAAACAGTTTGTCCATTGTTTTACTGTAACCTTCAATCTCACAGTTCCCAAAACCTTAAATCTGTGGAATTCAGCTTTGTTCACAAGATTACACACCACTATGTTGATGATATGCTTCCTTCAAATACAGCAGTGGACAAAACTGCAGCAYAAAACGTGAAAACCAGACTAATGACTCGTGGCTGGATAGATTTACATCATGCAGAAGATACAGGCGTGATTTCTACTCTATGCATCGCTGGTGCATGAATTCTGCAATGGTAGGACACTGAAGAGTGTCCGGGCAAGGACTAGCTTTCATTTCTGAACAACAATCATTCTTCCAAGCGATGCTGCAGGAGCTGCAACCCAACAGAAACATCAAGAAACGTTCAGGAAAAAAACTAAGTGACTGATATTCCTCTTACCTCCTCCTAACTTCTCCAGTAACTTCAGGGAACAAAARCATTTACTTCACTGCTGATGACCATGGTAGCAGTGTAGCTGTACAAAGAAACATAACCTGGAGACCCACCAGCTACTGTATTGATTTGACTTTCCACCCCAGTAATACTTTCTAAGTCATCTCTTTTTTTTAATGTTTACAATTTAGTATGTCACCTTCCCAATTTTCTGCATACACTGCACAATAGAACTAATTATTTATGTCTGAACACAACTCTGTTTATTCTGCAACCCTAAGTGCCAAGGTACAATCACAATATTTCACAAATTTTCTTTGTAGATGCTTGGAGACTCCTTTTACAGTCAGCTGACCACGAGTTACTGATGCTCAGATGCTTCATTGTTCGGTTATAAAGAAAATACTCTGCGTTTGTTAAACTCGCACCCAGTGCCGATCTGCGGACGCTGCTGGAGCCTCCTGAATACAGCATTGTTTTGATGCAGGGCTCAAAACACCCAAGAATCATCTTGCAGCAGCAAGATACAGTACACAGTCTGCAAGCACTCCAAAATGCCAGCTTACTTCTTTGGTAACATTACAAAATAAAATTAGATGCATCACTTACACTAACACAGGCTACACAAATGGTAATGCAAAAATACGACCTACATTTCCGCATATTTAAGGCTACCATCTATGTCAGCTCACCTAGAAAAAGTCTTTGAGCATGCAGTCCTCTAACACTATTTGGTTTTTGGTTATGAGACTAGGCAGGCTTCTTTAAGCATTTATGTATTTTACAGCATAATGTGACTTAACGCAGGTCTTGTGGTTTGGCTCCTAAACCTTCCTAGCAGCACATCAGATTACCAGCTAAGGGCTCCAGTAAACAGCCTGCTGAGCCGCACTGAAGCGGATGAAGATATTCCACCTACAGCTGCCTGTCCAGCTCCTCTGGCAAAGATTCCCTCCTGCCACGTCTGCTGGAAGGACAAGAACGGACAGCGTGGGCTCAACCACCCCGAGTTCATAGTCCGTCACACCAGCCCATATCAACAACATGGTGATTTTGCAGTTAAAAAAAAAAAAGAAAAAGCAAACTGGGAATTAAAGCAACCAAAGCAGGGCAGGCTCCAGAAGCAGCTGCTTTCCAAAGAGACGAGGGAAACCGCTAAAAAGGCAGCAGCATCCTAAGCTGCCTTCACTGCTGCTTGTTCAGTGAAGAGCAAGTCGGAATTCATTTTAAAAAGGCAACGGCGAGRAAAGGAGAACGATCGGAAGCGTCTGCTTTAAGCAAACCTACAGATTATCATGGACGCTGTTTCCCGGGGGACAGACACCACCAGCTTCAGCCACTGCCTTGGATAAAGAGCTGTAAGGGGAAAGCTCAGCTCCCAGATCCCAAAGGAAATACCTTTCACCGGGCATATGCCCGCTGACTATTCGGACCCTTCCCTTTATGCTTTTCCCACGGCAAAGTCCCATTTTTTGTTTGTAGATCTGGCATAGGTTTGTTATGATTTTTGTTTATTTTCCGCTTTGTTTTGAAAAAGCTTCACGTTACTTAACGGCAATGTGAACCAGAGCTGCGATTTAATCCTTTCTTTGCCATTTCTCTCCCTCTCTGCATTAGGAAAAAAATGAGCAGCAGCTGTCCTGGAACACAAATCCTCAAAGACTATAGAAATGAAATTAAGTATGGGTATCAGTGCTGAAGAGGCCTAGAAAACATACGCGTCAAGATTTGTTCTTCCTGTTAAAGAGCAAGTAACATTTTACAGTCAAAATAGAAGAGAAGGAACCAATACAGGGAATGCTTCAAATACCCGTGGATATGCAGAAGTGCAAGGTAGGAGAGGCAGGATAAGTACATGAATTTGCACAACACAGTCTAGAGTACTTCAAAAAAAAAAAAAAAAAAAAAAAAAAAAAAAAAAAAAAAAAAACACTCCGTATCTGACAAGTAGGAGTTATTTGTGTATTCATCATTTGGACCCAAAGGAGCGCACCTCTAAATGCCAACTGCATTGACTTTTTAAGCAATTCGATTTCAAAGCAAAATGGAAAAGGACTTAAATAGTTTGCATTCTAAAACAGATTAAACAAGCAAGATGTTGCTTGTCTAATAGTTTAAATTCCCAGCAGAGGTATTACAGGACTATTTAGTTCCCTTGTTTCACTACTTCGGATTTGATTTTTTTTTTGTTGTTGAGATAGCTCCCACTGAGGAGGTGAARGAGAATTCAAAGCTCTCACAGCAGCACTAGTGTTGTGAGACAACCCAAACACCRCACAACTGTTAAGCAAATATCCTTGAAATAGCTACAACTCATCTTCCACGAGTCAAGACGACTTCAGCCGCACTATCGCGGTTTTTAGTTCCAGGATGCTGGAACTCGGAGCCCTGTGAAGCGACATGGGGGAAGATTTTTAAGAACACATATAAGCCCAAGGATTCAGCCAGGTTCCTACTTCTGTAAAGCGTACCATGCTGTATAACGAGCACTAGTTATCAGCAGTCATCAAAAGCCAGAGTAACTCTTCCTCGTTTATCAAAAAGAGTTGAGTAACAAAGTTTTCAGCAACTGATTTAATTTTAGGACTATTTTACTCTTGAGTAGTGCACCAGTGCAAGCTCTCGGCTTTGGCAGCTCTATTTGCACACTCAAAACCAGCAGTACGGAGAAATGTTACGGAGCTGCTTATTTCCAGGATTATGACATGCATTTTCAACACGTACAGCAAGGCAGCTGGCCTTGCTTTAAGCAGGGGCTGAAACCACCTCCACAGGCCCCTTCTAACCCAAAYCGCACCATGCCTGTGACATCCATATGGCAGCTTTGAGTAACAGCGGAAAATAACTTCATTATTTACAATTATGCCACAGGTTTTCAAATGAAGYTTACTATCAGCCTTATTCAAACGAATCCTTTCAGAAATCAGTTTAATCAACGGTTTAGAGCTACGATATCTCCTCCTCCAAATGCAGTGATGTTCTCATTTCCTTTCCTGAGCGATCAGCTGTGAAGCCTTTACTGAACAGCAAGGTACTGCAATAAAACACAAAGAAACATTAAAGCAAGAGGCTCTTACTCCTCTGGCAGGAGGCAATAACAAATGAGAGAAAGGGATCAATGGCCAGTTTTTCCCAGGATTTCTTAAAAGGAAAATAAAATGCAGAGAGATCTCAAAATACTTGAGTTATTTGGAAAGCACTGGAAATCCATGTTGTCTACTGCACGTGTGGACATGCACACACGTATATACACACTGAATACAGTATTTCCATGCATAAAGAAAAATCCTTTTAGATACAAGGAAAAACTAACCGTTGAAGTTTATAGCTACACCAGGTTTGTCCTAGCAAATACCGCACACGCTGTTCTGGTCTGCTTCTAACTGAGCCTGGGTAATAAAAATGATCACTTACGCAATCATGTAAGAAAATGCTTCTACTGCTTTTGGATACAACGAAACGGCTTGATGGACTTGCAGATAAGGACGGGGTTCAAGTACTTCATTCACAGCACTTTCATGCAGTGCCAGCAAAATTACTACAAATCCTGGTTTTGTCAAAAGGAGAGCGGCACGTATTTATGAAATGACTCTTTTCCTCCTAAACAGATTTAAGAGGGACTTACAGGAAAAGAAATAAAGCTTAGTTATTTCCTGTTCGCATCTTTGTCCTTTGAGAAAGAGAGCAAAGGAGTTTGACACTTCTTATCTATCCTTATCTTGAGCAGYCATTCTTTGTCCTTTCAGCTGGAGTGCAGACTGTCATCACCACTTAAGGAAATATTCCTACTTATAGAAAATGTAAAGTTTTGGTAAGTTATTGCTACAGTGCACAGGTCACTAAATACAGATAAGCAAATGCCAAGAAATAAGAACAGTCATTGATATCTTATCTCCGGTTCTCTCAAAGTCCCATGCTACAGTGGATAAAAAACAGATTATTATTTCTACTGCTTTAGTTTCTTGTTAGCAAGCTTCATCTTTTGAAGCTCCTTGCTTGCACAGTGAATTTCGTCTCAGTACTAAAGGAGTTACAGTTCAACAGCTCTGAGTACTCATCCCATTAAGGAAAGAGCAGTCAGGTTGAGAAGACTGATGGACTTTGAAGTGACCATCTCTGTCCCTACCGATATCCTAGGGTCCTTGCAACGGAGGGTCATTTGGCAAAAATGCCAAWGGCTCTAGGAAACAGGCCACACTCCAGAGGCAGGCAAAAACCAAACCTCCCTTCCCTCGTCCAAATGCATTGATGTAAGCTCAAGCAAGATGGACCAGAGATCGAAGAGAGTTTAACGCCACTTGAAGGAGCAGTTCACCCTAAAAATATTACGTCTGGGCTCATTTGATTCTTCAGAAGAGAACAATAAATACCCACAGCTGCCAAAGCAGTGTGCCAGGATGAACGATTCCTGCATGGCCTCTGCAAACAATAACGGGAAGCCCTAAAACACAGGATCAATATATTAAAACCRGTGAACAGCTGACAATGACAACTCATGGTTTCCCTTCTACCACCTGGTGCTGCTTTACCAGCATCACTCCTTAAATTCTTTTTCTTTCCCTCTTCCCTTTTATTTAGGGGATGGAGGGGAGAGAAGGGAGGAATGGATGGAGGAGAGAGAAATAATGGAGAAATGGTCCATCAGCTCAGGTTTTGAATTKTGCTTTTATTGTTAGCTTAAGCAACCCAAACTTTATTTACTGTCCTTTCACAAACTGTGGTGACCCAGACCTCTTCTGCAGTAGCACTGCCTCCAAATTCATACCATCACTGATGCTAGGAAGCTTCTTTTGGTGACTTTATGACACTTGTATCATCTTTGCGATCCGCTCCGGGGAGATGCTTGTCCCACAGGCCAGCCGATGCAAAACAGCTCATGAACACAACACCCTCGCTGGCTCCTTGTAAAGCAGATATAGCCCTCGCCCAGAGCTCAGCACCAATCCCAGCAGCAGGATCTTTCTCAAAAGGTCTTTGCTCATACATATTCATAGCGCTCTCTAACAGATCACATACCCCGCACAAAATACAAGCCTGCTTCACACATACCATGCAACCATGGCAGCTCCCACAGCGCCCCTTAATGCAGGCATCAATTCTTTTAATTTCTGAGCAGCCCTGCTCAGAGCCAAACTCCRGCCCTCAAAGCCAGCCTGCCATACCCCTGCAAAGAGCAGAGAGTTGCTTGCATTTCCAACCTGCCAGCCCTGCATTCGGGATAACCAGCATGCTGCCATGAAGCTTCACCTAGACAGTCAGACGAATTAATTCCACCAACTGCATTGACCAGGTTTCCACTGACGATAAAGACAACCTAACATCACCAGCTCATGTACAGTATGGTTGTAGGGGTGGAGATCCASCTCCCACTGTGAGCACCTCCTTCCCTGGAGTCCATCTCCTGGAGCATGGCGGCCAAACACAAAAGCCACCTCAGCTCCGCAGCGTTTATTAACTGGAGCTCTGCGCTGCGAGAACACAGCGATACCCTTCCCAGCCTGGAAGCGGCACAGCCGTGTCCTCCCGGCGCCACGTCCTCCCAGCGCCACGTCCTCCCAGCGCCACGCCTCACCTACTGCTGGAACGCGGCCGCTTCCCAGCGGAGCTCCCGTACGGCTCAACGGCACGGTTAATCTACAACCACATCATCCGCTGCTGGGCAACTGCGGATTAAACCTACAGTAAAAACAAATGATATTACTAGAACTAAGCAGACATTAGCTTAAAAACAAGAGAGTCACATAGCAGGAAGARTCTCCCATCGCTCTCCCTAGGTAGGGAAAGGTGATTCTAACACCCAGGGTTTAGTACTTTATCAATAACTCAAAGCACCACCTYGGTTACAGACACACAGTGCAAAATTGCACACAACATAAAACCTTACCTCCACAAACTGGGGAGACTTTCCAAAATTTGGGATCTTTTCTGATCATTTATGCTGGCATCTCTTGTTGGCGTCCTTGTTTACTGCTCACTCCCTTCCCACTGATGGCAGCATTCACACTCCTGTTTTAACCGGGTTACTGAAACTCCTTTGCTCCTAAGCTTGCCCGGCAATCATCTGCTTAGAGTCTTTTTCCAGCGAGATCTAAAAGGAGAATATATAACTAAGCTCCTCTGGGCCAGCGACACTGGTATGACCAGTAAAGTGAAGCGGTTGTCTTTCTGCTGACTGCTCAACTTACTCCTTTCTTCAGATGTTCACAAATGGACAGTTCTTTCCGCTTGTTCACAGACACCTCTGCAAGCTAAACTAAGCATGCGATACTATACAAAGCTATATAATACTCTGACCATTACCAACTGCTAATGCACACTGCACGTTCAAAAACTGCACGGAAGCGTGTGACTAGTCATTTAAACACACCTGCTTATTGCTCTTCTCAGGGTCTGCCYGGCACTGACTGCTTCAGCAACATAGTATTATAATACAAAGCCTGAGACCAGCACGTGCGATGTTTTCACCACATAGCGCAGAAAACAGTGCATTGCAAAACCAGGGTATCAGAAGATAGTATTTTTAAAGCTTCTGAACTATACCATTGCTTCTGAACTATATGATTGCATTAGCAAAGCAGTGATGCTCATCTCCAAATTGTAGCTTGTTGAACGACAACTACTTCCAACGCCACCACAACTATCAAGTTCCTTCATAGTTTGCTCAGCTGCACTAGCACACTGTTATCTGTCAGATTTTGCAACTAMTAAAGTGACATTATATCCATCCTTGGGGGGGGGAGAGAGAAAAGAAAAAAGAAAGAGAGGAGGAAAAAATCACTAGAAAGGACTGTCTTCTATCTGCATCACCCCAGCACAAATGCAAGGAAAAAAGAGAGTGCCAAATCCAGCTAGGCTTCAATTTTAGCTACGGTCAGCCAAAAGCCTGGCAGGTGGTGTGCATTACGGTTCCCCTCATTAAAAGCCCCCTGCAAGTTCACCAGTTCAAAAGGAGTGTTGGAGGAATGAGATTATCCCAAGTGTAGACAGACTTCGGCTCAAAACAGCAAAGCAAACTGTTGTCTGTATACACCGCAGTATTTGGTAACCCACCAAATCTGGCCAGCACGTGCAGATCGGTAGCAGAAGGGGCAATCGGGGAGCAAAACGAGCTGCAACATAAGCAGAGACAGTTTATTAGCTGTGACCGTGGAATTAGCCAGGCAAGCAAGCASGATTTTTGGCAACGCCACTTACTGTGGGATCAAGGTATTATTTCAGCTATTGTCAAATTATTCAGTGAGGCATCCGAACAGAAGCCGCTTTCAGATAGGAAAGCCCGACATTACAGAAAAGCACGTGCTGCCAGGCACTCCCAGGCAGAACCGCAGATTACAGGCATTACCTCCCTCACAGCTGGCACTCACCGTCCATAATCTTAATTAAAAGTAGGACACTAAAGGAACAAACATCCTGAGCAGATCTGAAGGAAATGAATGCAATAAAAATAGCTGCAAATTAGGTCCAGCGACCTCTGGCTCCAAGAAAGTCTCCGGTAGAAAGATCCATATCTTTGTCCATGGCAAAACAAGTCCGAGTTAGGCCAGTCTTGCTAACGTTATGAGCCTAACTCAGAAATGCCCCTCAACCAGTTCACCCAAGGCTTGTGCTGCTGGTCTTTCAACGCGACGTTGATTTGGCCCATGTCTTTCRTGCCTGATAAACCTGTAGTAAACACATGACATATATTTGGCCACACAATACTAATCTGACCTTTGCCAAGAAGACACTTAATAGTCACAGCAGGGAGGATCATAAAAACTTTACAAGAAACACACTTCTAGCAAGTTAATTGCTCTAACATTCCCTGTTCTGTCCTTCTCCCACCCGAAGCTCTGTGTAGCTGTCTTAAAAAACATACTGAAATAAAAGGAAGATCCATTCTCACTCTTACAAGAGAGGATTCTTAATGCCAGAGCATTCCCCACAGTCGTTCCTGGCACACTTTTGGGGGTCAGGGAGGGAAGTTGCAGGAGATGAAGGTGTTGCTTGGTGAGATAAGCTGCCTCTTAGATGCCCACAGCAGCAATCCCTGTCCACCYGTATGGACATGAAAACTTGCGCCACACCTGAGAGAGCTCGGAGGAAACCAAAGTTTATGTTCAACACAGTAATATAATAACAGCTGAACAATTCCTACAAATCATAAAATGAGTCAAGCGAAGGAAAAGGAAGTAAGTTTCCGAAACAGGATTAGACACTAAAGTGAAACTCCAAAATGCATTCACAACCAGAGTCAAGTCTTAGCTGTTCCTGATACCATCTAGTTCTCATCAAGCTTTGCTTTCCCAGAATCCAAATGTGCAAGGAAGGGGTCGAGAACAAGCCCATCAGGAGTTGCTTTCTAGAATTGTCCCCGGTGCTGTACTAAGGCACAGTTCCTCCAAGATTTGAGATGTGTCCAGGCTCTTGAGAAATCCTTCATCTCTAGCGTACTTCAGAGAACATGGAAAATTTTCAGTGCCAGGCTTCTAGCTCCAGCTAAATAGGATAGGAATAGAGCATTATTCCTTACAAATCACCTGTTGCTGTGCTTGATACRTAGCTGCTCTGCCTCATGAAAATGGTCCTCCACGACCTGCATTGGCTGGGGTCTCCTTGAAAGTGGTCCAGTTTATACAATTTTCTGCGTGAAGCTTTGGAGGGCAAATAAAGCAGCAATATACTGTCAATAAAGAAATACATCCACCCCCCAATATTAAATGGTTTAAGGATTCCCCAAATGGAAATGATACTAACACAAGGCTTTAAATCATCCCAAAGGGAAAAATATATGCAACAGAAAATGGCCTGCTGATTCCACACACGTCGTTCCAGATTGCTTTGACTCCATTGGAGGTGGGAGGAAAATCAAAGAAAATGAAGCAGCTGGCCAAAGGAAATTTAAGGAGGTTCTGAAAAACCGCTATAATCTTGCAACTGATTTCAGCCAGTGCTCTAGTTATTAKGTAAGATAAGAATAATACAAAAGATTTAAAAACACCTCAGCTATGGTTACAGAGCATATGGTATTAGACCTCTTGACTCTTTGAGCATGTTTCTGATCTTGATTCTGTCTCCTCACAGAATCACAGAATGGCTGAGTTTGGAAGGGACTTCTGGAGATCATCTAGTCCAACCCTTCTGCTCAAGCAGGGTCACCTAGAGCACATTAGACAGGATGTGTCCAAGGCAACTTTTGAGTATCTCCAGAGAAGGAGACTCCACAACCTCTCTGGGCAACCTGTTCCAGTGCTCTCTCACTCTTACAGTAAAGAAGTTTTTTTCCTTATATTCAGGTGGAATTTCCTCTATTTCAGTTTGTGATGTTGGATCCTCATCCTGGATAGAGTCACAGAAAACATTCCTCCTGGGCTGTACCACTGGACATCAGTGTTTATACTCCTTTACCTTCAGCATAGCATCTGTTGGAGGTTTTTTGCCATCTCCGGAGTTGCAAGCTGCACCCTCAAACCACTTTGGATAATATATGAAAACAGAAGGTGCAGAGGTATTAAGAGATAAAGCTTATTTCTGTACGTATCCATAGGCCAAGCAAGCCCACCTACCCATACATTCCTACTATGCCAACTTCTGCATTTTTTGCACACCTCTTGAACAAGAGTCCTTGTTCCCTTTTCCAGGGCCTTTGATCTTTAGATAAACAACTCAGCTGTTTTAACAAAATCAAAGCCAAGTATTCACTTTCTTTCCCAGTGGTGGCCCAGCACTRTATCCTCACTACATTTCCAACAGGTTTTCTTCTAAATAGTCTGTGGATTTGACTGTTAGCACTCAGAATAGTTAATAATCCACAAGATAACTGAAAGGAAATGAGATAAAGCCACTGAGATATAGTAAATAAGAGAACTGTGCATGTATACCTCACCTGTATCTTTCTCCTATATGCACTGACACTTTGCACACTATTGCCACAGCAAAGATCCCACCCAGCCTTGAACTGCTTCCCTGCTAAAATCATGACTTTGATGCCAAGTAATTATATCTTGCACAATACTGGCTCTATCCAAATTAACAAAAGCTTTCTGAAGAAGTCAACAGGCTTTAAAACAGAGTTGCTTTAAGATTTTAAATAAGCTTTTTAATCCCTACCAATCTCTCAACTGCTTCAGATACGTGGTATACCTAAATACACTATAAAAAATAAATTAAACAAAAGCATTTACCAGTTGTCTCTTTGTACTAGGAAACACAACTACCACACATGGACAAATTGTGGCTTTGAGAGTTAAATGAAGACTGGCCTGGTTCTCTACTATTTTTAAGTTCTCGATAGCCTGCACTTAGCATAGATAAAAAGCAAACTGCAATCTTTTTACAAATCTCAAATATTCTTTTTCTGGTTACTTAGAAGAAGTACTTTAGAGTCAATATCAATACAATACAGGACTAGTGACAACCTTAAGCATACACAAGCCAAAAGGAAACTAAATTTCTAAGGAAAAATGTAGTAGCTTGCATCGTACTGGACTAACAACTCATCTGTTGGCAGAAAGATGGACTGTATGAAAAATATATTAATATATATTACTATTTTTACAATAAAAATGCTTAATACAACATATACAGTCTTTAGCGGCTGTGTGTTTCCCAGTCTGCTGACTACTTTTACTTTCAGTAAAGTGTTTAGTAAGACAACAGCATGCACATCAACAGCTCTACTTGCAGTAACAAGGCAATAACATTACCTAAGTCTCTCAGACGAACCTTATTRTTTTTTCAAAAAGATTATTACACAAGTATTTAAAAAATTCAGTCCAGCAAGCTAATACATCATTTTATCCTATATAGCCTCCCTTACTTTTAGTGACACTACAGAAGCTATTCAGAGTTATTTTCAATGCCGGTTCTTTCTTTTTCTTGAAAGGACAAACYTTGGGATAAAGCTATAGCTGTCAACACTTCAGTTCAGAAGGATGTACACAGATTTTATTCCTTATCCATAAATATGTGCACTGCAGTCTCAGAAGCAAGAAGCAACACTATTTCCAACGTATACAAAGAAAAGCATAAAAAAAAGGAGTTTTCAGCACTAAGCTCTCAGCCTGGTAAAAGTCAGAGAGAAAAGACAGCATGAGAGTGTTATGCTGGATAAAATTTGATTCTCTTTCTTCAGGGTAACAATTCACTACATGGCAGCAGCGCCTTAGCGTCCACCTGCCAACACAAATGTACTGCCATTTAAGGTTGTTAAAATTTTTCCCCAATTAATCATTGCTTCGCTGCAACATCTGTCCAAGACGACTGTTTCGCTAAAGCTAGTTAGCCCGCTGCGGTGCGTTATGCAACCACAGGCCGTGCCGACGTCGTGGAGTAACATCAGCCCACGCCAGCCGCCAAGGGAAGAGCAGTAAAAAGAGTGGAAGCTTCCAAGGGTGGAGTGTATCTAGTAATTATAGGGCTGGAAAGCAGGGTCCCTCCTCCTGACACAACCAACCTGAACAGAGCGAAACCGAACCGCCACTCGGTAAGCCGCGTAACGCTAAAAGCATTTCCCTACCCCAAAGTCCTTCCCACTTCAGCAGAAGAAATTCAGATTCCTTTAAATGGGAAGAACGAATGCGTTAAGGCTTCCTCTAGGTCACCTTGTGGTTGGAGCGCTGAGGTAGCACTAAAACATTGAGTGATCTCTTTTTTAGGAAGTAATACTCAAAATGCTTTGTGTAGAGCATGGAGCCCCAGAAGAAGTGTCCTAAGAAGGCTAATTTCTTTCTGGAAACATAACAGTTCTCAGCAGGGCCCTCACTTAGACCCTAATGCTTAGCCCCAGCAATTCAATTCGTAATTGGAGAGGATCACCTCCTATTTATCATTAATTTCAAAGGCAATTCTCCCATTAAATGCTGTCTCATGTACACTTTACACACGGCTCCTGGCTCCAGACAGCTCATGAACTGTTTATAAAGGACAAGATAGGCCAGAGGACAAAGATGTTAGCAGCAGGGTGCTGGRGGAGGGAAAAGGGGAAGACCATCTTGAGCAGACAAAAGACCATAACTACAAATCCTTGGAACTGCTTCCACTCTGATTACACGTGCTCATTCATCGCACTAATATTTCAGAGCTTCCACCCAAGGACCAACTGCAAACGCTGCTGTGGGTCATGCATTTTCTGGCACATCAGTCAGGAAGATCCTGCTTTGCGTAATGACTTACAAAGTTTGAGCTTCCTTTGGCTGTTTTGGTGCGTGTTGCTTGCAGAAGAGATCACCATCCTAACAGCAGAAGTCCTAGTTCCTCCAAGTGATCACAGTCCTATAAGTGATCAGAGCAGTTGCTTGCTCTCTGGGGCATCCACACAGCACAGTTCCCTGATTAAAAGTTCCCCCCCCCCCAGTTCTCTCATGCCCCCATCCTCATCAGCTTTGAGATCAACATAGCCTCCAAGAAATGCAACTATATGGCACTTCACCAACACAAAACTGGGTCCTTGCTGCAACTGCGGTTTTGCAACAGCAAAACTATCATTGGAATGGAGATTACCCGGTGACTATCTAGGAAATTAAAAATTGGTGTGGCCCACATTAATTAACTGCCTGTACTCCCATGGGCTGCTGCAAGCAGGAGGAGTCTGAGGTCTACMGAAACCAGCCAAGAGGAACAGTGGATGGTAGTAAGGCCATGCTATTGCTTTCTGAAAGCTGACCTTGGGCAATTTTCTCTCCCAGTTATACAATAAAGGCAGATGGGAGAGCAGGGAGGCAGCAAGAACATGAATGGAGGTACAATCAAAGCTGTGTTTGGGGTTTTGTTTTTCTTTAGAGGGACAAATGGGGCAGAAAAAGCAGTTGCACAGACAAAAGCTACCAGCTAAAGTTCAGTGGCTATTGGATAAAATATCAAGTAGTTTAAATAATACACATCATAATGGCAGGTCCTATTTTTGCTATACATAGATGTAGTGATCTTGGTAAATATGAGTCATCTTTGGAAGAAATCCCGAACTGTTCTACCCGCACAGTCATATCTATGCATAGAAAAGAAGGAACTAAGTTGAGAACAAAAAAAGCCACCTTCGTGTCAACACTAGTGTTGTCCAAATTTGTGAGGGAATTGCCTGTTGGACAGTTTTTAAGCCAATGTTTCTTAAGATCACAAGATGGTTATATTTGGAATAACAGGAAGAACATCATATACTGTCTTCAAAAAGATGACCTAATAAAGATTTCATGAGATCCTGAAAAACATGCTGCAAGAACTTGGTAAGAAAGCAAATTAAACAGATGAACGGATGCCAGGTACTAGCTACTTAATAGGAAGGTGATTTATTATTACTATTTGAACTTTTCTTCTCTATTATGCAACTCAAGGGAAATCTGGCAGAAAAATCCAAGTCACATGGAGAATGGCTAGTTATGGTCTCAAATGAGAAAGCACAAGCAAAAGGCTGACAAAAACAGTAATGGGATCCAGAAGCACCAAAAAAAGATTAATAGCATGCACAATTACAGAACATAACAGCAAAGCAAAGGATTTGCACCAGAACAACATGAGTGATGCTTCTGCGGCTTCAAGAGAGTTTAGCAAAGTGCTGGATAAAAAGCAAGGCCATTAAGATAAGGCCCTTTAAGAACATTTCTGAAGATGGACATGTACGATAACTAGGCCAGAAAGAAAAGCCTAATACAAATACGCTCAGAAAAGAGAGTTTCAGCTGAGAACTTCTACAAGCTTTCTGATGGTCAGAGCCAGAAGGGTGAAGACAGTGGGAACCAGATGGCTGAGGAAGGAAGAGGGTAAGAAAGCAAGGAACCCCACCAAGCCAAGGTTGGGTCTGTTACCCTCAGCATCACCTTTTACCACCATCCATCCTGGAAGGCACATGGGGACCTTGATATGAGAAGCAACAGATCCTTTTTCTTATTAGGTTTGTTTTCAGCCAAGTCAATTCTCTTGCCTGCGTGCCCCCAAATATTAGCACTGGCACAAGAAAGARCATAAGGTCAGGGACATTGCTTCTGAAAGCGCTCTGTTCCTGCACCCACCTTCACTTTTTATTAAGATAGCTTTTTAGCTTTCAGCACCGTGAAGAAAAGTTTGAAAGCAACCACAGCATATCCCAAAGGCTTACAAGTCAGAAGCATGCTGATGGAAATCTGTATGGTTATATTTGTCACTGTTGCTCACCCAGGTCAAAACTAGAAAGACATTGCTAGCTTCAGCAGCAGACTCCTGCATTTGCAAAACATCCATTACACTCCATTACACAGAGAATGATAAAACGAGAGTATATCAAAAGCTCCTGCTATCCATTTGGCCAGCCAGTAATGACCAGATGGGTGGGCACAGTTGTGTAATTGCCTAAACACTGTTACACAAGCAAATTACTTGGGATCTGGCCATTAGTGCTGTCAGCTTCCACATCAAATACCTCATTAAGATAAATGGAGACTGCTGGCTTACCTTAAACAGTTTGGGGCTAAGACGAGCCAACACATCTACATATGAAAGCTTAGAGGGATCTTTTTTTCCTGAAAGCTTTCCCAGATTGGTTATAATGTTCATCAAGTGAGCCAAGAATTKGACATGTTAGGTGAAAAATACTTTGGCACTGCACAAAGCATGTGAAAGTGATGTGGGAATTACTATTAAAACAAGGTTCCTGACACATAACATAGAAAGGATGCAGGTATAGGAGAGCTTTAGAAAGTTAGCAAAAGTGTCTTGATAAAAATAACCCACCCATATCAATATTTTAAGATYCTGACTTCTTAAAAAGGCTATTGTTACAAATGCTTCATCTCTCCAAACTCTTCCCACAYCCCTAGKACAACATAAAACATATCTCCTGACCAAACCTGCCTTTCTGCAAGAACCTGTTAATKTGTTYCATCCTGCAACTTATTTTGGTTTACCAACACACAGTTCTTTAATAAATATAACTCTAGCAATTTTTTCTTTCAATGTAGTCAAGACACCACCATTTGCCTTCAAAATTCATTAAACTGTCTTTATTTCAAATTTTTACAGATACAATGACAATGCAGGAAAGGCAAAAGTTAAAATGTCACATCAGTTGGAGTTTAACATGCTAAAAGTTTATGATCCCATTCAACAGCTTCCATGATCCAACTACAATGTTTGCTCCACAATATAGTTTWAAAAGCCCCAAGTTAGTTCATAGGCTAAAACAAGCAAAATCCTTTGATCTGTATATCTGTACAGGGTCTAGTCACTAAATAAATATTCTTTCAACAGAGTACCAGTTAAGAATCAACTATGGGAAAAACTCCTGGGAGAACACCACAATCTGAACTAAAAAGTGTCCTCCTCAAAACCCGTAGCACAAAAATCTCAGCTGGCTACTAAAAATAGTCATTCTATGGTTTGCCACCATGGCCAAAACCAGAAAATGCAGTCATATCAAAGAAATCATGGAAAAAGCAAAGATCTATCCGCTCCAAGACAGCTGTTTCCACTGTGTCCTCGTACAGTGAGCAGCAGGTGCTACCTCGGTTGCTCGATGAGAAGGTGAAAGATCCAGAAACCAAATAGAACCACAAAACATATAATAGCACCTGTTAAAAGATGAGTATCTGCCATCTCACCATCTTACTTTCCTGGCTTTCATACCTCTACGTACAAATGGAAATCTAGGCACTTTTCTGCTCCCATTCAAGCATGCCAACCCTACGTAGCCCACTGCTTCAGTCATTCCAGGTGACTTACTGRCACAGGCCAACCCTTCCAAGGCTGTCAGGAATGGAGTGATAACACCTAAAAAGCAAGAAGGGAGCTGAAATGGTTTGGTTAAAAAAAAAGAAAGAAAGAAAGAAAAGAAAAAAGGAAAACTCTTCTTAACAACAGACAGGACCCCCCCTCCCACTTTAAAAGTCTCCACAGAAGTAAAACCTTAATGGAAAACATGGTTTGTATCAAATGATTGGAAAAATTAAACAACGTATAGCCAATTATTTCCAAATTGTCCAACTGGCTTTCAGTTTCCTATCAAGGAAAAGTCTGTATAGTTTTATACCAGGCTTACAAAGGTTTATACATATCTGCTTTTTCTTGGCGTTTCCTCAAAGGGATTTAAGTTCAGTATAACTAATAAAGATTCAAAGAATTAGCTGCCAGAGACTAGAGATGTCTAGCTTAGGAATGTCTGCATCCTTGAAAGCCAGTATGCAGTACAGCCCAAAACACAAGCTAAGAGTCTGCACCAAAGAAAACCAATCTTTTTTCTTGTTTGTTTTGCTAGAGACAAAAACACTACACTTAATAGGAGAGAAAAATGGAAATGAATATATTCATTTTCGTATACCCATGTGTGCACATCTACACAAGTGTTCTCCTCACTTGAAAGAGGTCTGCAGATAACGCACACGAAGCAACGTTTCTTTCCCCTGCGACACAGACAAAACTCAAAAAAAGGAAAGACTTTATTATCAAGAAGCATCGTCCACAGAGTTATATATCTAATCCTCAGTCTTATTTTAGAAAGTCTCCCTGGTAATTTGCCTGTGCTTTTGAGAAGCAAGTAATATGTTTTGAATTATAAGAGGTTACAGGGACATTTTTGTGGTAAATTTGGGCTTTCATTTGAAAAAAAAAAAAAACCCTCAGTGCTACAGAAATCCTTTCGGAAATAACATTTTTTTGTCATTGCTAAGCACTTTTCAACAAAGTTTAATAGCTACTGTTCCAAAGAGCTGTTTACATCAAGCTTTAAAAGAATATGTCCTTGCAAGTAAAAGGAAAAGAAACACAGCTTATGTCTTCCCAATATTTTGAGAAGAAAAGCGAAAAGCATATATACCCCACATACGCCAGGGGCTACAATTTCAGCTTCAGAAAGTTCAGCTATAGCTGTTTTCAGGCTCTAATATTTTGGGTTTATTTTGGCTTTTTTTTTCCCCTAGATGTTGAAATTAAAAATTATACCTAGAGGCTCTTCAAAACTTGAATTTGTTCCCCCGGTCTTTACACCCAGGATCATGAAGGAACAAAACGCCACAGAAATTATTAACTGGAACTGGAAGCCGCTATTTCCAGCCTCAGAAGTTTACAAACTGGATACCACGGTTGCTTCATACACAGTGCATAGGAAGTCAGACCTTCAAATAAAGGTAGTCAGAGCTTTCCTTTGAAGGCAAAACTTATTTTGTTGTTCATTCTTATAAACAAAATAGCCTACCTGAAGCTCAGTAATGTGAGTAAGTTCTACTGTAAACATCTAAAAGATGTAGGACCACAGGAAAGCTTCAGTGTGCTCCTGGTAACCGTGATGGAAAAGCTTTTTGTAGCCTGGTGTTTTCTGCAGACAATACGCCAGAATTTACCATCTCAATATATCGCCGAAGAGTTCTCCCATAAAGAAAGCTGTGCAGCTCACACAGCGGGAAAATAGAGGTTTGGGGTTGTTTTTCTCACTACTTACTGTGAGACAAGCTCTCTGCTCCCATGCAGGAAGCTGTTACAGTCTCATTACTCCTAGACCGCCTTGCCTCCTGGACCAGAGGATGCAGTAAATTACTCAAGCCCCCTTTAATTTTCCTCCTGAAACTCCCCAATGGGTTTGTCCTAAGAACCACAAATAAAACATGAAAGAAATATGAATAAAGAGATGAAGGCACCATCTAGTTTGATGCTTATAATAGAAGATATATTAAAAGTGAATCTTTTCAGAAAGTTTCAACTTTTCCCCCAAAGCATCATTCATCTGAGGACTAGCAGCTCATGGCAGCTATATATCAGACAGAGGTTGAAGAGCTTTTCATCGTGAGCCCCATTTCAGAAGATTTATTCAAAGGATGTCAGAACTTCCAGTAAAATTAAAGCTGGTTTAGTCTAAATAAAGCATACTAGATTGCATGTGTAAAGGGGCAGGCAAAACAATACAGACTTTAAACATTATGCTTTAAAGATGAAGTTAGAGATATAACCCTAAATTAAATTGTCAAGTACATCCTCTTGCAGTACACATCATACACTCCGGCGTTGCACAAGCCAGAGTCCTGCCGCAAAGTTTCTCCCAAAACATTTTATTTCACATAAAGACGCAGCGAGGCTCCAGGATTCCCAATTAAGCCACATCAACCTTGAATGGGAACAGTGCATGGCACTAGAGCAAACCACTCTTTACCTGAACAACTTGAGATAGGATAGCATCGGGCTAGGCTCTGTCCAAACCTAAGCTACAACAAAAACCTTCCTGGGCACAGATCCAACATGGAACCAGAAAACTACTTGCACAGATCAACACGATAATCAGCATACTAAACCTCCTACCATGACAAAGTTTGCACAGGCTTCATAAATCAGATATTTAAGGAGGAGGCAATGTCTTTATTGAGATTTATATGCTGTTTCTTCCATGCCAAAAGGAGCAACAAAGGAAAAAGTACACAAATCCTTGTCAGAAAGTTCCAGGACAGGCATATTACCAGATCAGTCCTGTGGGACAAACCGATAAACATTGAAAGGAGATAAGCTGTACTTCTGAGGCTGAAGAAGAAAGAGGCAAAGAGGTAAGYGAAGCAGATAGAGTCACAATCTCTGCAGATGCAATTCAAACAAGCACATGTGGGAAAGATGGGATTTGCCAAGGCCTAAGACAAGAAATGAGCACAATAATCAGCAAGAAGGGGACTCTAGGCAGGAGATTTAGCTCTGTGAAGGGCACAGACTTGGATCTGATACACCATACAGGAAATAATAATATTTAACTTTGGATGCGAAGACCTAGAAAGGACCGAGTTAGATGGTGCCGGCAAAACAAACAAATTCCTGCCCAGAGGAGCGCCTTCAAAATCTAACACGACACAACTCAAACTCCTGAGCGGTACTTGGATGGGAAAGACTTATCCTCTCTGGTCTCAGTGTGATCACTCTGGCAACGGGAGAGCTGAGGGCAGATGAACGGCCACTTCAGCAAGGGGGAGAGTTGAGCAAAGGTATACATTAAGTCAAAGAAGGTACTGAAGGCAAGAGGAGAAAGAAGTCGTTAAGGATGACCAAGAGAACACTAATTATAGAGAGGCAGCTAGGAAGTCAAAAAGAGGAAAAACGAAGGGCCAGGCCACACAACACTTTTGAGGGGACAGTGAGAGTTAWGCAGCTGAAACCCTGGAGAACAAGAAGTATCCAAAGATGAGAAAGGATGTAATGGCAGGTCCCATTTATCATTAGTAACTGTTTTGTTAGAAAGGTCTTTATGCAATTCCCCCCTTCCTTACTCAGCTTCTCATCCCTCAGTCCTGACAGCATGCTATCTACAGAACAAAATCTAATCTTTTCAGAAGTTTAAATCCACACAATGCCCCCTTTCTGCTCCCAAAGACAGATGTATCTGTGAATGACAGCAGTAGTACGAGCTGAGATCTCATGATAGCTAACTGAAAAGCCCCGCAATGAACTGAAATCATCTGCCTCTAGAAATCTGATGTCTGCTTTTGAGAAATGTTAATGGGTATTTGCCACAAAGCGGCACAAATCTCCCTTATTTAACACTTAGAGACAAATATTTGTGCACACATCTGCTTTCTTCTCCTCCCCCTTGCCTTTAAAATTCCTTCGTTCCACAAAAAAGTGCAATCGTGACTGAGGGACTGAGAAGCAAGAGTGATGATGTAACAGTCAAATATTTAGCAAGATCTCCATCTGTAACAGGAATTCAAATAAACATGACTAAAGGGGAAACATTCAGGTGGTTTGAAAGCTTGCTCAGCCCGAAAGGAATGCAAAGAGTTGCTGGAGAGGTAGATCACTGAAACCCTCAGGAAAGGCTGATTTTTGAACAGAAGTCAATGCAATGGATTCTTGAAGAAAGGACAGCACAGGACTCATTGGAAATAYTGGCCAAAGAGTTACTATAGGGATTTGGCAGACCTTAAAGCCAACCTTTGGCCAGCAAAATTCAGAAGGTGATGACAAATTACCCCATTTAGGATGATATAGTAAAACRCATACTGGTTATAAAAGTCGTGTCTAACATACTTTACTCAAAAGAACAGAAATGTGTTTTACATTCTCACAAATAGACATACTACCTGCTCTGTCTTCGTAACACATGCTGCTTCATCAGAATCCATTACATAACTGGAGAGAAGAGGCAAGGATTAAAGCAATACAGTTGCTGAGGAGCTCCTACATTAGGAGCYGACTTCCTGTAGGTGTACTTTCTGTAAATAGCAGAAAAAAGYCATTTATAAAAAGAAAAGATGCAATAAAGAACATCTCCCATTCAGCTAATTCAAAATAATTCTGGTTAAAAAAGAGATTATTTATACGGTTTTTTCCTTCACACCTGACACTACTTGACATGAAGTGCTACTCACCAGTTTGTTGCTAGTTATCATAATTAAATTTTCTTATCTTTGCTCTCACAAGTATCAGAAGCACAGCTCTACATCAGCTGGAAAGCTAGCACCAACAAGTTTGAAGCCCAGCATTACCAGCATAAGAATTTAAAACYGTAAAATATCCTAAAAGACTAATCTCATTCATAAATCTGACCTCGTATATTATTCAACACCCCTGTGTTAAAATTATTAAATACGACCTCACCCACACTGCTATAAAAAGACTACTGTAAAAATTTTGCTCTCAGAAAAGAAGGTATTCATGAGTTAGGGGAAGACAGATGTGCAGAAGACGATTCAGTGGAACTATATAAGTTAAGCACACACAGAGGCAAAACAAATTCCAGCTTGGACATCTTCTCATTCAATGCTTCATTCACACTAATTTTGTCAGGAAAGACCCAGCCCACCTGTAACAGCTATCAAGTTCCATAAACTAAATGCTAATCACGTCAGAAATTTGAAAGTTGACCTTGATGCTCCTTTTTGCTACTTGGGTAGTTAGGGCTTGCTTTTTAATTGAGATTGATGGCCTTTTCCATTTACAAAGATCATGCTGGAACCTGTCCAAGCTCATAAGCCATATTTTGATGGACTACAGGGAATTTTCATTCCATTCATTCCAAATTCTAACACAAGACAGCTCTTTGCAAATTGAATTTACTCTAAAGAAGCCATGAGAAGTTGACTGTACTTAACTGCAGAAAATACTGCACCATTCACTGCGACAGGCATCCCCAAACACCCTTCCCAGCAGCTTTTAATTCAACACAATATGAGCAATCCAAGCATTCATATCACATTTAAAACGAGGAAACTGAAGTGGCTTAAAGGCATGAAAAGCTTGTTCATTAAGCACATTTCAATTACCAGAAACATGAATGAAACCGAGCATTTACATATTACTTCCGCAGCCAAGATTAACGATATCTTACCACCTAATGAGAAGTCAAACCTCCCTCAACGTTAGCCAAAAATACGGATGTTCAGCACAGTGCCAGAACAATAAGCCAACGTGAAAACCTTAATATAGAAAGTGCTCGTGCAGTCAAACGCTTCAAAGTAGGGCTAAGTCAAGAGAAGAACAAAAATGCTGCTTGACATACGAACACTCAAATGCTATAAATGACCCACAGCCCTGTCGAGAAAGACTGTTTTTTCAAACGTATTTACGGAGACTCTAATCCTCATAAGACAGGAGCAAGACGAAGCGTCGAGTCAACGCGGGAACCTTGCGCATGCTTTGCAAGACCTGCTGAGGACAGAGCGGGACTCAAACCCCACCACAGCATCCAGAAGAAACGGATGGGCTTTTTGGCGAGAGGTCCGAAAGACACAGCCTATACACACARTTTTCTCAAGCAAATCCCTTCAAATATCTCTTTAGCACTTAAAGCTCAAGTCCTTGTTTCAGTCTCCTCCRATCTCATTTGTACAGGGCTAGAGCCAAAATAACAAATCAGTAACTGTCTCCCATACTGATGGGTCTGTGCCTTACCCTGGTCCACAAAGAACGGACTAGCGGAGTCGTTTTCATCCTGGGGCTGTGAACGATTTATTTTTAAAGCTATTCAAGACGCCTGCTCATCAAGCTGACTCTCCTATGAGAAATGACCCAAATGAAAGTCAAGCAGAAACAACGCTCTTCCTCGGACCTTTGCGCAATGTTTTAGTGTACAGATATTACAAGACATGGGCAAACAAGCTCCACTTTATAGATACTTCTGCTTCCTGCTACAGGTGCATGCACCTCGCAGCAGCAACTATGTATGGAAAATTCMCAAAGGAGGACAGATTTTCTTGACAGATTCTTGATACCAAAAATATTAATCAGAATCAATGATGTCTTTCAAAAATATCTGCAAAGAATATGAACTGTTGCCTTAATTTAGGATAGCCTTGGAAATGCTGCGGTTTGCATGGTAAGAAACAGCTGAAAAAAAAAAACAGAGAACAACTTCTGCACATTTTTTAATTAAATGCAGAGGTGGCRGAGGGTTAAGTGTTGCTTTAAGAGGTCAGAAATGACTCCTGTACAGGAGAGCCAGCTACAAGCACCAATAGATTGTAGAAGCACAAAACTCTGCATTAACTCATTTTTCATTGAGCCCTAACGAAAATTTCAAGTGATAATGTTTACACCACAAGTTTCATTTATGTCCACAATTTCAGCAAAATAACTTCTGCAAGACCACTACCCCTTTTTAACTCACATCCATGTCCAGCTTCACTGAAATAGAATCAGCTAAACGAAAAATCATCTACTGAAATGAAAAAGTTGTTAACAGRTCCGCAGCAGGAGTTTCTACCTTAGGTTACAGATGGTTACATTAAAGCACAGTTAAATACTAATACTAGAATGCAAGTATAGCAATGGGCCCGAGAGCAGTTCTGACATTAAAGAATTCCGATTTTAATTCAATTAAGCACAAGTCCTCTGATAGGAACTGAAATACCAAATACCGCACTAAACCTATTACTGCCTGCCCGAAAAGGTCAACGAAGAACTGATGAAAAGCWACGTTGAAGTATCTGCTGAAGTGCCAAGTGCTCTAACAAGGGTGTTTGTTTTTAATGATTTATACTCGTAACCATTTAAGGAGCAAGTATCTGTTACAGCTTTGGAGGAAACAAAGCTGTCTAAGCCCACGCTGACTGCTCCACTACTCCCGCACGCTCTTTTAAATTATTTTGATGRCTAAGAATCACAACTACGGCCTGGTAAGAAGCCCGCTCAGAACTAAGGAATTTAAGGATGACTTTGATTTGCAGTTGATGTGTAACACCCAATGACTGCTTAAAAGTCCACACAAAAGTGCTGGGTTAGGAACTAGTTATAAGACAGGCCCATAAAAAAAAAAATACTAGCAATAGCACATGCTACACTGAATCACGCCATTAGTAACAGGGTWCGAAGTCTAGTGACTGGGGAAGGAAGCAGTAAATTCACATTGCATCCATCCGCCAAATGCACACATMCATCCACCAAATGCACATATTAAAAAAGCAGTGAATGGGACAACCTAACTCCCTTCCTCTTTTTCCCACTAAACACATCTTTGGGGAAATATCCTTGTATGCACCGAAAACGAGTACGATTTCAATTCCACCCACATCTGGGCTCACTTGGGAACTAAATCCAGCACAACCCGTCTCGGGTCAGCCGGTGACCCTGAGCAAAAATAGCTCTGGCAGAAAGCTGGATTTGTGGAATAGGGTGGAGCCCATCCAAGTGTAAACTGAACAAACCCGCCACTCGCAGTCGATGACRGAGAAGCAGCAATTTCTCCGTTCTAGTCCGTGCACGGCAAGCAGAAAGGCAACACAGGTCATCTGCGCTACGTGGGGGCAGATCAGAACCCAGGGTGCAATTTGGGTCGGATACGATTGAAAACGTGGCAGTCRGCAAGCGTTAACTACTCTAAGACTGTAAAAATAAAATAAGCAAACGCTGCTTGAAAATTATGAGAAAATTAGTAGTGAAGCTGGGTCACCAGGCTAAGGCTAGAAGTCAAAAATGCAATGGCAATCGGGGTTTACTAAAGTTTGACACATTTAGTAAAAAGTCATCCTTTTGGTAAATTCGGATGTGCTTTCCCAAATGTCTCGGCACAAACAAACCTCAGGTCAGTGGATGATAGCACTGAGGACAGAAAAAAAATCAACAATATTAATTTTTTTTTTAACAAAAGATTATGCTGTCTGCAGCACAGACACAAGACAACCTTGAACACAGCGGCAACGCTCAGCCTACAGYTTGAGGATTACGGCCAAAGGAATTCACGGGTTCTTACGCAGAAGCAGCAGGAGCTTCGAATTGGTGTCAGAGGGAAAAGGCTGGCTTTGAGCATCAGCAAACAAGGTCCTGGAGTTAAAGCGAAACTTTGCGGTGCATTAGGTTTCATTTCTATAGTTAAGGGACGCCTAGACAAACTCCTTAGGCAGGATCAGCATGCAACAGGGCAGATATACCAAGCACAGGGATCCGGTGTTCCGGTGTTCCAGCTCATGCTATTTTATCCTCGTTCACACAAAATTAGGAAAGACCACCTGAGCACGGCACCACTAAATTAAACTTGATTCCTGAATGTGACCAACTTCAAAATCAACACAGCATGTCACCTAACCATCCTTCTTCTTCCAATACTCTCCTTAGATTTCTATTACACATTAACCAGAGAATAAAAACCCCCAAGAACAAACTGTTACATGCAAGTTTCCTGCTAACTAAAATAACTTTGCAAGSTTTTTGTAATACAATTGGACTGCTGTGGCGTGCACAAATTAGAAGCAAATTCAAGCTTTTATAGGCACCACGCTATTCGCTTTAATCTGACATTTCCTGATGCCCAAGGCTCGACTACTCACGATACGTTTTCCTTCGTGTTCGGATACAAACATCCTCCTCACCCACGTGAAAATCCAAGACATGAGAAGACTAACAGACTGGCCRGCCGCTAGTTATCGGATCGGATCCGGGCCCCAGCCCTTCGGCACCGCTGAAGATGGGTACAGCCCCGTAACTGCTGTGCAGCCCAAAACTCCAGAGCGTTTCAGCAGCTGAAGCAGTCAGACCTCAAAAACTACCTATTTTTTGACGGCTGTTGCCGGAGTTGCTCTCAGGTGCTTCCAACCACCCAGGCCTGCTGGGTTATTAATTCGTCCTGCTGCCAACATTTTTTTTTTAAAGGAATATAAGTGGCAGAGGAGGAAGGGTCACTTTGCAGGACTCRGTAAAACCTGAGCAAAAGGTGAGGAGGGAGGAAGAGACAGAGAAGAGGCCGCATCTTCGTCCCGGAGGCCTCGCCGGTAAACGCCAAATCCTTGCAGAAGTAGGGGCATAAGAGTTTATCGAGCAAAGCTCGCATGAATCTTTTATAACGGAAAGTGAAAGGCAGCCTTGGAGCAAGGGTCCCGGCCGGCGCGCCTCCGTATCAGTGCCGCCCAGTGCGCGGCGGTGCTTGGGCGCCCGCGCCGCGGGCTCCTCGCCGAGGGCAGAGCGAGGCCCGAGGCTCCCCCGGAGCGCCGGGGCGCGACGCGGCCGCGCCGCCGAACCCGGCCGGGGCCAACCTTGGACTCGGGTGCTTTTTATTGCTGTTTTTCTCCTCTCGGGTTCACCCGCGCAACCTGTTGCACAGCCGGGTTGGGTTTTATTATTATTATTATTATTATTTCTTCTTTTTTTTCTTTTTTAAGATGGGTAATAAAACCAAAGCGCAAAGGTAAGGTCTGTCCCGAGCTGCGCGGGGAGCGCGGCAGGACCGAAGGCTCCGCGGCTTCCCCCGCCGGGGGGAGGCGCCAACGCCCGGCGCGGCCGCGGGGGTCCCGGCGGCGGCGGCCGCCCCAGCTCACCGGGCCGGCCGAGCCCCCCGCTCCCCCCCGCA
>NW_028186548.1:135450-162902 GCF_003343005.1 Rhea americana
CAGCGCCGCGCCCCGGGAGCCCCCCGCAGCCCGGGCCAGATCCCGCACCCAGGTGAAACCCGAGTTGCAGCGTGCACCCTGGGGACCCCCCAGACCAGGGTGCTGCGAGGGCTTTTCCGTTTGGGGGAGAGGCAGCTCGTTCCGCGCCAGGAGGGCCGGGGGGACGAGCAGCGGCGCGGGCCGCACGCGGCTTCTGCTGCTCGGTGCCTTGCTCCCATCTAGCGGCTGCTGCTCGCGGATACCGAGGGGAACCATCCCCGTGGCGGCTGGCCTTGCGGAGCAATCAGGCTCCCCTAGATTAAATGCAAAAACAGCATATAGCAAAAAGAAAGGGGGAAAAAAAAAGCCTGGAAGGGAGCTGCCCAATTGCAAAGCTGCCAGGATGGAGCAGCTTTAGCAGGAGCTGGAAATGCTCCGTGTATTAAAGCATCATCCTGGGGGCGGGGGGGGGAACAAACTCATCAGCTGGTTTGGTTTGGTCATCCCCGTTTCCAAAGAAGGAAGTTTTTTGGTCACACGAACGTGAGCCCATCGATGCTCGCGTACGCTGGACTGCAAAGCCACCGAGCGAGGGGTGCGAAGCCGGGCACGACGGTGCCTGAAGCCTGGCGGGGAGGACGGGATGCAAACGGCACCTGAAGGCAATCGAAGCAGCTGATTGAATCCCCCTGTCCTGCATATATGGCTGTTGCTCCCCAGCCCTGTTGTGCTGCCTCAGGGTGGGTGTTGGGTTTGCAGCAGATCTTTTGAGGTGAGTGTCTGCAGCAGAAGCAGCCTGTTCACATTTCTTTCAAATTTTGGCTTTCTGAGATATTTAGCTTCCTGTTGGAGTGTCTTCCAGTRTTGTTTCATGTAATTTGTGTTTGATATGTTACTTTAAGTGCCTAATTTGCAAAACCCCTGGAAGTGCTGTGYCAGCTCTGGGGCTGGAGAAAGTGTTGAGCAGTGCGAGAGCAGAGCCCTGCTGTCACGGGTCCTGCTTTGCCCTTGCCCTCCCTTAATGGAAGGGGAGAACTGGCCTGTATTCCTCTAGGTCTGCAAAGAGCATGACTATAAACTGCTTTTCTTGCATCAGGAACAGTGATGGAGTCCTGCTCTGATCCCCTCCCAAGGAAGAAGAAGGCAGCAGTGGGAAAAGCCAGGGAGAGTTTCCTCTGCCTCAGGCTCTACAGCAGGAAGAAGAAAGCAGGTTATTCTACCTATGTACACAAACTCCTGAATCAAGTAAGTCCTGGCTTGKGTGTGAGTGCTTGGAGCAATGTGGTGAGCCAGACCTCTAAGCTTGGATACTTGAGCCTTTTGGGCAGTGTGTTTAGCTGGATCTCAAAGCTTTGGGTTTGATAAGCTCAGCTGATGTGGGAGCAGAGGATGGATGTTGGGGGAGACCTGCCTGATCTGAGACATGAGACACTAGCTAGCTTGGGGTAAGGACTGCATGTGGCTGCAGCAAGTGCTGGCAGACCAGTGCCATGATGACTTGAAAGCTAACTGAGGTCAAGTGATGGAGCTCGTGTTCAATGCTGAACTCCTGCAGGCTTGTGACAGGGGCTCTGCAGGGTGCTAAAAGCAGTTTCTTCCTGCCCTGAGTAAGCTGAGGGTATAGATACTCCTTCCAGCAGTCTGCTGGCTTCTTGCAGCCATGGARCTCAGGCCACCTCTAGGGGCTGTAATCAACAGCAGTGATTTATTGGTGCACCCAAGTGAGCATCTGCTGCTGGCTGGTGTGGGCAGATACTCTCCAGCTATGGAGAGGCGCARGCTGGCAGCAGGCTGTGGCATGGCAGGGTCTCACCCTCTAGAGGCAGTGAGTTATGGCTTGGCTGTGACCAGCTGTGCTGGGCATAGGTGGCCAGCAGCTGTGCCTTGGCTCCGGGAAGGGGATCTGTGTGTGCCAAGCAGCTCTGACACTGGCTCTCTCCGCAGACCTGGAACGCAGGCACCTCCTGCCTAGCGGCTGCTGCTCTTTCCTCACTGAATAGTCCCCATCTGCTCGGGGAAGTGGCACTGGAGGCGGCCAGGCTGTCCTGCTACGGCAAAAGAAACCACCTCACCCACAGGGAAATCCTCTCGGCTATGAAGCTGGTTCTCTTGCGTGAGCTCTCCAAGACTAATCTGGCATCGCCAGGCTGGCAGCCAGTGCTGAAGAGACCAGGCGAGATGTGACAGTTTTAAGAGTGTTTTAATTGTATTTTTGTCAATAAAGTATTTATTAGCATTGTTTCACAGAGCCTCCTACCTGGGCTGGGAGAGGGTGGCTGCTCCCACCATGGAGAGCAGCAAACAGTGTTGAGACAATCCCTCATCCCSATCCAGGTGGATATGGTTATCCTCATTCTCCCTGGAAGGGACTGCAGGAGGGAAGGTGCTTATACGCACCTACCTCAGTAAATCTTTGTAAAAGAGCCCTGTTGGCAGGTGATCAACCTCCAAAAGTCCAAGGAGTCCTTGTTCTGAGATCCTGGCCTGCCTGGGGTGTGTTCTGCAGCTGGTCATCCCTTCACATGAGATGTGGACCAAAGAGGGGGGTGGAAGAAATGTGGCAACTATTCCAAATCTTGGGGGAAAATATGACTGCCACTGCTCAAGAGAAGGAAATGTTTTCCAGTAACTGGTGATATGGTGTTAAATGCCATCACCTAACAGTGACTTCTTTCCAGGTTCTCCTTAGAGCCCTTTAGCCCTCCTGTTTCTCCCCTTAGCAGGGGTGTCTCCAGGTCGTCTGACACTCCTTGCTGCCTGGCTGCAGCTTAAAATGAGTTTTTAGGGAGGTCAGTGTGGAGCTGGTGTGCGTGGGAGTGCCAAATTATCCTCCTTCCTATGTAGGTGTTTTCATCTGGGCAATGTGCCACCAGCTCCTGGACAGATCTTCCCCTGCAGCAGCCTTTTGGGTTAATTCCTCTTGGCATGAGTAACTCATTCCTCCTTAATGCATAGGTTGAAAAYAGGACAGGCCCTTCTGGAGGGACTTAGTGCTAATCACCATGTGCCAATGCTGGAGTGCAGGCACAAACTGAAGGTCATCAGACTGAATCTAATGAAATACTTSTTCAGCTGGCTTTGCTGTGGGAGTTGATAACAGGTCTGCCTGTCTCTGGGCTGCCAGGTGTGAAACAGTGGTGGCCTCAGTTGATGGACCACCATCAGCATTTGGGATGCTTGCTGGTCTGTGAGGTAGCAAACGCATAGCAGGTGTCACCACAGCATGAAGCAGCTCATGTTTATGGATGGTGGTAGCCCAGCTTGTGCCCTACCAGTGAGCCATCCCTGAGCTCTCTTCTCCAAATTCCTTGTCTCCAAGCTGCAGCATGGTCAGAAGTGCCTACTTGCTCTCTATGTTCTCCTGTGGCTATTTAGACGGGTCTAGCTTGATGGTTTCTGGCCTGCTAATGGCCTCTGGCTGTTTCCACAGTAAATATTAAGACAATAGCTGGCTTCAGGGAGGCTCCTCTTTTTYTGCCTTTCTCTGTGCTCCTTTTCCAGCTGCTGCCTTTCTAGGGCTGCCAGCATGTCAAAATTTGCAGACTGCTCAAACCTTCAAGAGGCAATTCATGGCCGTGGCAGTACCATGTGCTGATGCCTGTCCAGTGACTGAGGCTTCAAGGGTTTTAATGAGCTGCTTAAGAGCTTCTGCCCACAATCACTGCCTCTGCTGTTCATGATGCATTAACTCGTGGCAACTCCCATATTAAGAAGTCTGAGCCTTCACTAACCCATGTTTGAGCAGCCTTGACTCTTTTGGTTGAACAGGGTTGGCTCATGTTTAAATTCACAGATTTGGGGTCWATTCCTGCAGGCAGATCCTAGCTGTTGTGGAAACGGGAGTTGTGGGTGACCTTGAGAAAGCATCTGGACCATCCTGCAGCCCCGGGCGGTGTTGACTTTACCTGCAGCATTCCTGGMTGAGGTTTGCTCAACCTGCTCTGAAACCTCAGAGGTTTCCACGCCCTGGTGATACCATCTGGTGCAGAGCCTCACTATCCCTGGTGATAAGGTGTTTCTGCTCTGTCACAGCAAGGAAGAACAGAGCTAAACACTAACTTAGTGTTTCTTGCTCCTGTCAACAGGCTAAATCATTTACTCTCTTCCTCTTTGCTGCTCCTATTGGTATAGCTGGAGACCTTGCTACTGCTGAGGGGTATTTCAGGAGTCTCGCAGATCCTGGTCCTGCTCAGATGTCCTTGCGCGACATCTGCCTTGTATGCGGTTGAACTGCTCTCCTGCAGTACTGCTCCCTAACCACCTTTTCTCCATCCAGTAATTGTGCTGTTGATCCTTCCTGCCTAGAAGTAAAACTGAACCTAGAGCTATTGYAAGTTATCTACATAAATACAAGTTGCAGCTCAAATGGAGCGGAGGAACTGTAATGAGAAATTGCCAGGGGAGGTTTCCAGCCAGGAGATCAGATGTTATCAAAGCTGCCTTTTCCTGCCTGGAAATCTGCGGCTCACCTGGGCCCTAGCATGAGCTGAAGCTCTACGCAGAGCAAATGTGCTGAAGGCCAAAGCAGCTCAGCTCTCCACRTGCCCTTCTGGGCACTGTGCTCCAGCTTGGTCTGGGAGTGGATATGACAAAATTACTGTGGTCCTGAGCCAGTGACTCATCTGCTGGGCCTCTGGTTTCTATTGCTTTTGCTTAGCAYCTAAGTGTCCCGATCATCTCATTTCTTTAGCCCTCATCTACAAAACTTTAGACCCATCTCCCACAAGGGTGTTGACACTTACACAACTATGTTGACTGCTGATATAGATGTAAATACTGCTGTAACATGCTGATGTCAGGAGAGCTTCATCTTGGGTAGAGCCAGAGCAGTGTGAGGAGCTCTGCACTAGGAAATGTTTGCAGCATGGCTGTGCATCAAGCACCTGATCTGGTTGATCCTCAGCTCTGCAGGCTCCGCGCTTCAGTCTGTTGGGAATTTTCTCCTTATCTCTCCCACTTGTAAAGCAGAAAATTCTTGTGTTGCAACTGGGGACCTAAAGCACAAGAGGAATCAAGCGACTTCCCAAAAGTCCTCTAGAGTATCTGGTTTGGGGCAAGAGGGAAACATGGTCCACTGATCCAGTGGCAACAGTGTTTTCTTATGTAGAGGGAGACTCCATGGAACAGGCTTACCCTGAAGCATGGGCAGAGTCTTCTGCACCCAGGCCCCCAACAGCCAGAGGCTCAGCACAYAAATCCATATTTTTTCTTTTGCAATTGCACTCTGTGTTCTCAATTTTAACTAAATCCTCCCAACATATTAAAGAGGAAACCTACAGACATTAAGCCACGATTCAAAAATTGAAAGAAAAGATTTACTCCTAAAGGAGTGCCCTGTGGAAGCTGCATATGCCATGTGAGCACCCTCTAAAAACCCCTCTTTGCCATGCCAGAAGGCAGCGGTGGTAGGAGGAGGTGGATGAATCCCACAATAACTAGGGTCTGAAAGTGCATTTTTTGATAATGTCATCTGTTACTTTCCCTTTAATCAAAGCTGGTGATAGAAATCTAGGCCGACTGAAGAAGTGGAAGCGTTAAAGATAAAACAGGGACTTTTTTTCAGTCTGTGGGTTTAATACCAGCAGATCCTTCAAAAATGTAGGGCTCTGAAGGCAACCCACAGCTCTGGTTCGTGACTTTTAAGAATGGCTTTGTGCCATTTGTGTTACCTTTGCTTCGAAATGCAATGGCCTTTCCAAAAAGAAGATCTGAAACCAAACCAAGTCTCCCATCTGCAAAAGACAAACAGCTGCGGTTTTACAGCTCCAGCTGGAGACCTTCTGGGTAGATTATCCTAAATTAGACAGCGGCTTCTGAAAAATAGGCAACTGGGCTGCTTCACGCTGCAGCGCAGCAGAGGGTTTGAATGAACTGGGAGATGCCATTAGATGTTGCTTCCTCTTGTCCCRCGTGTAACCACGGACAAACACGGTTCCCCTCTTCAGGGCGCTGCRATGAACCGAAAATTGGCTTCGGAGCACATCCCGGAGTCAGAGCTATCTGCAGCTTTGTCTTTTGCAGCAGCCGGTGCAACCACGTCTCCCATCGCCGCGGTGCCCACGGGAGCCTGGAGCATCCGCTTCTGCCCCGGCTTGCGGGATCCACCCCTCGCCCAGCTCGCTTGGGTACCAGCAGCACCAGCTGGGGCAGCTTGGTCTCCTTTAAATTCATGAGTTTTTTCTCTTGATATATTATATCGATACTTTATTTCTTCTTAGTTTCCTCTGATGTCTCTTCTTTTATTCCGTTAGTAAGTTCATCTTCCTCCTTTCTAGAATTTCACTATTGGTAAATTGCTACCATGGRCCTCCCCGGCGTTAACCATTTGCGAGGTGGCAAAGCACGCAGTTACCTCCTCTCTGCTTTTAAAAAAGGAAGCCCCCCCMAAAAAAAAGAATTTACATATTATATCAAAATTTCCAGTCCGCCACAGATACATGATGTTATAGTTTCTAGCCAAAGAGGAGGATCTTAAACTGTAAACAAAACTAAATACTGAATCCCCATGGTTTCTGTAATTGTATAAAATGGACACTTTGTTTTCTTTTACTGAGTTTTTCAGGAAACATTATGAAGATAGAAATGAGTCTTACCAAGACTCTGTAATGTGACTACTGCACAAGTACATAGCAATTTATATTGAGAGAACGTTATTCATGTGAGAGTTTATTAATGTATATTTTCAGGATGCAGAGCACAACACAATAAGACATTCTGTAANAAAAAAAAAAAAAAAAAAAAAAAAAAGCGGATAAAATAGAGCCCACAACACCTCTGCTTCTAATATGGGGAACTCTTTCCCCTCACACAAATGTGTTCCTGAGAATCCTCTTGAGGATGTTTGTCTTTCTGGAAGGAGAGGGTGGAGGAGCAAGAGGACCAGGAGGCTGCCTTGGGCAGAGGTGGGTTACGGGACTGTCTTGTCCCTCAGTAAAAGCCAACATTTTTGTTTTCTCCTACATTTCTTGGAGAAGAAAYCTGCCCTGTGGCAAAAAATTCACCAGGAGCAGCTTCATGTCTACTTTTTGCTTGTGATACCCCAAGCTAATGAGAAATGGGAGCCCAGCCAAAATCACCAGGCTTGTCAGAACAGAAGGAAACATCTTGAGATGTTCAACAGTTATGACTGCAGATGATTTTGAAGCAGACACAACAAAGATGTTGTCTCCCCTTGYCTGAAGTCTCTGCTGAGACTGTGAACTAGCTCCCTTACGAGCATAAAAGTGATGGAAACTTAGGATGACTGTTGACACTCGGAGCTCCTGTGCGGCATTAGGGAGTTTTTAATTACTTCATACAATGGTAAGATATCCAAATGATTTTTATTGAAGCTATTGAAAAGATATGAAGCTTCTTTGAGTTTTAACATCTTTTGATAAAGCTCAGGATGCTCCACAGTTCCTTCATGATGTTCCCTAGATGGTTCTCCATCTTCCACCGCTGTGTTGTACTTCCTAATGGTAGTAGTACCACTCTGTCTGCAGCAAAGCAGCTGGATTTTTATGTTGATGGGAGTAAAAACGTTGTCCAAAAAAATCTGCATTTGGAGAGGATGAGCCAGTGTACTGACTAGAATCAGATAACTGCCTGAATTTGTAAGACAGTTGAAAGCACAAGTAGAGATGCATAGAAAATAGGGCTGGGGAGGCCTTGAAGAATGGTCTAATCCCCCTACTCCAGTGTAAGATAAGCTCAACTTAAACCCTTCTTGGTGGATGTTTTTTCTAATCTTTTTTTTTCTTTTTCTTTCTTTTTTTTTCCCCTGAAACTTCCAGTAATGGAGACCTGACATCAGGCAATCTGATGCTTTGCTATATTTACATTTAGTAAGTCTCCAAATGTCTAAGTAAAGCTGTCTTACCACAGCTTCATCCCGTGATTCCTCGTCCTTGCCGAGCAGACAGAGAAGAGTTTACTCCCTTTGTATCAGCCTTTTATTTAYGGGAGGACTGTTATCATAGGAGTACAGGAAACGGAGCTGCTGAAAGGGAGCTCAGAGGTCAGCTCATCCACAGCTGCCTTGTCTTCCCCCAGGCTTCTCTTCTTTGGATCAAGCAACCCAATTCTTTCATTCTTTCCTCATAGATCACATTTTCTGCACTTCCGCTAATCCTTGCTGCTAGCAACAACAACAGCGAAAGAGTTTTTCACAAGACCTGTCCTAGTGAGCGAGGAGCAAACCCCTAGTCTTCGGAGGTGGGCGAAGCAGTTGGCTGGGGCACACGTCACGAGCCGCAGTTTGTTTAGCGGAGTGGCGGCAGGAGTCGGTGAGGATGTGCTGAGTGACTGCAAAGCAGCATGCAAGCCTTGCACGAGCGCTGGGCTGCAGGAGGAGAGGAGCCAGCTGTAYAGCCACCAAAGGCAGCACAGCAGGAGTTTTGGAAGGACTTTGTCCTGCCTTCATAAATAAAAGGGATTGCATTAAATAACACTCAGCTGCATCAGATTGTCTCCTCCCCACTGATGTAACCTCAAAAATCTCAACCTTCAGCTAGTTGTTTTGATAAAAATAGGTGATGTGTTGYGTCTTCTTTATCCATCAGCTCCAACAGAGCACCTTCACCCAGACCTGCACACATGCCTTCTCCTCCTGTCTGTGAAGGGGGAAGGTGCCCAGGTCCCTCTGTGGTTCCCTGAGTCAAGGCTGCTCATCCTGAGCACAAGATAAAGCAACTCCTAACTGATCTATCATAAAAAAAGCTTGAAGGCTAATTACAAACTCCCTGTATTGCTTTTTCCCAGCAGTTACCCAAGCTCCACTCAAATGCTGTTTCTATGTGGGAACTCTAGTTTAAGGGCTGGATTTTCAAAGACATCTAATGAGCAGTAAGACRCCTCGGAAGATCCCTAATAGGTACCTGGGCTCCTAATGCCAAGACAGTGATAAAAATCTAAGTTTTTCCCTTTATTTCAAAATCTTAAAAATCCCTGTATTTTAAAAATCTGGCACAGCAACTTCTGCAGTACAGTAACAGCATAACTCAACACTGCAATGCTCCATTCATCATCAAACATCATGTTGTTCTACTAACAGGGCTCCCAAGGGCATGAACTTTCCCAATCAGTCATAAAAACATGCTGCAACTGTTAGTAACCTTCCTTCCAACTACTGCAAGCACTGCAGGCCTGAGCCTGTAGCTCTCCTGGTTAGGAAGGAATTGTCCCAGACATGAGTCAAGCATGGCCAAGAGCAGAAGAGTCTGCTAGCAACAAGCTTCAGTTCCTCTGTGCTGCAGTTCCTGGGAAAGCTATGTATGACTATGAGGAAGAACCAAAAATCCCCCAAACCAGGCTCTAGATGTCAGGTATAGAACAGCAGAGATTCAAAAGAAAAACAGAGCCCCAGACCAGACCTGGACGCATATCTCAGAGRTTTCCAAGGTGCTAGGCATGAAAGGCATGAAAGTCTGGAGCCCCAGACTTGTTTGACTTTACTTTTGGCTACCAGGATTTGTGACCAGCAAGCTCATGATGGGCTGAGATAGAGAAGAGTTTTGTAGATTTAAAGAAGTGAAGTGCATCAGGACATCTTGTTACCCTGAGTCACAGTGGGCACTTTTGACAGGGAGCTGTAGTCAGCTTCCTCATCTCTACCTGCCCACCTCCTCGATGTCAAGTCTGGGAATGAGTCAGGCAGCCAGATCTTGCTCTAGTAAAGATCAAGCAAGGATGGTAAGTTTGATCYGAATTGAACCTGGTGGCTAGAGAGAAAGCTAAAGGGAGAAGAGGAGGAAGTTTTCTCTGCAGGAAGCTCCAACRAAGAGCAGGAGCAAAATATTTAACGAAGTGGGAGCTAAGAAGATACAGGATTGCTGCTCCAAGAAAGCCAGAAGCATATGAATAGTAATTGAACTAGTCTCACCATTGCTCTGTGCGGGTAGGGAGCCATGGAGGCARCGAGTGGCAGAGCCAGCAGGATGCTCTGAGTCACTTTTACAACRGGATCTTGCTGTGAGTCTTGCTTGTGTTCTCCTGCAGTCTCCCTGCCATGAACCCCACTTCTTCTTGGACCTACCAAGGTTGGGAACTCTCTAGCTGTGCTGGTATGACAYGCACAAATGGCAGCTGACACCAGACCACCCTCAGCTCTGCTACAGGCATCTGGTTCCCAGTGAACRCATCCCAGCTGACTGCATTCTACTCAAGGACCTGCTCTTGTCCTACAATGGTGCTCTAATCAGAGCAGGGCCAGGACCAGGGCTTAGGATTAATTAGCTCCTTAATATGCAACGCAGCAAGAGTTTCCTTGTACTTCTCTTTTCTTCCATCTGTCACTGGTTTCCAGGTACCAGCCCAACCACCATGTGGTATCAACTAGAAAAGGCCCAGACTCCTCCACTACTCCCCAGCACTCTGATCTCTTCGGTATTCAAGGAGGCCAGAGGAGCTTGTTGCACAGTTGGTAGCCTTAACTCTTCACTAAGAGAAGAGGGAGGAAGCTCATGCAGCCTCTTCCTCATCGCCAGCTCTTTCTGCCCTCCCATGATGCCTGCAGAGATATAAATCTCAGGTACCTGCACTCAGATCTTTCCAGGGGATAAGACCCAGGAGCCGAGCTGCTGAACTCTAGCCCTAACAGGAACTAGGCACCCTGCTTGGCCACCCTGTCCTGACACCACCACTTTGATGGAGCCCAGTGCAGATACCCAAAGCGTGAGGACCAGGGTCGGTCTGTCTCATCAGGGCTGAGGATAAGCACTAGGTGGAGCCATTCAATCGGGAAATTAGAGACTGGTCCTACAGAGCTGAGAGCACCAGCAGCATCCTGGAGAGTCCAACCCCACACACAAACACAACCTGGCCCATAGCAGAGGGACCAAAGCTAGGCACAGGCCTGGGGCAAATGACGACCTCATTGCATTGCTGCTTGGGGGATGGCAATGCCAGGGCTCATTCAAATCTGCGCTAGGCAGCACCCAAAGGCTAGAGGGGTGTAAAAGACACCAGCACCACCTCTATCGCTCAGGGAGTTGGACGCCAATGAATGAAGGTTGTATGCACAGGAGACGGGCTCTCCTGTGTAATCTGTGACGTAGGAGGATAGGGAAGTTGCGATCTAGAGAACAAGGAGGAGTGATCACGGGATGGCTGGAAGTTCTCATCTGTACCTTCTACACCAGGAGCGTGGAGGTGGTTCTGCATCTTGTGCCCAGGGGACCTGGTCTCTGCAAGTTCCTATAGCAGGAAMAGAAATTTGACACTTGAGGGTTCTTCAGTCCAGCAGAGAAAAACAAAATGCAACCCAGAGGCTGTTGGCTGACTTAGACACATTCAGACTGGAAATGAAGCATGCATTTTTAACAGTGAAGGTAATCAAATGTTTTCAGCAGCTCATCAAGGTAGCAGTGGGCTCAGTGATTGACAGTCTAACATGGGATTGGGTATCTCTTCCATAAAATGTTTCTCTTCAGAGAGGAGTTAATTCAGGGCAGTCCTATATTACCAAASACCCAGATGACTTCCTCATTGCCAATCATTCTGGATTTAAACACCGGGTTTTAGCGTGGCCTTCGGTGTCACGGAGTCATGGTTGAACATGATGCTCCTGCTAGTGCTACACCTGAAAGCACAGTTTTCTCCAMTGATAACATGCTGGACAAATCTGCTGCACACATCCCTACTCCATCTCTAAGTGAAGGAGTCCTTTTCCCCCCACACTTCATCCCACCTTGGTGCAAGCACATTAGGACTTTACTGAGGCATCCGTTAGGTCTTCTCTCACAGCACTCCCCCGATGCTGCTTAGCATGAGCTATTCCTAATACCACGGTAGAAACCCCTGGCCACTGCTGCTCCAGCCTGGATTAGATGTTACTTCATATATCAATTTCTATCATGACCTTCTGTTGTTTTTTTTTTACACTTGGCACCTTGCAGATGCTTCTTGATGCTTCTCATTGTGTGACTAGAGAAAAGCCAGGAATCACCAACCCTGAAGCTAACGGGAGGCTCATTAGAGCTGGCTGCAATCCCCTACGGGTTGGGCTTGGTGTTCTGYGGCTGTGACAGTGTCAGGTGGGAGYCAGCTACACCGGACTTCACAGGTCTGGGAACTGCTGTCCCAGTTCCCTATAAATGGCTAAATGACTCGTTACCCCTCCTCAGTAAGAAAGGTGGGAGAAAAAAAAAAATCTGATGTTTCAAGGATGAGAGTTTGCACAGTAAGTAAGTGCCTGCTGCAGATGCATTACTCYTGCCTGGGGTGTTTCCAATTAATAGCTTATTTGTGAGCATGAACATCAAAACTGCCACTCAGCGAAGTGAACTGCGGCTCCTCTCTCCAACACTAAGCATYGGTGCCAAGAGGCTGCACCTTGCCAAGCGTTTACAGTAATCCTTGGCAGGTAGCCGGGGTTTCAACAAAGACATCTGCTAATCCACAGGACTAAGCTTTCAGGAAAGAGAAGCTTGAAGGTTTCAGGAAACCCTGCTCCCAGCCAGGGTCTGCGAGTTGCAAACTTGTCTGACCTGGCTGGGGAGCACACCTGAGTCYCCTGAGACCGGGGGTTTTCAGAGACGAAAGCTCCTGGTAGTTTTAATCACTTGGATTAGTTACTCTGCAGCTTTTGCGGCCTCTGCCCATGCTCCTGAAGCCTCCTTGCTGCGCACGGACCAAAGGGGATGGAGTGAGATGTCCACGTGGGACCTCAGGAAGGCCAGGCACGAATTGCCTGGGCAGAGCTGCTCTCGCACCGCCTGCACTTCCCTTCTCTGAATCACAGGGCTGCAGCGAAATGAGGCGAGGAAGGGACACGCCAGAGCAAACCTGGGCTCAAGAAAAACCTCATCCTGCTGCTGTGGGACTCAGCGACACGGTTTGCCCTGCATTGCCATAGAAGCCAGGTGCAATATGGAGAGCTGACAGCAGTGCGTGGGGTTAGGCGAGCCCTATGTCCTCATGTCCTCCCTGCTKCAAAACACTAAACCTGCCAAGATGCACATCCTCAGCTCAGATTCAGACTCCCTCTTTGGAAACAGACAGCAATACTATGGGTCCAAGAGGTATGAGCCAATTTCTCAGGAAACGTGCTCAAAATCTAGAGACAGATTAAACGTTTTAAGTGTTTTCCTTCTCTGAGGACTGCAACGTTTCTCCTGCACAGCATTTCCAGAAGTTCTGAACTGCAGTCCTGTCTCGTCACCCGTGTCCTGCTCGAGCACAGCCTCGTTGGAGAGCAGCAGAGCCTTTCCTCCTGGATCCAAGCTGGCTGCTTCACTGCTTCTCTCCCCTCCTGGAGAGAGGCTGCTTTCGGTTTCAGGGCTGGGAAATCACATGCTTGCTGGTTTAAACATGATGTAATTGTTGTTTGAAGAGACCTGAGGTCCTGAGCGCTGGTTGGGTTGGCTTGTTTCTCGAGCTTACACTGGCACTGGCAATAGGCAGGCAGCGTGACCAGCTTGGCCTCCCCTCCCAGCACTCACGGGAGATCCAGGTGACCCTTCTGGACTGGTGAAAAAATGTAAGTGTTGATTTTCGTTGTTAATAACCCCTGAAGAGAGGAAACTGCTGAGAATGGCTGGTGCATATGATGAATTTGGAGAATTCCCTGGTTCGGGTCAAGGAGACCTTTCCAGTCTCCTCCTGTGTGCTTTGTCTCCAAAGGTGGAAGCTTCTACAGGGTCTGGTAAACATCAGTCCAGAGGCAAGCCTCTAGTTCAGGAAGTCTCAAAGCTACAGACTGGTGGAAGCCCCATCCTTGGGCTCCTTCTCATGTATCCCATTAGCTATTTGGGTTTTTTCCCCATGTGGCACAGCAGTACCAGAGGTGATATGTGGAGTGGCTGTAGTAAACTCATCCCTCAATTCCAAAAGGCTCTGCTGGACAGTCCTCACTCTGAGGCCAGTTGGTGACAAGATGCTTTAGCAAATGGACCTTTGATCTATCTCATGAATGCATTTGATTTTGAATAGACAGGAATATGAACTGGGCTGCAAGTTTCCATCCATCTCTGCCTACCCAGGGGCATTGCATGTTTTTTTCTGACCTGTTTGAGATGTAAAACGGCAGCGTGGAGTAGGATGGCCCTGCCAACCATCTGCCTGCTGCTGTTGTTCACCTCCTCATCGCCCCAACCTAGGGCCTGGGGCCATTTCAGTGTCTGCAAGCTCAACATGCAGGCTACAAAATGAATCCTGCAATAGTTGAATTACCCCTGCCTGCACTGGCAGAGCTATGGTTTAGAGCCAGAATATGCACAGCTCAGAAGCTCACGTGACCTCTGCGGCATTGCGGCAGAGCAGTGCCATTCGGGCATACCATCACTGCCCAAAGCTTCCTGGTGATTATCCTGCAAGCTCAGAAATGACAAGTAAATTTTGTACAGTTCTCTGGGAAACRCAAGGCAACCTTGGAGCAAGCCCTTACGCCATGTGCACGCAGGCCTGCATTAGACACAGCCTACACATTCAAGTATTGGGCTCCAAGAGTGGACTGTGAACTAAATGAATCCAGGGGAATGATGCTGCATTCGCGGCAGGGTACGAGAATTCAGCCTGGTGGGTATCTCTCATTAGGTTGACTCAGCAGCGATTGGGTTTTGGTTCTGAATTCTGCCTCTGCAGCAGGCCTGGTTAACAGCTAACAGCGAGGCACAGAGAGGCCAGTCATGAAGACAGCAGCATTGGCAAAAGTGATCTTTGGKTTTTTTTGTTTGTTTTTGTTTTTGTTTTTATATATCTTCTGCAGCCCTTTGATGAAATAGGCAAAGAAATGCTGGTCGCTGCCTGAGGAGTGGTGGAGAACACGTGTGGCTCCAGATGATGCAACTCTGCCTTGGCTGGCAGCACAGGCTCCTTTCTCCAGAAGTCTGAGTATGTGTAGCAGAGGAGGGAATGAGCGTCCTGTGGGTGGGAGGGGATGAAATAGGCTTCGCTTTCTCCTTAACCTCGTATTCTTTAGAAAGACATTGGTTTTCTTTTAGAAGTAACATTTTGAAGCTGTGCATTGATGTTAAAAAAGAGGAACATATATTCACTGGGTAATAGCTGCTTTCTGTCTAATACGAGAGTTGTTACTGTYATCTATAATAATTATTTGATTGGTGAGGACATGTCTAAGCCTGCATGTATGGAAAGCAGAATGAGGCTCCCATCTAAACTTGGCAATGCGAGAAGTTTTCCTTGTGATGTCTGTTGCAAGAGCATCCTGGGATCTAGTTGATGAATAGGGCTCTTTTCGCATCTGGTATGATATGAGTCAAAACAAAGAGTTTGTCTCTGAGTGAAATAATTTACAGTGTAACATGACACAAGACAGGGATATGATATAATGATGTTTGTCTTTTGCTGCAAGTCCATGTTGTGGCAAGACCTGCTTATTTTCATGCAGGAATTAATGGGGGAGACCATCAAGCCTGAGCTTGGACAGACACTTGAGTTTGACTTTAGGACTCACAGAGAACTTTCTCCTCCTGGCTGTTGGTGCTTGTTATTCTTTTATTTGTTAAAATGAATAGCCCTCTAATATCAGAATCTCCATACAGAGATTACGATCGAGTCACTCCATAACCTTTTCTCAGTTAAACAAACTAAATATAGAATTGCTTTAGTATCTCCTAGGTGGATTTTTCATAGCTCCCATCATTCTTGCAAAGCTTTCTGAACCCTTCCCAATCTGTCTTTTGAAGTGGCCGTGCCAGAACTGCACTCTTGTTCCAATAATCTTGTGACCAAGTCTGGATAGATCCTTTCCGATTGTATTCAAGGGTGAGGCTCAACTTAYCTTAAGCACTCAACAGTAACAGAAGTTCATTTCACCAGCTCACCACCAAACACACCCTGGCCCTTCTCTCTGTTTGAGACAATCCGCCACCCTGCAAGAACAAATTGCCTTTTTATATACAAACACTGTGACGACAGGAACTCAGTTTGAGACTTGGAGGAAGCTCAGGTCRCATGCATGCTGCTGTCTGCAAAGCTCTTTTTGACTGTGTTTCCTTTTGCTCCAAAGCTTCTTCCAGTTCAATCCAGAGCAAAGTATATATGTGGCAGAAAATGATCAGCTCTATCGGCCAGACACCAGGCATTTCTATTTCGCTGCTCACCCGTATGGTGGGATTCTGCACCCAGGAGCTAGAACATCCCCTCAAACACTACCAAGGACTGGATAGAAAATCTGAAGTTATAGTAACCTCCTATTTTGAACCTTTGCAAGCTCACAACAGGAATGAACCAAATATGAATGCTGCCTCCAAACTTTGCCTGGAGGATTGCATTGATAAATCATGGGTTCTTTCACTGAGATTGACGGAATTTAATCTAGCAGTAATATTTCACTTCTCCATGTAACAGACTTGCAATATTTGCTATGAGTGCTTCACCCTCTTTTCAAATATTAGTTTTGGAAAACGGGCTCCCGGAGAATGCTGCATGGTAACAACRAATGTCTGGGACCAATAGATTTGTAACAGTCTGGGTTGACTTTTTAATAAGTGACCAACAAATTCAGACAGCTTCAAGATGACAGATGGCCTCATGGGGAAATGTTTTTAAAACAAACAAAAGAAAACCCTAGGAAGAGAGGTTAGTCTAATTAGAGGTATATGGATTCAGGACAACAGAAACAGTGTGGGAATGGATTGAATTTGAGCGCAAGTATTATGTTCATTGCAGAGTGTGAACTTGTTTGTCTGGAGAACCAGCAGACTCATCACYGGGTTTCTTGTTTTGTTTTTCAAGCCCACTAATGTTTTGTTGTCGTTGCTACTAGATTCCTCGAGTGAATAGCGCGCCCCATGAACACGAGTGCCTCGGMTTTGCAAACCCAGTGACAGACAGTGAAGTGTGATTTCACCCCTGTGTGTGCACTGTGAGAAACCARCAACTGCTACTTTGGTTAAAGTTTAGAGGTTGGGGGTTTCGTGTGGGCTGGAATGCTGTAACTTTAACCCTTTAGCTGTTCTCACCGTGCATGCCTAGCACTGTTTCCTCTGGAAAAAATGACAGGTTATGGAACCACCTCTTTGGTGAAATCTTGCAGCAAGCAGGTTTTGATCTCATCAGCAACTCCAACCTGCACTGTTAGCATTGACAAAAGAAAGGTGAGGCGTGTGTTGCTCTAAAGAATGAGAGGAAAAAAATACCCTTCTGGTTTGCAAAGCCTGAGACACTGCATCCAACTGCCAGGTATTGATCCAGCTGAAACGTGCCCAGGCTATGGGGGAAATGCACAGCTCGTCACTTCTGCAGGCAGAAGCCCTGGCTCCTCCTGGAACTGGGAGCACCCAAGTGGCACATTGCCTGGCTCCGGCATAACACAGCTACCTCTACTGCTCCGGGACTCACGGTGCCAAAGCTGGACAGCCTGATCCATGGGGAGGAGGGGCAAACAAGCCAGACCAAAGTCTATGTTGTCTCTCTTCCCTGGGTGGAGGCTGCAGTGCTGTGCTACAGAAGTTTGAGCTACCGGCCAAAACACAGGAGCATGAGGCATCGTGGTGAGTCACGAATCATCGGCCTGTTTTTACTGTGTTCTGGGGGCTGCCTAAAGCAAGGAGCTCATTTCCACACCTAGCTAAAAAGTAGCACGCGGTCACATGGGGGGCAAGCAGTCCTAGAAGAGGAAGCACAGGGAGAAGGTTGATGTAGTCTTTGTCATTTAGCTGGTATGAGTTCTCCTTTTATCTAGCACATGAATCATATTTGAAGACGTGCTGCCTGAAATCTCCATCCTACAGCATTCTTTAAGAGCTTTGGTCATTTTGGAACATACTCATACATGATTAACTTTAAAACATTCCATGTATTTTTCTGTAAGATTAATACCAAATGTGTGATTGAATTTTTTAGCTATTTAAATTTACAATTTTTTAAAAAAGTCTGAGTTAATTTGATTAACAGTCCCAGTCCCTGACACTTTATCAAAATTAACCTCACAAGCAAAAATTGAGCCAAATGTTTTTGTCGGAATTGGCTTTAAAGAGGAAAATGTTTTTCTTTGTAGGAAACCTCATGTGTAAAGAACCATTCTGTGGTATGTCCCTGATCCATCCTTCGTTCAGTCTAATGAGGATCCTGCCTAATTGTTGCGACCAGAATTTCCATGGCTGGAGCGAACAGCAAAGGCAAAGATCAGCAGCACTGTCTGCTTCCTCCTGCCAGGCAATTTGGGGAAGTCCCCTTCACTAACACAGAAGCTAAAGGAGCCTCGCAGAAAGCAGAAACACAGGCCTTTAATTTCTCTCCATAGCTAAATGGTGCCTATATGTTCTCGTTTTGTAAAGGGTTCTGTGTTAGGAAAGTGGAGATACTCCCGTTTTGGGGGTTTGGATGTTTTGCCAGGTCCTAAGATTAGCTGCAGTTTGTCTGCCCACAATAAACCCTGATTGATCAGTATATAAATATTTAGTGTATGAYACCCCACCACCACCCTCTTGATATAGCTGTCAACCCCAGCAAAGAAAATCTTTCTCCTTTTTAGGTATTTTGTTTCAAGAGGACAAATGTCTCTTTCTTGTATGATCTTGTACAAGAGATGACTTCGGACATGTCTGTACTGTGTTTCATGCCCAGCTCTGGGCCTCAGTTATTCACACTGCAGTTGTGTCTGCTCACCTCTGGGGACAAGCCATACAGAAGGAAACCTTGGTGTACRTCTCTCCAGCTGTGCTTCACACGTGACAGTTGGGACATGGGCCATGTCACACTGGGCACCTTCTACCAAGATTTTCCTTGTCCTGGAAAATTAAACATCAGAGGAATCACAGAGAAGGAATTAAAGTTCTCAGATACATGAGAATTATTTTATTTTATGGGTAGGGTTTTCATGGGAACTAAAGGGCTGAATGAATGGCTGGAAGTAAGACTTTGAAAATAGGTCAACAGAGTTGTAGGGAAGAACATGGAGGCCAGCAGAGGTGGCAGTGAACTGAAAGGAACTAGGTGGGAGAACGGAGACAACAACCAGGAGAGGGAGAGAATATCCAAGGTAAAATAAATAAYAGTAATAAAGCAATGGAGATCAGGTGTCTCTAATGGGACTGTGGCTGACAAYCTTTGTTTTTCTAACTGTTTTCTGTTTCTTGGTAGCCCATCCCACCACAAAAACACGTCTTCTCCAATATGAGGAAATGAGCAATTCRCAATAGTAAAGTGACTATATAAAAATTCGAATTTGTGCCAGAGCAGTGCAGAAAGGAGCTAGTGGAATTCCCATGGCGGTGGGTGGCACAGGTGTTTGAGTAGGATCACAGTCTGAAGTAGTACCTGAGCACGGAGTGGGGGACCAAGATGTAGCAGCCAAGTAAACAAATCTGCCAAGCAGATCCACAGTGCGGCAGCTCCCTGCAGCTGCTGGAGCTGGTCTTCGGCGAGGAAGAGGTGTTAACACGGAGCTATGCAGACATCCTCGCAGAGCAAGAGGATGGCTGTGCTCAYTTGCCCCTTTGCAAAAACCATTGGAAGTTGCAACACAGCAGGGAGCAGCTGCTAATTTTTAATTCAGACCATCCGAACGGCTGGATGAGGAGAGAGCTTATGGACTGCTCAGGATTTCTGAAGGTTCAAGTGGAGGACAGGGGCTGGGATAAAACAGGACATTCCACAAGGGAGCCCACACAACAGCAGCAGCCGACAGCTGAGCCTCCTCAACGGCTTGCTGTCCTGACACCACACTCGCAGGATTTCCTCTCTGCTCTCGAACCACATAACAAGATCTGTTGTTGTCACAGGAAGCATGTCCACATCTATTYGTGTTACCTGCTAATCGATGTGAGATGATTCTGAACATTTCAGCCTTGAAAAAAGCTGCAGCAGGTCTTTGCGACATGATAAAACACTGTGCAGTGGTAGTGGGAATCCTTAATGCCTCAGGTATCTGATCTCAGGTAGAAGAAGGATACTTCTTAACAAGATTTCATATTATGGCATTCAGCAGCAATTTCAGMGCTCAAATGCCTGAAGCAGGAGTTTGGGTTCAGCCCTTTTTATTTCTCCATCAGAAAGCTTTTTCCAAAACCTTTCCTCATTAAAGCTATCTCTGTAACATCAGGAGCAGAAGTGCTCCCAAGCCTCTGGACCCAGAGTGAGCCCTTATTCTGCACGAAGACAAGGCCTGGGATCGCAGGGATGCATTCACCCTGCCACAGAAGGAAACTTCTTGGTGTCCTCTAGCCACTGTCCTGAGCTGGATGATCACAGCACTTGAACGTCCTACAACCCAAACCTGCCCTGCCTACCAGAGAGAGMCCGAGTCTGATGTGTCCCACCTGACCATGCTGCCCACCTCTGTCTCTGATCTGAGCCTTTTCTCCACAAAACATGCCAACCCTACACACCCTGACCCCTAGTAAAGGGCATAATTTATTCAGGCTCATTTGGCATCATTGCCTGATAGAGGGCAGACCTGATTTGCTGACAAAAACTTTCTTGTCTGAGATACAGGAGTAAAGGTGCAACTTTAAGCACCTTCCTACTCCCCTTATGCATTGAGAAGAGAGAGAGGACAGCAGACATGAAAAATGTCATCTACAGACTGCTGCAATGTGGGAAGGAGCAATATACATGTGAATCACTTTGAGACGTGTGGAAGGCGATCATTTTTTGTTCTCAACCTATGAACCTTGAAAAACTGCTAACTAGATTAGCCCATGTAAATTAATGCTCCACATCCCTAGCTGCAGTGAAAGGTGAGCTACTAGGTCCTTTGGCTTATATGTAAAACCAGGTTTCCAGATTCTTTTTGCCAGGGATAATGCTTACAACAAGCTGCACACTATTTTGAAATGGCCTGCACACCATCGTTTGGACACCCAGTAGAGTTAATGTGGCTTTTGGACTCTGCATGAAAGCCACTTCCTAGCGTGGGAGTTGTGTAACATTAATTTCTAGGTATCTAATAATTACTGAAGTTTTATCTGTATTGTGTAATACAGTGAAATTACAGTGGGATGTAGCTGGCTAAGAACAAAATCCTTATACACAAAGCAAAGAGAGCATAGAGAGTATCAATTTCTGCTCTTCCTTCCACTGAAATACTTCAAATCTGGTCTCCGTGTTTGCTGCTAAGGACAGGCAACACATCCATTAACTTCTTGATTAATAATCTCTTCACATCAATAAAGACAAAACCTGTCTAGAAGCTGGTCTAAAATTCCAGCACATTTTTTTYCCTGAAAAAGCCCTGATTGTGCACTCCTCAATTCCAAGTGAATAAAAGTTGCATCTATTTTCGACTAWCAGCTATTAAGAGCTGATTTACAACCAGCTCTCCCTGAGGAAGTTGTTGCTCATTTTGGGTTTAAGAGTTAGGCAAGCAGCAGTACTGCCAATCTCTCAATTTCTCAGAATTTATGAACTGGATCTCCCAAAATTGTGAAGTTTAAAATACAGTAAATACAGGACTGTCTTCCCATCATTTTGTGGATTAAACCTATATTTAAAGAATTTGTTTTAAAAAAGCAACAGCTGAATTTTTCATTTACTTAACTCTCAGAGTTGGGGCTTAAAAAAAGCCCACATGAATATTCAGATATTTTCACAAACACTTCTGTGCTAATTTTTGAACATATCCTTGATATTTAGCATGCTGTTAGGCTTAGGTGAGGAGCATCTCTGCTTCTGATGCAATCTTTGACTCTCAGAGAAGTTGAAGAAACTGTTAAGCCACATTAAAAAAAATAAACACTCAAATTCAAGAGAAGTCCTGCCATCTGTAAGAAAAAGAATGCTCAAATTTCCTTGAACTGAGCAGCAAAAAGCCTGAAAATCTAAAATCAGAGGCTGTTTTTAATAATTTTGGCTTTATCTTTTCAGTGCTCATTTCCTTTTTATATGCTAGAGCTAATGCCCTTGCAGAAGAATCTGAGGGAGATTCAGCTTCACTAAAGTTGGTTTGTGAAGCACCAAAATCCTTGGATGACCTCTGTAGCAGAAGGGCAAAAATCACTGTTTACTCAATACTCCTAACCATAAATGAACAAATGATAACTAGCCTTTGCTCTACTCGTTTTTGTACCCTACTCAGATTGAGAGCTCATTTTGAACAGGACACACAGCTGTTAAAATGCTGACATGTTTCCTGATGATAGACCCGCGCCAAAAGCAGAACTTGTTCAGAAAGACAAGCAATTTGATCATATTTTGGCAAAGATAAGAGGAAGCTGTACACAAGCATATTCCCTGCAGGGGCCAAAGTCTGATTAATTGGAACTGCTTGGTATTCAAAAGAGTTGAAAAACTTTTGAAAGCCATTGAGGCAGTTTCTTATTTTTCACGAACACAAGCCATGAATACGCCATTCAGCTGAAAGGCACAATATCAGTGTTGTGTAATTGAGATCAAAATCAGACTCATTCTACAAAGGTCTAATTTTATTTGTTTATGTATCTCCCACTCCAGTGAGATAACGAAACCAGCATATTTCCAACTTTAGCGTTAGTTTTTGAGGACTTTTTCTTCACGTTCTTGTAAAACCAGAAAAACAATCTTGTGCTAACATTATGTAACTAAGAGCTTTGAAAATCTTGGTTTCCATTTCTGTAAGAGGTATGACTCTGCTGTGACAGAGCGCATGGCTAATACTGCTCTAGCTCAAGTCAGGGTTTGATACATGGTTTATTTAGAGTATGCGATGCAAGAAGGTAAGATAAAACAGACCATTACCTTTTCTTTTCTTTTCTCTTTTTTTTTTTTTTAATCTGGCAACCTAGGTGCCTTCATCTCTTTCTCAATAAAAAAGGGATATTACAGATCTACTTCCACTGATATATAAAAAAAATGTTTATAAAGTGTATTGCATCAGCACCCAGGCACTTCAATCTGTGAGGTGCTCTGCAAAGAGAGCCTATAGTATAAGAGTTTCGATAGTGTTCATATGTATGTGTATGTATGTATTTTTATATATATATATATATATATATATATATATATACACACACACACACACACACACTCACACTCACACATATGCACAATATATCAAGAATGAGAGAAAAGCAGTATCATCTCTGTATGGGACTGAAACAGAAGCTAAGAAATTTGTCAAGGATCAAAAGTCAGTAGGAGAGTGGGAAATTAAAGCAAACCACCCTAAATGCTGCTTTTAGTTTGGGCAGGAAAGTGCTTTGAGATCCTCTGATAAGAGCGCACTGTAGACATACAAAGCATTGTTATTCCTTAAGCGAAGTCTTCAGCTATGTGATATTCAAAGAGCTTGAATAAGCCACGAGTTGTTCTATATATAGGTGCAATCACTCTGGACACATTTCTACTCTCATTTACACTACCGTGACCCCCCACCAGAATGCAGACTGCAACGTGAGTCCAGCCAGCAGAAGAGGTGCGTTCCTTGCCTTGTTTACTCAAAGACAGCTTAAGGGTTAAGGCACAAAGTATGCAAGCTACAAAGCATGCTCTGCCGCATGTGTGGGAGTAAATGTCATATCCCACTGCACAGGGTATTTATAGCACAGCATTATTTGGGAAGTGAAACTTTTCAATGGTGAAGTTTTCACAACCAGTTGTTTCAGGTTTGAGTTCTGAAGAGTGAAACAGCTGAGAACCCTATTTTAGAGATTCTGACTCTTCATTTGTTTCTCAATGATACAATGAAAGAAATAGGGTTGGAATGCAGGTACTCCATATTTAAAAGCTTGAGTCTCTTCCACTCATACGAAAAGGCTGTTTATTTGAATCCTGCAGCTGACCCATCAATCTTGTGACCCCACAGGAGGACAGAGTACTGCTTTGTCATGCTTAAACGACACTACCTGGTGGAGGAGCTCTTCCCATACATTAGAGGTACACCAGTTCCAAAAAGGGCAGCCTTAGGCACAAGTTACACAACTCCTGGGGGACACCATTCTTTCAGTAATTTGGCTCACCCAACATCCAGCCCCTCAAATTACTCTACACAATTGGTCCCATGTAACTGCCCATGCATTCAACTTAACACAGATGCAAGTAGGTGACAGTTTCTTCAAGAGGTGACCCTGCACTAAGAACCCCAGCTACCCTGGGAGAGCTAACTGCAACCTGATGTACAAGCCAGTGCCTCTCATGCCTCTTGTGCTGTCAACTCAGCAGTGTCCAAAACAAGGGCTGGACATAAACTTCTAGAGACAGGATTAGGATGGCAGAGCACAGACTATAGCAGCATAAAGCTSGGAGTAGCAGTGTGATTAGCTGATGGGGTGAGAGGTAACGCAGTCAGAAATCTTTTAAAAAGTGGGGAGGGGGGCATCTGCCACAGAATCTTAAGCTGGGCAGGAGAAATAAGACCAGAGAGAACAGACARGATTGCATGGGCTCTGCAAGTCCCCATCTCTAGAGCTTCACTGAAAAAGGCTTGCCCTCGTTCAAATCCTTATAAAAGTATTTGGAATATGCTGCTCTTGACTCACAATACACAGTAAGCCCAAAACTTGGAATGCAAGATTGAAAACTCCAAAATAGAAGCTTTTTTGATTAGCGGTTTCACAGTAGATCACCATAACCAGGCCAGGAAGAAACAAAAAGGCTTTTTGTGAACCTGTGCTCTTGAAGCTTTAACTATAATCAGCACATATCCCAGGAAGTAGGCCTTGACCTTACTGGGTCATCCAAAGGAAGCGCTATGAATATTTTTTTTACCAATTATTAACAGAGCTATTAGTATTAATCCTCTGAATCTAGTTATTGATACACTGTGTAATGTTACACAAATAAGGAACGCAGTTGTATTTGCATTCGCTCCATTTGTGCTCACCCTGATAACTACTTGTGGGTTTTATAGCCACAACAGAAACCTGAGCTTGGTTGTACTTGTCCATCTAATTACAAAGTAAGGACAGAGCAGAGGTCACACAGCCAGCGCACCCCTCTCAGTCTTGCCGTTACCAGCTGGGTTGTTTCTGCCTCAGTGCGTTGGACATGTTGCATTCTCATCCTACTCCGAACACACTTTTCCTGCTGAAGAGGTGTCAGAAGTGCTCTGACAGCTCAGCACGTTGATGTTATTTCCAATTAGATTAACAGGACTCGTTACATCTTTGAGCTATTACTGTATGTAATAAATGCCACTTGCTTACTGGAGCAGACATCATTGCATTATTTACACTTTGTTTGTGCTTTCAAGACATTCTTTACAGCTCTAGGAGTGACAAACTTCTCTACCAGTAAGTTGATTGAGACCATTGATTCATTTCACATAACTTAACCACAAAAGCAAAGCAGAGTATTCTGGATTTCAGTATTGAACTTGGGCTTGTTACAAGTTCCACATGTGTTTTTCAAACTCCTCAATCCTATGTATTTCCTTTCTGCCCTATTCAGATAACAATTTCAGAATGTAATTTGCATGGAAAGCGTGACTTGTTCAGAAATCACAAAATGACAAAAGATAACGGATCTTAGTACTCAAAAGCCCTGTTTGATGTTCTTTCCACTGCACTAGAAGTGTTGAATTTATGAGCTATGGCCATAAATACCTCTATATGCAACTCTGGCAAAAATAATCTGGCTAAGGATCCTGCAGAAGTTTAAAGGTAGAACATCTCTCAAAAATATTTCAACTTTTACAAAAGTTTTACACAGCAATGGTTTTCAAGTGTTCTTTTATCTAGACTAGTAAACAACCCACATTTTTAAGAGAAGATATCAAGAGAGGTTGGAAAAGATGTGACTGGTTATTATTCCTGCTGTTCCCTCACCTGAGATTCTCCTAGTGCTTCCATAGTGAGAACACAGATTGKTTTTTTTACTCAGGGATCATCAAAGATTGTGCAGCTCAAATTCTGTGACCACAGTATGCATTACTTAAGTGCAAGAACACGTGAAAACATGACCCTGTTCCTCAGCTCAGCTCTCTCCATGCATTCCAGAGTTGACCACAGTTCAGTTCCTCCAGGWTGAAGGACCAAAACCCATCTGTAATTACTGGCTACTTCCCTGAGAAAACTCACCTGATAATTTGTTATTTCCATTTTAATCATTTTCAAAAGTATTGGAGTTGCCTATGGAATAGCCTCTTGACTATAACATACCATGCCTGATGCTGACTTACTGTGACAGGTTCACATACTGCTGCTTTGCTCCGTAACTGGGTGACAGTAGGTCATTTTTCAACACTGGATACCTCTAGTATCTTATTAAAGAACGCTGAAGATTGAAAGGGTCTCCCCAAACTATGTATAAATAAGGATCTGAGCAAAAGAAGTACCTCCATTAAGCCAGTGTATATTTAAAGTAAGGGATATGGGATCCTGCTACTGCGAGTTTCAAGATTGCTCAGAGCATCATCACAGTGGTTATCATACAAAGCCTGTCTGCCACAACTGTGAGTCATCCTTCTGCAAGTGGCACAGCATATTAAATGTCACCAAAAAAGCCCAAATTTAGGGGGACTAAACAAACATATTAAAGCCCAATTTCCTCCTTTCTTGAGAGCTCTGAAATTATTTTCCATTTTCCTCACTCCCCGACGCAAGGAATGGAAATTACTTTTATGTCACAGCAAAGAGTAATGCTAGAAATCAGAATTTGGAAAGTAAATTGTCAAGAAGAAACATAGCTGAATCAGGAAAAATGCTCAAAGTTATCACTAACTCACACTACTCAAAAGTTATCTCCACAACAGCACTGCAACTCTTCCAATCACCTCCACAGTGATTGAGGATGAAGGTTAATCATCCTCTTCTCTTCCATGGCCTTGATGCAGCTGTCATTGGATACTGACATTCCTTCTTACATCCCTTCTTCCTTTCCCTTGGGTGCTTACACAGGAAAAAAAGAAACACCCCACAAAGTCTTGGCACACCAAATGAAGAAAGTTAATAGGCTATGYAGGAGTAAGCATTGAGAAGGTCACAGCTTCTTAAGCCACAAATAACTGAACAGTTTACAAGTCCACTAAGTCTCAAAAAACTCAGTTTATATACACAATGCTACCATAGCAACTCTGAGCTTCMCAAAGCTACACCTTTCTCTAGTATCTGTAGAGGCAAATTCCTCTATCTAAGCTTTTGTGGAGCAAGAGATTACAGTCCTTCAGTTTTATGCTGCTTTACTCAAGCGCGGCAACAACGGAAAAGCCGCGGCGGATAAGCGTGGCAGCAGCCTCACTACAAACCCAGGGGCCTGGAAGAAGCGCCGCCACCCCACACCGCTTGGGCTTGTTTCCAGCCTCCTCTGCCGAGACGGCGGGGAGCAACGAGCAGAGGCGAAGCTTTGGGAGCCGGCCAGCGGCGCTGCCCGGCCGGCGTGGGCGGGCGGAGCGGCCCCAGCGCCTTGCGGGAAGCCGAGCGCTTAACGGCGCACACAACCACAAGGAGAAAGCGGTCGCTCAGGGAGCCGGCGGCTGCCGCAGCACGGAGCTGAGCCCGCCGGAGGGAAACAGGGAGGCCGCCGCGGCCCGCGCCGCTTGAGCAGACTCCTCACAGGAAGCAACGGTCGGCTGCGGCCGTTTAACGGTCACTCGGCGCACGCGCACTGCCCCCCCACGCACACCTCGGGCACGCGGCCTGCGCCTGCGCACTGGGCGCCTTCCGCGGCGCTGCCCC
>NW_028186548.1:163501-196137 GCF_003343005.1 Rhea americana
ACAGTTCGCAGGGAGCCGCGAACCGAACCGGATTAAACCGGAGCGGAATAGACCGCAGCGGCCGGGCCCGAGCGGCCCCCGCGGAAGCGCCGTGACCAGCGGCGACCGTTGGGGCGGCCGGAGCCCCTCGGAGCCGTCCCCGAGATCACCGGCCCGGAGGTAGCGGGAACCCGCCGGGCTGCTGCTTTCTCCGCCGCGTGCGCTAGGGCCGTCGCCGGAGAGCAGCGGGCCGCTCGCTCGGCCGCTTGCTCTCTTAAMCTTAGGTGCGATTTCTCCGCTAGGAAGCGAACTTTCCTTTTTGCCTGTTGAATTAGCTAATTTCCTGCCTGCCGTGCCTGTCTTGGGGCGCTCGGCGAGGTAAGAGGTTCCGATGCCCCCGTTGCCGCTTTGATTGGGTGTCGCTAGGTGCAGTTTTTCGAAGCGATTCCTGACTSTGGAGAGGGGACGATGAGGCAGGCTTGAGATCAGTTAATCAAAATATACAACTGAATAAGATCTGAAGTTCAGTTAAACTGTCTGTTTACTCACCTCTCATATCTAGCCGTAGCACTTCTCTTTGACACAAGCCTTTTTTCTGGCAAAAGGGTAAAATACTTCTCTGCTGATTAATAAGTTGCTGCTGTGGTTGATCTCAGATGCTTCCTGTCGACTTAATCGGTTACATTAGAAACATGTGTTCAGGGCTTTGCACATGTAAGAAGCAGCAATCTGAAACTAGCATCCATAAACAACTTTTAAATTTCTTTTTAAAACAGCTTTCTGAGCTCTTTTATGAGTAATAACTTGCACCTTCTTAGCTGTGGCAATAGTGATGAGAGTGAGTGAATCAGGCTTTCAAATATGTGTCTGTAGTGTGCTGCTTTATTGCATTTTAACTAAGTTAAAATCTATTATTGGCACAGCCACTAGATTCCCTTGGAATGAGTCATTTGCTATTAACCATTAAATTTTAACTGTTATGAGAGACTGGGTCTTTGAATAGTACGCTGTGAAGAAGCAAACAAACAAAAATCGCAAGGATTTGCGGGACCTGATCCAATGTCACTGGAGTTAATGAACTTTGAAGGAAGAATTGGGATAAATAGTGGCACTGTTAAATGAGATGGCAGAGTGGAGCTTTTGCAAGAGTGATGTGGTCACTAATTTCTACTCAAAAGGAAAGGAAGCAAATGTGACCGTGTTATCTCTTTAGCCTTCCTCCTGCAACTTTTGAAGTCATTGGCAAGTCTCAGTTAGATTTGCTGGCAGAGACAGAAGGAGAAAAGTTGGGAAGACAGAAAATCTTCTGAGTTCCAARAAGAGCAGCTGACCCTGAGTAAAAGAGACCTGGATTAGGGAAAGGTCTGGAGATGCTGTGGAAGGGACATCAAGGGGATGCACTGGGGGACCAAAAAGGAGGAAGGAGTAAGAGGCCTAGGCACGGGGGACAAATCTGTGGGAAACCTGCCTTTGTTAATCACAGTTTAGTATCATTAACTCGCTAGGCCTCGAAGAAAAAGGAACGCAACTTATCTAAAACATAGTTCTTAGATGCCGCAATTAAAATGGGAGTTTCATGTAATATTGCTCAGAATGGACAAAGAAACTTGTCATTTTTCTTCACGTTTCTAGTATGAAAATGTAATAACTGAGTTTGCAAGATGGRGGATGAATTAAGCTTACGTAGAAATGCTCTTATCCATACCGAATTTAACAGAGCTTCTGTTTTTGTCTAGCATTTCAACATTACAGCTTTCTTGTAGCCTTATGTGGCCTTTTGATGAGTGTGAACTGAAAATCTCAAGCCACACACCAATGTATGATAATAATTGGTGGAGGCTTGGTCCTGTCTACCTGGGCAGAATTGATTCTAATGTGTGTTTGCGGTTATTGTCGGAAGTTGTCCATTTAAGTGCTTCTGTACCATCCTGCTATAATTGAGGAAATAGTTTCACTCCACAAAGGGTCTTAAAAGTCAGGATGTTGTTAAGCTGTGTCCTCAAAGCTTATGTATAAACAGCTAAGTCGGATCTGAAAACAAATGTTTGTCAGACTGGAGGTTGTTAATACGTTGTGTAATACTTGTTCGCAGAGCAGTTTGGAAAAATTAGCTGCWGTGAATGAATTGAGATGCGGTGATGTTTATAAACTTTGGGTAARCGGTTTTATTCATATCCTCACTCAACAACATGAAAAGAATTGTGAAGGGGTGAGTTGTACCCAAGTTAGTACTTGAGGAAATTAAGATAGATGTGTTTAGGCACTTTTGGAAATGCTGCTGATGGTTAAAACCAATCAAATATTTTCATTCAGAGTTTGTAACCAGTTTGCTGCAATATATTAGTGTCGGGTAACTAAAAGGATAGTTGCGGCTTATTATCCTGATATTTATAGTAAGCAACATAAATGGCTGAAACTGGATTTTGAAGTATTTACTGTTAATCCACTTTAAAGAATAGGTTTATGTGTTTATTATCATTTCTAACAAAGCTTACTCATGAACATAATACTGATAGTGAAAACCTTCAAACTGTGAGTTCTGGGGTGGTTTAGGTAGAAGCAACTGGTGATGTTCAGGTAAACCGTAGTATCTRACAGTATGTGAGAGGCCAAGAGGAACCAGACAAGACTGTATGGATGCCCAATTACATAGGTAACAGTGTTAAAACAAGAGAGGTGAAGGTTGTGCACATTCTTGAATGATAACTGGTGATCTGACTCACCARTATTATAATCAGTCAGGCTCTCTATTTATTTTTATTGTGGAACTCTGAGATACTTGGTTTTCTCCTAAACTTAAAATGGCATTAAATGTGTTTTAAGGTAGGGCTGTGTATTGTGTACTACAACTTTTTTTAATCGCTTCTGAGGCAAATTGAAACTTCTCTCGTGCTGACTGTACTGAGCTTGTTTAAATAACAACCCCAAGTCCCAAACATGCGACAATAATATGCCTTAAATTGATACGGCTGAAAACGGAACCTTCTTAATTTCAGTTCCATCTGAAACGTGGGCAGGCAGGGAAGATCATCTATAGTATCAAAGCAGAAAAAGACAAAGATGAGAATTCAGGAACAAATGAAGTGCCTAGGGTTTGAAAGAGTTCTGCAAATATTTCTATTCCTCAGGCACCAGACTAGATCTTTAGTATAATTTATTTTACAAATATTCCCCTCCCCCCCCAGTGAAATGTGTGTTCTTGATAAGGCTTTGGACAAATGTGATGTCTTTACTGTGATTTATTTATTTATTTATTTATTTATTTTTAGCCAGTACTCAAAATGGATACTTTTGACACTTTCTCAAATACCTATGGACAGAGTACAACTGTTAGAAACTGGAGGTCCCGAAAGGCTTAGCGTATGTTCATTTTTTGAATTGATATTCCCTGCTACAGTGATGGACAAATTCCTGGTCTTCCCTGCTGTTTTGTTTATGCAGTGATCAGTAAAGCAACATTGCTAAAATTCTGCTTGTATGTTCGAATAAATGAATAGCAGCTGCAAAAGAGAAGGCTAGCCTCAGTTAATGCATTGTTCAGAAAACTCTTTTCTATAAGGAAGTGGGAAACCTCACTGAGACAACATGATTTCTTTTTTTTTTTTTTTTTTCAATGAAAATGTCAATCTGAAACTGCTACTGAACATTAGCACTCAAACTAGGAGAAGAAATCTGCATGCTTTGAAGTCGATATATGAAGTCTTATGCTTATTTTAAAGCTCTTACTCAAGTCTTTTTTTCTTTTTAATCAAAACTACAAGGCTGTTTCACAAAATGTGGACTAAAATTCTCCAAAAAGCACTTGGCAAGGGAGATTTGACCCAGGTAGACTGAGCAGGATTGCATACTGTGATGTTCTGCAGAGTGCTTTAGCTGTGGAGAGGTATTTGCCTTACTTCATCTACCTTTGAGTCTCTCTGTGTACAAAGTAACTTCATATAACAAAGAAATGTTGGTTGAAGGTCCCTGCTACGAATAACTTCCAGCGGATGCAGCCAGTATGAGATGGAAGATCTGCAGAAGGTGAACCTTGACTTGTTTAAAGAAGGGTAGGAGAGGGAGGGGATTTTCAAAGGAGCAGTAAACATTGGTATTTCTTATCTCAGGAAAGTTTGAGTGTCTCCTTAATTCTGACTCCCTACAAGTCTCAGATGGCCTTATGTGTGATAGGTTTTCACAGGAGCGCAGACATTATTTGAGGAAGGAGTTGCCACTGCCATCAGCTAGCGTCTCCACAACGCAAGTGATACTGTGGATGGCTTTCGTTCTGTAAAAACGTACTTTCTTTTTTACAGCAGCGAGAGCTAACATTTAACTAGATGTGAGTGTAAGATCGTAGTGAAGATAAGGTGCAAGAAGTTTTTAACACTGGTGTAGCTAGCAAAAGCCCTTTGTGGGCTAGGGATATAGTGTTTGCTTTTACCTACTGCATCATTACGTGACTTTCCCTTCGTTCAGTGGGTGTACACGTGGGTTTGTTATTTTCAAGGAAGGAAGAAAATCAGGAATATTGAAAACAAGAATTACAGTTGAATCTGAATGACTTGATCAAGGGAAAGGAAGGTTTAAAAATCTAGTTTTGGAGCAGTTTTGGATAAGAAACAATGACTCCCCGGATCCATAACTTGTGGCTCCTAATGTTACCTTTATAACCTATGTCTGTCCATGGAAACACACTCATCCTGGTGGCAAGTAAATAGGCAACCAAAACCACTACTCCAGCATGCCTCGTATTGGGTAAATTCTGTTCTTACGGATCTTGCCATGGAACCTCGGATATCCATGTTGTGCTTCCTTTTATTTAAAGCTTTATCAGAAATGGCTACATGCAAGGCCTGGGCTGAGTGCCTATATGCAAATTAATGGGACTTAGGCATGCTTTGCACCTCTCCAGATCACCCCCCTCCCCAAAGGGTGTAGAGATGAGTCTGGCCTGTTCAGTTTTGAATATTGGCTTCAAGAGAAGTTACAGCTCAATAATTATTTGAAAGTTCTGTTTTTTAAAAATCACGACTTCTCCCAAATTCACTTTGTTCGGCGTACAATAAAATAGTTGGGTTTTTGATTCCTCYACAAACCTGAAAATTATGTGGCAGCAGTTAGTCTGTGTTGGGCTGTAGTCTCTGTGCCTCGTTAGACCCGAGTCACCCATTAAGCTCTCTGCACGCTGACTGCTGTGCACAGGGCTAGAGGACATCGCTTACAGTATCTCTTTCTTATTTTTCTTCATTTGGCCAGTGAAGTAAATACKTTGTTGTCTTTAATCTCAGTAATATTTCCGTGTTACTCTTTTCCATTTCAGAGGGAGACAGGGACTTGTGATTTTGCTTCTCCCYTCCCTCTGTTGTCTTTTAACTAATTTGTAGAATTCTGTATTTTTGGAGATGGGAATGGCTTTGCCCTGCAGACCTTGAAGGTGAGGAGAAGGCAAGGAGAGACAGAGTTAATGCAAATCAGGAGAGAGTGAGTATAAAAATAGCTCTGAACTTGTCAGTTTGGTCACTGGTGGCTTGGGTTAGTCATCTGGCAGGCTGTCTTTCTGCTGCTCCCAGGGATTATTTTACAGCACTGAGATTTGACATAATTTCTGGAGAGAAGAGGGAGAGGGACTGCTGTAAGGAGTGGGATACTGTCATCGGCACTTCTTTCTCACAGCAGCTGTTCTGTGTTTCGCCACTGAATGTGCTCATTGTTGACTTCTCTTGTATACCTGCCAGGTTGTTAGGTGACTCATTGCAAATCACACCAAGGTTCATGCACTTGGCTCCCAACGGTTCCTTCCCTTTTCCTTGGTGGCCCTTTAGGCRCCGAGCACCCACTCGTCGGTGCCCGTTTTGTAGCTTTCCCGATTGAGCTTTGTGTTGCTGGGAGCCTGTTCGGAATAAATGGCTCGCTGCCCCAGAAAAGCAAATGAAAAAGGAGAAAAAGCAAATYCCTGCTGCAGATTCAAACTGATGAGCTTCAAGGGGCATGCTCCTGTAATAGTTATGTTAACTTGTTTTTAGTGGCTTCCATTCAAACAGTGTGTCGCTCTTCCTATTGGGTCTGTGATGTTTAACACTGGTACATGTTTGTTAAGGTTTTGAATTTTCATGGCTTGTTTAATGATGGAAATGTTTGTTTTAAGATTTTGCACTTGAACTGTGAAAGGACTGTGGAACAAGGAAATGACCCTACAGCTAAGGGGTGATAAAGCATATTCTGGTTTAAAAGAAAACAACCATGTTCTGACTTTTTCAGAATCCAGCRTAGGGGGGATAGGAGCAAAACCAAAGCCTGATTTCCTGTGGTTTTGTGTTCAGTGTGTTTGTAGGGAACTCTTAACTCTACACGTTCCTGATACCCCACGATATACGCTTAACCTGCCCCCAAGTGTCTTGCTTCCAGGCTTCCTTATGCTTCTCCCTTTCCACCCTTGGCTCTCTTCCACCTTTCTCCGTGTTGCCAATTGGCTGAGATTTGGCATGTGCTGGGACTTGCCTGGAGCTACATTTACACTAACTGGTCAGCTAGAGCCTGGGCTGATTGACTYGCCAGCTGCTGCCAAGCAGAGGGGAGAGGAGCTGAGTTCTGCCTGCCTCTTCTTCCAGCACCATCGCGGTCCTCTATCCAACATCAGCTTGCATTAACCTGATACACYGTAAGAGTGCTACTTTCATCAGGCTTGTTTCTGGTTGACTGAGGATTTCAAAAGTTATTGGCAATTAAGGCAAAGAAAGRGTGTGAGGGAGGAGATGTGTATGGGCAGGTGGATTGCTGAGCCCTGTTTCATTGGAAGGAAAAATGAGAAGCGGATTTGAGGGTGATTGAGTACAAGGGGTAAAATGATTAGCAGCGTTTTGTGCTATAAGGGCACAATGTATTTTCTCCTAGGTGCAAAGRGGACATGCAGAGGTCAGATCTGATCTCTCACGTCTCCTCTTTTTTGTGAATATTCTTTCTGTTTAATGATATAAGATTTCCCTCTTCTATATTGTTTCATTGATTGTATTTAAGTTAAGAGAATATAACAAGAAATACATTTTGCTTTGAAACCTAAATAATCTCATATTTTTAGCACCGAGAATAATGTTGATTGTTCATGTCTTCCGTGGTACAAGTCAGGAATGGTGAGCTGGCAGTCCTGGCTTCATTTTCAGCTCCTTGCTCAGAGGTTGAGTAGGACCTTGATTTAGTTTAAATTATTTTGTATCTGATACCTTCAGCTGTCTCCTGTTTCTCATGAACTTGAAGCCACTTCTGACTGTGAAGTTAAATATTGTAACAAATGTTTTGCTTTTGTTTTTTGTTCTTACTCAGTGACTCTCTGAACCTGTGAAATGGCAGTGATGGGAATTACATGCCAAGGAGCTCCTGATCCAAATATCAAGCACAAGAAGGAGCTCACRGCTACAAAGGGGCTGAATGAGACAGTGAGTGAAAAGCAAAGCAGTGTTTGCAAAGTAGAAGATTCAAAGAAAGTTGCCTTTCATAGTCCTTGGAAAATCCTGAATGATGTAATCACCAAAGGAACAGCAAAAGAAGAAACAGAAGGAGGCTCTGCCTCAATTTCTATTATTGCCCAAGCAGAATGTAAGTAGCAGGGCAGTTTGCTCTTCATTGAGAAAAAGGAATGTGTAATGTGGTGTGAGATTTCACTCGCTTTGCGCTCCTCGAGAGCTGAGCTGAATTCTATTTGTAATTCCAAGTGGGGTGGAATTGGTGACACATCCCAGTCTCTATTTAGGCAGTTCATGAAATCTCTTAATAATGTGACAGCATCTACTGAATAAAGTAGAAATAACAAACCAGCATAYGGCCATTGCACCTAGTTTTGTTGGCTAGAAATGTGTCCCACTGGATCATCTATTTTTGGTTCACTGCCAAAAGGTGTTTTAAAAAAATAGCTGTTTGGTGGGAAGGAGCTTGAGGCATCAGGAGATCACAATGCTGGGAAGCTATTAAATGCTGGGGGAGAAAGAATATGCCACTGTTGATGTAGCATGACTGTGTGTAGTGATTTATGTGTCTGGATCGTTGCTTGATTTAGCAAGATGGTGGAGGTGTTTCTTAGTCCAGCTGTTACTGGCAGATGCTTTACATAATATTCAAGATGTGTAATGATCCTATTTTCTTCACACAGGTGAAAACAGTCAAGAGTTCAGCCCTACTTTATCAGAGAGGTCCTTCATCGCTCATAGTAAGCGTTACAGGTGAGARGTCTCTTAACATGAATACTCACCTTCACTGTTTCTTGTTGACTTGTTTCAAATCATGCTGGCTCTGTGTGTATACAACCTTTTTTTCCAGAACTCCTCCTCTTTGGAGTAGCTTTTCCTAAGTGTATGTCTTTTCCCCAAGCATCTTCCGCAAAACCTGCAGTCCTGTCTAACATGCTCTAGGTGACCCTTCTTGAGCAGGAGGGTTGGACTAGATGGTCTCCAGAGGTCCCTTCCAACCTCAACCRTTCTGTGGTTCTGTAAAACCTTTTTGTATTAGGAGGAAATACAAGCACATACCACTCAAAACACCTTTATTTGTCTCATTATCAATGCCTTCTAGTTTATTGACCCTTGTAATCTGCCCATCTATTKGGGTTGGCAGACTTGTTTCAAAATGAAGGCCAAGAGTTCTTTTCACGTGGGGTTCATGGGCCTGAAGTAGAAAGATCCAAGGAGCAGATTTTGGTCTTTTCTAACTGAACTATGGTGCCACTTTCAAAACCTTGTAACACCATCCTCTTTGAGAAGCTGTGTGGGAAACTTGGGCTTGCTGCTAGAAGTAGTGGCAGAAAAGGGAACTACTATTTTTTTTGAAAGCAGCAGTTGGAGGATAAATAAGGTGGGATGGAGAGAAGAACCTTTGCTTAATAACAGCATCAGAAACAGACAGAAATAGCAAGAGTTTTGAAGAGAAACTGAAAGAGATAAAGGGGAAGCAAAAGCTGCAATAAAAAACTGGACCTCTGGGACTTGCTTGTCTGAAGMCATCTGAATGAACAATGAGCATCTTCCTCTTTGGTATATGCCCAATAAACTTCCARCATTCCCTGAAGTGGGTAACAGGGATATAGAATAAGGTGCTTCCTGGTCTGTGGYAGCTTTCAAGACACTGAATCTGGCCTTGTGAATATATGTTTGACATTACCCACTTAAGGGGCAGGTTTAGCTCAGTTGGGTAGAGCGTGGTGCTGCTAATGCCARGGTCGTGGGTTCAGTCCCCATATGGGGCTATGCTGAGGGCTGGACTAGATGATCTCCAGAGGTCCCTTCCAACCTTATGGTTCTATGATTGTCCCRTGAATCAGCTGAAGAAAAGCAGAGTAGGCCAGTTCTTAGGGAATTTGTGTAAGTGCATGTYGGGTATGTATTCGGGGTCCAGACGGTATGGTAATACCCGCAGAATTCAGAGCTCTGCTTATTGGATCTGGTAAGCATTTAACGGTGCACCGAAACAACAGAAAATGATGGTGGAGGCTGAGCTGGCTGTGGACTGTATCACTGTTCAATAAAGGCAGATGATTATATTGCATAGATCAACAGAACAATTACGATTTCTTCATTTGAAGATCAAATTTCCTGTTTCCTCTTACAACCTGATTACAAAAACTCAACTGTTATGATTAGTATTGAATAACTGCAAGCAAATATTCTTCTTTAGAGATTATCTATTTGCGTAGGCCCTCACATATTGTTCTGGCCAGTGCTGCTTTGTATATGTATGCCTTCCTAGAAAAGGTATTGTAACATTATAATAATTGAGCTCTAYGTGCCAGAAAATTTTGGCTGTTTGAAGCTGTTTCCTTTCAGTGCCCTTAGTCACCCTTTTTCTTTGGTGCAAAGCTTGGTCGTCTTTCAAATAGAGAAGATGTTTATATTATGAGTGCTTTTATTATTTTCAACAAAATTTTAAAATAGATTGCATTTATATTTAATCTCTGTATTCACTAGAAATCATAGACATATACTGTCTCAAAGCAACCTGGAAGCATACAGTGCTTTTCACTGTCTACTCTGCCCCCTAGTCTTGCTGTTACTTGAAGAATTTGCGARTGCTGGATATGTTAATACCTTTTTTTCCCTTTTTTCTTTTTTTCTTTTCCCCYTCCTATGTATTTCTCTCTTACAATGCCGGCTGTGGTGCTGTGCTTTGGAGTCAAAGTTCTAATTGCTGCATATTAGAAGGCAAGAAGTTATCTTRTAGTTCTGTATTTTAAAGTCTCGGAAGACATTATTGCTAATTCTCGTTCCTTTCCTGTTGGTAATGATTGTTAATTGAAGGTATGCTTTTACCACCAGATTTAAGAAACTTCATACTCTTTTGGTTTTCAATAGCCGGTCAGACAGTCTTGATCAAATCCCTAACAATGTGGCCCATGCAACGGAGGGGAAGATGGCACCTACCTGTTGGAGAGGGAGGCATCGTGGTAAAAACAGAAAGAAACGTCATAAGAAAAGATCCAAGCTGAAAATACAAACAGTGGCTGCTGGCAGACGTAGCCCCAGAACTCCAGAACAAGAAAGCTGCACCCCAATTCCAGTCCAGGTGAGGAWCCTTAGATCCTTCTTTTGTATTATTGGGTCCCCTGCAAACTCCTACAATTCTTGGTTGAATTTTGGGTGGCTATATTGAGGTTCCTGCTCAGTTGCTTTGTTTTGTTTTCTAGGAGGATGAAACGCACCAAAGTACTCTCTACAGAAACAATTTCTGGGTTTCAGAACTTGGCAAGGATTTGGTCTATGATCCACTGCTGTTTGAGAAACCTGGGAAAGTTCTGTCCGCAGGCAAACTCCATTCACCAAGGAGCCAGTACAAAACAGAACTGCACAAGCTGATTAGCCCTGTTCAGTGCCTTAATCATGTTTGGAAACGGCACTATCAGAGGGACAGTGTTCCACAGCCTGAAACGCTTCATCCTTTTCCATACAACATCATACCTCCTCATTTCCCACCTCTGGACAGTCCTCTCCATGCCATGAAACTTAATGCTCTGGGAACATACTTCCATGGTGCTTTCAACTATCAAGATAGTGAGCATCACTTATCTGGCCTAAACTTAGAATGCAGTTTCCCCAGATGCGTCAACCAGTCCATGAAAACCAGTTCGGACAAGATTTCTGTGGAAGAATACTTGGTAGACGCCTTGAAGGGGAGCGTGAGTCTCGGTGAACCGCAAAATTTAGCCAGCCTAGCCAAAACGTGGAGAGGAGGCGGTCTGGACCTGAAGGAACAATTCCAAGAAGCAGATGAAAATGAAGGCGTGCTACTTAATGAGGTGATCTGGCCTTACACCCTGGTGTTGTGGTAGGCAGAGTTTCTCTTGGGTTTCAGGAGAGAGAATCCACATCCCCGTTCTGGCTTCTGCAGCAGGACTGCCTTTTCTGAATGGTTCTTAATGATATGGCTGGAGCCCAAGAGTTAGAGATGTGKCTTTGTTTTTAGAAGGGTATAAAACCTTGTCTTAGAAACTGGTGGCTCCAGTTGGTTTACTCATTCACAAAATATGCATAGCTTATTTAAAAATTTATGAGAATTGTTTCTGTTTGCAGTCTTCCAAAATGCCTTCTCTGTTTGTCTTTGAAAGAATCCAGTCTATTCAGTAAACAGGCTGTAATATTTTATTGTCTATTACATGACCTGGACTGTGACACAAATAGAAAAAAGGTACCTGTGAGATGTAGATCATGAGGGTGCGAAGAACATGTCTGCTGCCTCTGCCAGTATAGCAACAACTTACCTGTTAACCCTTGACAAAGGCCGGAGTTCAGCACAGCAGATGCATGTAAATCTTAACAGGCACAATTAATCTCTCCTAACTTCAGCTCTTTGCCAGCATCCCTAAACTCCTCTTCACTGGAATCAGTGACAAATTGGTATTGTCACTGGAGTTCAGGATGTGACTTATCTTCCTGAATACATCCACAATGAGACCCAAGGCACAATTCTTCTCTTATCTACTGACTGCGAAAAGGATTTTGTTCACACGTGCAGATCTACATTTAGTTGGATGGATCTTGTTTTGTTTTGTAGGATTTGATTTCCTAATAATACCCTCCATATGAAAGGAGTAGTCTGGAGCTCCAAAGCTGTCCAAACATAAGCTGCCCTTCTTTAGGACAAAGGGATGCACTTGTTTAGATCAACTAGTGCCTGCAGAAATCTAGCAGGTCCTCTCGTATCCTTGCACCTCAAGCCAGTGACACTGGGAGAGGCTGTGGTACCACTGTGCTTTTTCTGAAAATTTTAGCCTCTATCTCTGGAGCTTGACATGTATGTTTTGCTTATTTCATCTCGTTTTCTGATTTTAACCTCCAGAAACTAAAGCCAGTCGATTATGAGTACCGAGAAGAGGTTCACTGGACCAAGTGTCACGGTTCTTTGGGCATTGGCTCTTTTGGAGAAGTATACAAAATAGAGGACAAGCAGACAGGATTTCAGTGTGCTGCCAAAAAGGTAATCTATATGTGAGAAATCAGGGGGATTGTCTGATACAAGACGGCAGAAATAGTTTTATCGTTCCAGAGTATAGTGCTGCTTTGGTTATGTTCAGGGCAAATTTTAAGGTGATGTCGTGAAGAGAATAAGCAGATAGAGAACCTGTGTGTGCAGTGGGTCTGCCTTAGAAGTCAGAAATAGGTTCATTTGACCTTCAAAGCATGCTATAAGGCATTTTGCTTTTCTGTGCTGAGACAGGCTAAAAGAGTAGAGATTTGAAAAAGATTTTAAGTGCATTCTTAGTGACTAGTGGTGGGGAAAAGCGCCTGGAGTTTTTATCTAACTATTCTCATGTTAAAACGCATCCGATGTAAGTGGTGAMGTTGCAAGTGTTTCTCTGTTGAAAAATGGGTAAAGTAGGGAAAAGATAAGGTGATGAGTAAAAACACAAAAAGGAGAGAGTTTTCTTCTGTTCAGTGAGTGTCATAGATGATACTGGCACATTGTAACGAGGTGATTCTGTTACAGATTCAGCAAGGGTATGTATTTCTCCAGAAGCTGGCATAATAATCCATTGTTCAGCCAGATACGTCATCGTCATACGATGCATGTAGACTATAACTTGAATGAAGGTATTTATTTGTAGGCAGCCATGGGAGGCCTTAGAGGTGGAGGTAGAGTGATAACGGAAGTAGATGATGAGAATGTAAACTATTCTGTTTGAACTTAACACTTGAATAGTTTCATCACCTCTGTAAAACTGATAAGTTTCTCACATTAATAGAAGACTTTGAAAAGTGTGTGGGAAGTGTTTGAATGAAAATGTTATATGCAAAAAGAATTGGAAGTTGTGTTTTTTCAATTAAAAATGTTCACTTTTTCTTGTTTACATTACTCTCAACTTGATGCATTGCCTAATGGAAAGATGTAAGTAGCAAGACCAAGCCTTTTTTTTTTTTTTTTTAACCATTTCATTTGTGAGTCGTATAGAAGAGAAAATGTTTTAAACATATAGAAAGTTATTTCTTATTCTGCATCCTCACATTTTAGATGTAGAGCTTTGTGGTACCATGACAATCTTGTTTTCTAACAGTATGAAACTACTCAAGTTTATTATTCTTTGTGGCAGTACACCATCTTGGGATAAATAGCTGTTAATAGTGGGATTTTCAGGAAGAAGGGATGGGATAAGCTGAGAGAAGGTAGATGCGAGGTTAGGAGAAGCGTTAGTCTTTCAAAACAGCAGTTAATTTTTTTCCTAGTTCCTAGAGGATTTCAAAGGATGCTTCTGTAGATAAGAAATGTGTTTTCTCAGGTCACGCTTTGAACCAGTGAGTCCTAATGTGCAAGCTGAACACTTAAACTAATCATAGTATTTCATTTTACATCAGTAACTGTCTGGAATTACTGCTGTCCGCCCTTATTAGAAGGGGACTACCTGACCTTCTTTCACCATACTTGGTGTTGTAAGCACCTGCCCTCCAAATTCTTGAGATTAAAGCAAACTAGCTCTAGCTGGATTGCTGACAGTGAAGAAACATGATACATCCTTTTCCCACCAGAATCTTAATGACTCATGTTTTCCTTCTGGTCTTTAGCAAATTCTTATTTTATTTTGTTTGGCCAAACTTAGTGAATAGAGTCTTTCTTAAGCCATTTTTCTGTGCAGCCTGACAGCCACCTAAAAAGGTGATAGTGTAGATCACTGCCTGTGGTCACATCTCATATTCCCTCCTGTTACGGGAGTTGTGTGTTTCCAAGTACTGCTCTGTCCCTGAGCTTTTTCCTTTCACATCTCGTGAAAGCAGAATGCTTAAGTTGTCAGTAATATCCTCTTAACTGAGACAGAAATTATCTTGGAAAGATTTTTTTTTTTAAAAAAAGAGAATCGCCTATACTGTGCTGTAAGCCAGATATATTGGAACCTGGCATCTTTTTTGATCAACTGGCACTTAACTTAGACTGAGGATTAGTGTTTCCCTTCTTCTTTGCTCAATCTGAGTGTTCCCGTTTACTGCTGTACCCAATTATTTGTCGTAATAGAGGTTATCCTTGGGCCTCTGATGCTAGACTGTGCAGGACGCTGACCTAATTACTGGGGAGGGAATGATCTATCAAAATTTGCCAACATTTGTTCAGTGCTGCATCTTTGTTTCTCTAGGTACAAGTTGAACACTTCCGTGCAGAGGAGTTAACAACATGTGCTGCAATAACAAGTCCTAAAGTTGTCCCCTTGTACGGAGCTGTGAAGGAAGGGCCTTGGGTGACTATCTTCATGAAGCTGATGGAGGGTGAGAAAGGAGCAATCACAATGGAAGCACCATTGTAATTGTCAAATGCATTGGACGTTGATCTCCTCTTCCTCTTGCCCCAGTTTTAAATCTTTTAAGTCTTTGCTGTATCCAGACTGTTCCTAGAGTTAAWTCCTGAGTGGGTTGGAGTAGGTATGTATTATACCCACTGATGTGTAGAAATGATCTTTTCTGAGGAGAGCAATTTCTCCCCTTTTCCCTCACCCCAGTTTGGACAGCAGTTGCAAATTCTAAAGCACATAGTTGGTACTGGTTTTTGCTATCATGATGTAGTGACATGTTTATATGGTACTCATAATGCACGTTGTACTGTAACAAGGAATACTGTGTAAGAAAATCTGGAAGCATCCATTGCCTGAGGCTTCTTTTCCCAGCCAGGACCATGGAAAGCGCAGCCTTTGAAGGATCGGCTGCTGACCGGTAGAGTCCAAAAGTAGTTGATCTGATCACAGAGAAGTTGCTTTTGATACAAAGCAAGACTGTTAAACAGATGCTAAGCAAAAAGCTGCGTGAAAGAGGCTGGTTTCCACAGACAGTAAGAAGTCTGGGAATAAAAAGAAGGAACAGACCTATGCATGGAAGATACGGACTGCCAGACCTGGCAGTTCTTGCTGCTTCTTTGAAAAAAAAAAAAAAATGAGAACTGTTGATATTGTTGAGAAGTTTTTAACAGATAGACTAACATGAACTCTCTGGATTCTCTTCTAATGTGAACTCTGGATTTTCTTCTAGGTGGCTCACTGGGTCAAYTAATTAAACAGAGTGGCTGCCTGCCGGAGGATAGAGCTCTTAGTTATCTGGGGCAGGCTTTAGAGGGGTTGGAGTATCTTCATGCTCAAAACATTCTTCATGGAGATGTAAAAGGTAGGATGCTACTTAACATATATTGTTCTTTTTTCCCTTTCTCTTCTTGCTTGGAGATTAAGAGTTAGGAAGTGGCAAATAGATTATTTACTAGATTTTCCACTCTGCAATTCAGACTGGAGCCTAACTTCATTTTAAACAGCTGAGCATCTACTTGTAACCTCTTTCTGTCTGTCATCCAGTGGGTCTGGCAGACTGTTTGCCCAGTATACCTCTCCCCTGGGATAAAGGAATCTCTAGAGCAGGTAACTGGTAGTTCACAAGTCAAGATAGTTATACCTGTGTACTTGCTGAAGCCAGTGATGCTCAATAAGATTAATRTATCTTAGTTTGGGTTCAACAAAGATTGTAACTGTGTGGGCTTTGGATTTCTTTTCCCTATGAGTGACTACAATACAAAGGACACTGACTGATTTAAAACCTCTCCTTGACAGCGGACAATGTGCTCTTGTCTGATGATGGAAGCAGGGCTCTTCTCTGTGACTTTGGTCATTCTGCTCACCTTCATCCAGATGGCTTGGGAAAGTGCTTGATCACAGGTAGGATTTATCTGCTATGGTTCGAAAGAACCGCCATACTGACTTGTTGGGGKTTTTTTTAGCATTTACGTATGGCTTATTTGCAAGCAGCTGTGTTTCYAGACTTAAGTTGCTCATAGTGTTGAATTTTGTGATGCTACTGCGATGTATTCTACTGCCAGCTAAAATTAATTTAGGGTTGGAAGTTGGTACTTAYATCTCAGTCCAGAAGGTGGTTGTTTTCTGTAAAACTAAGTCAGCATGCTATATTCAGTGTTTTGTCCTCACAAGAAACCGCGTCCAAACTTCTGAGATGAGACAGGAGCATGTGGTGCTACTTTTGGGGGTTAAGTTGACTTGTATGTCACTTTTCCTGAAAAGATACTTAGGCTTCCTAGCTGTTGCAGTGGAACAATTCTCTATTTTACATGCAATGATTTTCATTTGAATTTGCAATTGTGATCTTAGGGAACTATGTACCTGGCACAGAGACTCACATGGCTCCAGAAGTGGTCATGGGAAAGCGCTGCGACTCTAAAGTGGATGTCTGGAGCAGCTGCTGTATGATGCTGCACATGCTCAACGGGTGCCACCCGTGGACCCAGTATTACAATCATCCTCTCTGTCTAAAGGTAAGTGACCTAGAATATCTTGAGTAAAAGGCACTTAATCTGGTAAAATCTCATTTTTACTTAGCCAGACAGCAGTCACTTCAAGAAGGTTCTCTGAGAGCCCGTTGGGCATCCAAGATGACCCAAATCTTGCTTTGGGAGCTAATCATTTCTGACTCCCCATGAACTGCTGTGTGTTATGCAGACTAGGGCTTTTTTTTCCCCCCTCCCCTCCTTGTCTTGCTCATGACTTGAGTGTGTCTTTGTAGCCATTTAGCTTTAATAAAATTACTGCTCAGGTGTTTCTGTACCTAACAGATGTCTCATTTAATGCCATGATTTCGGTTGGAAACTCTCACGATGGGAAGAACCTTTCTGAAAACAAATGAAGTCTCTCTGCTTTAATCTCTTTCACTTCCTGTTTGTTGCACAGATAGCTAAAGAGCCACCTCCTCTGAGGGAAATTCCGCCCTCTTGCAACCCTCTCACTGCTGAGATTATTAAAATGGGCCTGGAGAAAGAGCCTGTTCAGAGAGCATCTGCGTCTGAACTGAAAACTAAGACCACAGTTGCACTTGAAGAAGGTAAAAATGTCCTACCTTTAAAGCTGTTTACCTGCACTGGTAAAGCGGACAGTTGCCAGCTATGTCCAAGTAGTCTTGTGGAGACTATTGATGTGTCTAAGGTGTATACCATGGCCTGGGCTCATGATGAGTTGAAATGTCTGCTGCATCTGGTCTAGATGTCTAAAGATTTACGTTCAGCAAAATTGAAAAAAAAATGAGATTCATTTTATCCTTGACTGTAACTCATATTTGTGGTCAAAGTCTGCCTCTGTCACTCTCCAAAATTTATTTCAGCTTAATTTTACTGAAAGGCTCTATAGCGTAACAGAAAGTTGAGACATGGTCTGTCTTTTTCTTTTGAAGACCTGGCATTTTACAGCAAGATACAGTTCAGAAACTCACATTTATTGCCAAACATGACTTTTGCATGTTTTTTTCTATACAATAAATCTTGTCTTCTTTCTGTTGTTGCAGTGGGAGGTGTGACAAGCCCCTGGAAAGGCGAATACAGGGAGCCTAGACATCTAGCTTTGAGCGAAGAAAACCATCAACAGACCTCTCTGTCCCCCACAATGAGCCCAGTTTCTGAGATTGATTCTGACCCAAAATTGGCAGTTAAAGTTTCTTGTGCAAGCCCAGACCTACCACCACCATCTCTGGAGCAAACAGAGGAGGTTGAGGGAACCCCTTGGAACCTGTGCAAGGAGTTATCTGGGATCTGGGATCCTCCACCTCTCTCTTCTTTGGCTCCTCTGCCCCTAAAGAGCTGCAGCCACGTGGAGAGAGCAACAACCATTTCAGAACAAGAGCTTCAGCAGCTGGAAATAGGTGAGCAACATGCTATGTAAGGAATTCAGCTTTTCACTTGAAAATATAAAAATACAGCTGCTTTCTTTTGGCCTCTTGACAGTTTTTTCTGGGTTTTGTCCTTGGATGTTATTTTGTTYGTAGTTCCTCTCTTGTTACACAAGTTGCTCATCCTTCCTTGAAATTACCAAAACTAGTAGTTCTTAGGCAATTAAATATGCCACAAAGGTAGTGGTCAGGATTTTTTCCAGTACTGCTCTTTTAAAGCAGTAGGGTGAACCCATGTTAGAGACATGGGAACCTCCCAAGTACCTGCCAGCCTCAGAGCCTAACAACTCAGATACGTACTTGTGTGCACCCTATAAAGATTGTCTGAAATTCGTGCTTCGTATGAAGTTTGGAATACTTCCGATCCAATTCTTTTAATATAGAGATAAGCCTATCAGATAGGAGATGTCAAACAAAGCAGTGAAGTTAAGACCAGTCTGCAATTGTTTTGTTGCGAGCATTGGAAAACCTGTGTCCACCAACTGAAGAATCGGATTACCGGCAGCTGTGAAAGTTCAGTGTGAAAACTAATAAAGTTCTAGTCCAGTTCCTCTCCCTCAGAACAGCTCATCCTTTCATTTCTTTATCCTGTATTTTCTTGTCTTCATAAATGAATTGAAAAACTTCAGCCTAGGAAAAAGTTGTCTTGAACTGTTGCCACAGAATTGAGGAATGATCAATAGTGTTTTAGAGGTTGCTGGGGTCTCACTTTCTTTTGAAGCAGCTTTGAACTTTCATTAGCCTTGTCAGGTCCTCATATTCTCCGTGCAGGTTACTCCGGGAGTTGAATAGTTAAGTTTATCTTTTTCCTGGATATGATGCAGATGGATCTAGAGTGAAGACTGATAGGTGGCGTAATAGGCAAGAAATGGGAACTTCTGGGTGTTTGTCCTGTCTCTGAGTTGCTGCATGTCATTGCACAAATCATCTGTTGTTTTTTGGCTCAGTTTCCCTATTTTCACAATGGCAGCAATAGCCTTTACTCACCAGAGGAATTGTGTGTCAGGCACTTTACAGACACTAATGTCAATGTTGATCAGATAGTGCTGCAAAAGCTTTGGGTATTAATTGCAGTAACTGACATTAGAGCAGGAAGGCATGAAAGGAATCACCACAAATGTCTGTCTTCTCTCTCCTCTTTGCTTGTAGAACTGTTCTTGAACAGCCTGTCACAGCCTTACTCACTGGAAGAGCAAGAACAAATGCTTTCCTGTCTCAGTATCGACAGCCCTTTTGTGTCGGATGCCAGTGAAAAGGTGAATATAAACAGATGCTAGCCTTATTGTTGTGGGTTTGGAGGGGTGGCAGGGTAACTGCCTCTGGGAAACTGGCAGCTGTGAACACTGGATATCTGGAGCCTCTTGGGTCTGTTGTTGCTTTTTGATGCCCTGTTTGCTGGAAAGTACTGTGGAAAGTACTTTTTTTGCTTGACAATGGGATATTTAGGATTTTGGTTGTTCTTGTTTAACATCCAACATGAATCCACTTCCTCCAGTTGCTCTCATGTGCCGTGTTCTCACGGTAAACGTCAAGCATGTGGATCTGAAAACCTCACGGCCTTGACCGTGTCCATGCAGAAGCAAGGATCTGAAGGAACAATGATGAGYGTAGGATCTGCACTGAGTTGGACCTAGTGCCTGTGTAACAGAGGAACCTCTTCTGGCAATGGCTGCTAAAGGGATGCTTAGGAAAAGAGCATAAGAATAGGGCAGAACAACACTGATTCTCCTCTTGGACATTCTCTATCAGCCTRTGGATCTATCCTCTGTGAATTTGTTTTATACCTTTCATACTTACGACCTAACAGTTTGTTTCTTACATACTAAGTTTAATTTTGTTTGCCTTAACCTTGGTGTTTATAAGCTAGACAATACCAATGAGAAATAGCTGATAGACCTTGTTGAATGAGGAAAGGCCATAATTTGATTGTAAACCTTCAGTCATTGTTTTGGAAGATGCAGAGTGTTAAATTGTGTAATCTGCTTCTTACGGGAGACATTTCATATAGTGATCATCTTTATTTCCTATTTCTGTTCCTCTTCTCAACCTTGTAATGCTTCTGGGGCTCTTGGATAGTGTAGGCTTTCCCAAGTAGTACAGCTGTTTAGAGTCCCTGGTTTTTATGGACAGTTAACTGTTTTTTTCCTGTGTGTGTTCCTTGTCACTTGCTGACAGCAGAATTTTATCTACTGCTTTATTCTCCTGCCACTCAGTATGATGAAACCCTCTTTTTTCCCCTTCAACTCTTCAGTCAATTCTTGATTTGACTATTGAAAATAACTTCTGCAAACTCTCATGAAATTATTCATCCCCTTTTAATAGATGGCAAGTAAAAGTTGAATAACTTGAGTCCCATCCTAGATCCCTGTGGATTTCTACTCTTTTCTTCCTGGGGTCAGTTTCCCATTTATTATCTCATGCAAGTTCATTCTCTTTAGGAGCCTTTGACAAATTTGTGCTTACTTCTGCAGAACTCCCTGAAGGCTTCTCATAGCTTGAGGGACACCATGAGCTCTGGGATTCATTCCTGGAACAGCCAGACAGATGGGCAGAGTTTCAGTTGGAACAACCTGCTGAATCGCAGTCGACACACGGACACTCCCAGCTATTTCAATGGTGAGTCTGTCTTTCAAAGGATTGGCTAAATGGTCAGGTACAGCTTTCTCAAGAAAAGGAGGGGCTGGGATGTGGAATCTTGGAGCTCCTCCCCTTCGATTGCTTTGTCGGGTACAGACAAAGTGCTAGAAGCACTTGGCCTGTCGAGACGCCGAGTCTGCCCTAGTTTTCTTGTGCAGAAGATCCTTTATAACCATAAACTTCTACAGAGGAGTCTTAAGGGCATGTTTTGCTAATCAATATGTCTGTTCAGCTGCTTTCTGGCTAAATCCAGCTCTGCTCTGTGAGTCATTGTTGTCTTCAGCAAGCCTCCATGCTAGGCCAACAAATTCGTACATGAAATGCTTGATGACAAAAAACATTCTGATGTGTGTGTCTTGCTAGGCAATTTTTCTGTGTGGGACTGTGAAGCCATTCTGCTTACAACAGAAATTAATGACTTCTCTTGCACATTTCAGGAGTAAAAATCCAGATTCAGTTGCTAAGTGGAGAAAATCTACACATCAGGGATTTCCACAGAACAAAGGTGGGAGACATTGCCACTGGGATAAGCAGCCAGGTGAGACACAAAGCTGAGAGCTGTTTGATTATTGTACWTTGTCCAGGAAGAAATTTCTTCCATAATGCAACCTCATAATGCCTTAAAAACAGTGAATGATTCCATTCAGAGGCACGATAACCCATTTAGTAACTTGCCTTCAGTACTTTTGTCATGAGTGTAATACCAGAAGATATTTTCTGAATCACGATCCAGTCGGTGCCTGTTGTCAGAGGGACCATAGATGTTGTGCTCAAGCTTAAAAATTACAGGTGCTTCAGCTTAAAAACCCTTCTCTTTGACTAGGGAAACAGATTCTTTCCCCTGTCCCTAAAGAAAAGTGAATCATATTATGACTTTTCCTCTAGAGCAGTAGTACCAGCAAAAGAACACTGGTTTAGGCTGTGGTGCTTCTGACTTGTTAGGCTGGAGGAGATGTTGGCAGACTCCAGTGAATCTCACTGTGGGCTTCTCTGGCAGTTCCTCAAAGAAACTATCAGTGTTTGTGATAGTTTCTTTGAGATGTTGTGATAGTAATGTGACTATAAAATGTGGTGATCCTCTCTAAATAAAGAGGTTGCAGAAGTCCAGAATGTGTTTATTGGGGTTGCTTCTCTTTGCCATATATTGTTCTCTTGGAGGTCACAGAGCAAACTATCAGTAGCCCACAGAGAAATGCGCAGTGCCCAAGCACAGCCAGTGCAGCTGAAGAACCACCAGTGATGGCCAAAACCTTGGTGAGGCAGTTCAGCAGCAGGGTGAATGCTAGCTAGTCCAGTTTCTGAGATATTTTCTTATCAGAGAAAGTTTGCATGTCTCCGCCAAGCACAAACCTCTCTCCTGGAGCTTTTCATGGGTTGGGAGCTGTTTGCCATCAGGGTATTTGCTGGTGGGATGTTCTGTTATGTGCTGAAGGAGACTTGAGGTGCCACTCAGGTCTGTTTGTTCTGCTTCACAGATACCGGTCCCTGCTTTCAGCCTGGTGACCAAAGAAGGCCAGCCCGTCCACTATGACATGGAGGTCCCAGACTCTGGTATTGAGTTGCAATGCACCCTTGCCCCTGACTGCAGCGTTAGCTGGATGTGGAGAGTCAAGCATGGGCAACTGGAGAACAGGCCATGAAGCTATTTTTGCTTTGGAGGTTTTCACCTTGTTGAAATAAGGAATTGCAAAAGCTTCCAGCCACCTCTGCCATCAAGCACCGTGTGCAGTTGCTGGTGTTTTGTGCTGAAGTAGGATAGCAGTTCAGCAGCTCACTGCTCTAGGGCCTCACTTGTTGTCTGTCCTGATCCAGTTCCAAGACATGTCCTGAGCTCTGATGTTCCCCAGAACAATGGGAATTGTATGTTTGGGGTTTGAGTGYTAGATTGAGCTTGAAAATGGTGGGTAGAAATCCCTGCTTTGCAGAGGACTACAATTGTGCTTTGCAGGAGAGTACAGGGATTGGATGGGAACACTTGTTGCTCAGCCTCTGAAGTGAAGCCAGTAGTGACCGGACTTGATAGAAGAAGGAGGCTGAGTGTCTTTAGCGTAGCTATAGTTGTTTGTGCCGAAGGGAGCTGGCTCATTTCCTTCTTGGTGGAGGAAGGCTTTGGGTAGTATCATCTCTACCTCCAGCCTTTTGCATGGGGAAAATTGAAAGCAAGAACTGGCTAGGTTCTTGGTTTCACCTCCCATCCTTCCCGGCAGATGCTTCCATCTTGAATCAGAAAAGAACTTTGTTCCAAGAAAGAACTTTGCTTGCAGCTCTCATCTTCATATCTCCTCCCTGAATTAGGAGCTGACACATCCTTCTTTGGTGTTGCTACCAAAAGAGGGAGTAGAACGATCTAGCAGGAAAGGTAAGAGGATTGTATTCCTTAGTGGGTAGAGCAGGAGGATTGTATTCCTTCGTTCTGTTTCCACTGCTGCTGCTGACTTGCAGCGACTTCACTTGAGTTGTCCCATCTGTTCAGCTCCCCCTGGAGGGAGAAAGAACGGTGGCTCTAAAAGCTTAGGCAAGGTCTGAGTTTTGCTGCCTCATTTAAAGAAAAAAAAAACAAAACAAAACAAAAACAAAACCTCGCTCCCAGCTATTAGTCGAGCCAGCCATCSTGCCTCCCTGCTGGAGATTATTGCCCTGCAGCAGGCTTGGCAAGAGGGAACGTGCCTGTGGCTCAGGTGCCCCAGTTCTGCGTGTGTTTTAACTCGACCTGTCTTCGGCAGCACTGACAGACTGGCACCAGGCTTTGTACTCCTCCCTCTGTGTCAAAATGTGTTAAAGGAGGGGTATGGACAGCTGGGGCCATAATGCTTTAAGCTTTTGTGAATTTTACACTGGTTTTAGCACTTTTTTTTTTTTTTTTAACTTAGTTCGGAACATACTGAAATTGTGTGGGTCAACTCCAGACAGGCAAGTGTTGCTAGCCCTCCTATAACCCAGAACAAAACCAGAGGAGCCATAAGCTTTGAATGTACTTGTGCAGCACTGCAGTAAGTCCTTGCRCATCCGGAAATCAGTGTGACAGTCACTTGACAGCGTGCTGCAGCTTTTCCAGAAAGCTGCAAGTACAGCAGCCACTGAGCAGGAGCTATTTACGTCCAGGATGAACTGAGAAATGGCTCCCAAGAAGCAAGATGGGGTCCTGCTGGATCCACGCTGGTCCTGGGTGGCACAAAGAGGCAGGAATGTTTGCAGCTTTCTCGAGTGAAGTTCAGCTACAAAATAGCTGGAAAAAAAATGTACTCTGTGCCTCCCATTTTGAGGACTCGAGTTTGCTAAGCGACTGATGTTCTTTCCCTTTGGTTTCCAGAACATTGACTGTTTCTTGATATCCTAGGCAGTGGCATCCATAATCAGAAAATTGAAGTTGGGATGCAAGAAAAAAAGAGGAACTCTTGAAGAAAACTGTCACCACTGTGTAGTTTTTATAGCACTTTTTGTTCTAAAGCACTTAATACGTTGTCCAAAATAGGAACCTAATTATAGCTGAAATGCAGCCACATTAAGGCTCTTTTTTGTAAACAGTTAACACGTTACACACATCTCTTCCAGTAAGGAGTTGAAGGAGGGGGAAGAGGCAGGTTGGTGCAATCTCTTTTCTTCGGGTGCCGTAAAGCAGACAGAATCTTCAGCTCTGGAGTAGAAGGCATCGAAACACCTCTCTGGAGCTCCTGAACTGATGGTTAGTGCAGCGACCGAACGTCCTGCGCCTAGCGCCTTCCTAGGCTTCCTCTGAAGAAGAGGAGGAGAAAAACTTGTTGATTGTTCTTAAGAAAACGGTGGCGTAATAGCAATGTGTCAGTATGAAAGAACGGTCTGTTCCCCGCCCAAAGGCTGCCGCTCGTGGCTTTCACTGTTGCCTCTAAAATGCTTCACTGTGCAGGTGAGACACCGCTGACCTTGCGGTATCTCGGTTTTTGACTTCCACGACGGTCTCCACCCCAACGGTGTTTGCCTCAAGTTCTGCCGAGCAGGAGGGCAGCAGGCAGCGGCCCTCTGTTTGCAGGACTTCAGAGCCTTACTCTTCATTTATAGCATTAACACTAGTCTCTAGCCACCCACACGAATGGCTAAAAGGTGGTAAATCCTTGTGAATCCAGAATGTCCGTGGTGGGTAGATGGAGGTGCTTCTGTTTTCCGGGGCTCCCACGCCAGCATTAGCCGGTATCTCCATCCTGCTTGTTTCGTCCAAAAACCTCAGTTGTATTTTGCTGTCCCCTCAAACGAGAAAGTGAGGCTGCAGATTTACATGTAACCATCGTTTACATGAGGGTCAGACAAACAGGCTGTGGTGGCAGCTGTCCCTGTATTAGATGGGAAAGATGCTTTAACTGATACCACAAACCACTGGTGCTTTCTTACTGTCCTGAGATGTGGTTCTGCTCTCAGAAGCATCTCCAGGGTCTTATTTTTTGTTTTGTTTTGGTTTTTTTCTGTCTATCAGCTTGGGATCGCATTGACTCTCTCCCCTTGCCAGGACAGTTTCCTGTTGATTTGGCCAGTCATTTTTGCTGTAACGGGCAAAAAACCCTCCAGCTTTCAGATAAAGGCTGGCTGTGCAATACTGACAGAAGAGAAAGTCAAGGAAGCTTTTTATTATTCACATTAAAATTTCATTGAAACTGTGTGTAATAGCATAATTAGTCTTTAGGACAGAACCACAGCTCAGGGTAGAGAGGATAAATAGCAGTAAAAGTGACAATATAGATGGCTCTGGTCATATAGCTCCTCCCTAAAGTCTTTGGGAAAATCGAATCGCTGTTGGCAAAGCGACACGAAGCTGATGATCTCTTTGGGGTCGGCAGTACTGGTGGGGGGGAAGGCAACGGAATGGCTAGCTTGTGTTGAACAAATGACACTTTATAAAGCTGTGATTTCTTGAAATTAACATTTCAACTTGTATTTTCACAGAAAAAAAATAAAAGTGGAGGAAAAAAATATTTTTTCTTCATTCTTATTGCTGGTAGTTTGATATGTTGTCCCCGAAAGACCAGGAAAATGGTGCTGAATGTAGCGTTCTTCGAGGAGGGGAAGCCTAGTTTGATTCAACTCTGCTATATGGTGCCGTAGCCTTTTGGGGGCGAGGAGAAGTCAGCTGTGGGCGTGAAGAGACGGCAGTACCTTCAACAGCTCCGAGCACAGGATTTGTTAAACGTGTTGGCATCCCTCTCTGATCTCCAGCAGAGCTTGTCCCTCTTCCTCCTCCCGTCCCTGCCCTGCTTCCTGTGGGTATGCTTGGGTCTGTGCTTAAGCTCCGTGGTMGTTTCAGTGGGGACACGAGACCGCCGCCGCCAGCTGGAGACAGCGGGCTGAGTTGCAGAAATCTTACCTCTGTCTTACCCGAATTTGCAGAAATCGGAGTTTACGGTGGTTCTTTACGCTGTATCGCAACTGTAGTTTTATCAGCGAACCGATACGTCCCCGGCTCCCAGCTGTTCTCGGTCCGTGTCTCCTGCACGTTTGTGACGAGATTGAGAGCTCCAGGGGTTCGCCCCGCCGTTTCAACGACCGTTTCCGTTCGCGCTTGGGCAGAAAGCGGCCGCCTGCCGCTCGCGTGGCGCGTTTCCGTTAAATGAGCGCGACGGGCTCGAGGCGGACGCCCGGCGCCGCCGCTGAGCGAGTGAAGTCGCTTGTCTGAAATGCAACCCCCCCGATTTCAAGTTGCTGTCACATGTGTACGTTGTTTTTACTGTGAAGACAGATGTCCGCCCAGCTGCCCCCGGAAAAGCGTGTTTTGGTTGCAGTTACGGTTCGCCACCCTTCGCTGTACGGGTGCAGAGCGGCTTAAGGAAGCACCCGACCGCCCCCGGGCCCGGAGCAGGGCAAAGGGGCTGGAATTAGCCTGCCGCCTCCCTCCGCGCCGTGGGCAGCAAAAAGCTGTAACCTCCTCCCCGAGCTGGGGTAGGTGGCGGGGCGGTCGGCCCGGCTCTGACAGCCTTGTCCTCAGGAACACGGGCGTAGCGAGTCGTGGGCGCGCGCCCGGGACGAGCCCCAGCTCCTGGCTTTTCCCTTCTTTCGGGGTCCTCTTAGTTTCCTCCATTAGGTCACCTCCCACCTCGAGGCGGGACCCGCTCACAGCGCAGACCCGCGGCCAAAGCCTCACCCCCCTTCTCACAGACCAGAGCTTTAGCCTTGGACTTGGTTTATTATCAGTTTTGCTATAGCTTAAACATGCCATCAGTATATAAAAATAATGTATACAAATTAGCAGTTAATGTTTTACACTGCTGGCTTAAAGGCATTTATAAGTTCATATAATTCATATAATTTATAATTTGTATAAATTCATCTCCCTTCCCTCCCCGTCGCGCTTGTGTAGGTGATACCGAGCCGGTGGCRTTTAGCATCTTAATTACAGCGGGAAGCAATCGCTGCTCTGGCTTCGAAAGAGGCCGGCCCGTGGTCTGAGAGCTGGGCCTGGCGCGGGCGGCCGCGGCAGCCGGGCGGCCTCGCAGGAGGGCGGCGGGGAGGCCGTTTGGGACCAAGTAGCTGCAGCTGCTTTTTAATTGCGGCAGTGCCCAGTTCTGATTTACTGATACGCAGCAGGGCAGAGGAGGGAYAACGTCCGGTGCTTTTGCTGGGGGTGGAGGGGGATTTGTGCCTCTCCACCCCTCTCCCGCAGCCTTTGGGCTCGTGGCCCTCGCGGAGGCTCCAGCCTGGAGGCGGATGCGTCGTGGTGGGGTGAGGTACCACCGTGCAGCCTCTCATGGACGGGACCCCCCCACACACACACGCACACACACACACACCCCTTAACCGTGATGGTTGTTGTTGTAGCTGTGGAGCCTCCCTGGGGCGAGGGACAGGCCACCACTGCTCCCYGCCACAGCCAGCCTTAGGAGCCAGCTGAGACCCTGCATAACTCATAGGTGCTCCAGCCCCTGCTGTCGTACATAGCACAGAGAAATTCTGAGGAAGACATTAAAAAAAACTATGGTGAATTAGCACCCCTGCCAGCTCCGGGCCACGCGTGCGGAGCCCGGGGTGGGATTTTGGCAGCAGGCTCCGCGCCGCAGAGGGAGACCGTCGGGCGTTGACGGGGTCTCCGCGAGGCCGGGGAGGGCAGCGAGGGGCCCCCTGGGTCCCTGCCTCGAGCCCTCCTCGCCTCCCACGCCGGGGGGGGGGACGACCCCCCTGTCTGTGCTCCCCACCACCACCACCCGCAGTCCCTGCGAGGGTCCCCCCCGGCCCTGCCAGCCCGGAGGAGCGAAGCAAGCGCCGGGGGGGTGGTGGTGGTGGGGTTGGGGGGGGGTCCCTGCGCCCCATCGCAGGGCTGGCGCGTGGAGCAGCTCATGGAGCGGGCGCCGTTCCCCACCCCACCCCGGCTCCATGACCGGCCGGCCCGGTTCAAACCCCGCGCAGGTCCCAGCTGCCGTGGGAGGACGGGCCCCGTCGGGGTCCCGGCAGCTCCGGGGAGGCAGGAGGTGGCTGGGAGCAGGGCGGGGGGGACACCGGCACCGGTCACAGYGACATGTCGGGCATCACTTGCAGGCTCTGCCCGGCAGCCCGTTTCTTGGCGCTGCCGCGGCCCTTGTCGGCGCGGCGGTAGGGGTTGTTCCGCAGATCTGCGCCGGGAGGGAAAAAAAGAAAAAAAAAACAAAAAACGGAGGTTCGCTCRGTTCCCAGCGTGGCCGGCGAGAAGCCGGGAACGCTCCTGTCCGTGCCCRTGGTGGGACCCGGCTGCTTTTCCCTGCCCCGGCCTACGAGGACGCCCAGGAGAAGCGTTCCCGGGGGGCAGCCGGAGCCCGGCGCCTCCCCGGCTCCCCCTGCACCCGCTGCGGCGCCCGGCCAGCCCCACGTTACCTACAGGCGCTAGAGGGGACTCTCCTCATTGAAGCTCGCGTCGCAGAAGAGCCGGGACGAGCGCTTGCCCGTCCGGGCCGTGAAAGGAACAGTTTTCAGAGCTGAGCAGAGCAATCCAGACAGAGAGCGAGGAAGAGGAGGGAGGAGGAAGAAGCAGAAGAGGAGAAAGAGCGATGAGACAGGCCAGAGAGCGCTCGGCAGCTCTGCTGCGCGCGTCGGGAAGGTGCTGCAGGCATATGTGCTCTGCCGCGGCCGGTCGTGGAGCCAGCAGCGACCCCCCAACACCCCCGCAAGGCGCCACCTGCACCCCGGGGTGCCCCATGCCCTGAGGCCGCTGCAGCGCTTCACCCAGCCCCTCACCTGAAATAATATCCTCGATGGCACCGTCTTTTCCTTCGTAAATGAGGGGCTCCTTCACCATCTGCTTCTTCTTCAGCTCAGCGATCATGTCCATCTGCTGCCGCCTGGCTTTCTGGATGGGCGACTGCGGTGGGCGCAGAGCGGGGTGAACCGGCCTCTCCTCCCGCTGCGCCTCTGCCTCCTTTTTTTTCCGGCAAGATCCCTCCCTCCCCCTCTCACCAAAGCTCAAAGAACCATTTGGCCTTCCTCCCCCCCCCCCAAAACGCTGCCGTGCTGGGGGTGGAGCGTGGCTGCCCCACCAGCGCCGGGTGCGGCGGGAGCCGGGCTGGAAGCACCGCGCGCCGGGTACCTTTGCGTCCAACTGGTCCTCGCCGCCGGCGGGGCTCAATTCTGCCTCTTTGGCCGCGGCCTCCTGTTTCTTCCACAGCTCGATGTCCTGCTCTGCTTTCTGGGGAGAGGAGCGGGGACGGCGTGCTGAGCGGGGGACCTGCCACCGTGGCACCTGCCACTGTGGCACGTGGACTCCCCCTCCCCACCCCCCCATGCGTCTCGGGCAGCCCCTGGCTCGCCCTGGCTTGGCCTCTGCCGCTGCTGTGACAGCTACAGCCGCCTCGCCAGGCGGCAGCAAGTGCCACGATGAGCCCCCCAAGCCTCGAGCGGGCTTTTACTGGGGGGGGGGAGACCCTCCCCGAGTCCCCCAYAAAGTCCAGATCAGATCCTACCTTGTAGGCTTTGATGAAGCGCACGAACATGGGGAAGAACGTGGTCGGCGGGCTGGTCTTGGGGTTCTCCCCGAAGTACTCCACGGCCGACTCGTACGCCTCCTGCGGGCAGAGCCACACGGGTCCGGACGGCCAGGCAGCAGCACCCCATAACCCATCGCCTCRCCCGTCCCGGCCTCCCCCGCGGCTCCCAGCCGGCTCCCTCGTCACCCTGCCCCGCACACCCACCTTGGCAGTCTTGCTGTCRGCCTGCAGCTTCTCCATCACCTCCGAGTTGGCCTTGAGGAAGTCCTTGAGCACGAGGCTGTCGTCCTGCCGCATGAACTCCTTGCGGGTCAGCTCCATGCCCTGCTGCAGGCTCCGCATGTCCTGCAGCACGCTGTCCAGGGACACTGCGGGGAGGGCGAGGAGCGGCCGGTGTCAGGACAGAGCCACCGCGGCCAGGGCTGCAGCCCGCCACGGCCCCCGAACCTGCACATGCTACCTGTGCCCGCCTTGTCCAGGAAATGCAGCTCGGTGTGGAAGCCGGTCAGCTCCGGGTACTTCTCCATGATCACCCGCACCAAGTAATGCAGCAACGTTTGCTTCCGGTCTGTTGACTTCATCTCCAGCAGCTRGGAGCGAGTGGCATCAGGCTGGGGCTGCCCTCATCTCTCCTCCCGCCTCTCCAGTTCCCCCTGCCCCACGCCCCAGGCAGGCCCCAGCATCCCTCTGTCCCCATGGATGGTCCTCCATCCCACTGCCACCACACCTGGTCCCTGCATCCCTCCATCCCTATGGCTGGTCCTCAGGTCCCTCCATCCCATCAGCTGGTCCCCATGTTCCTCCATCCCCAAAACTGGTCCCTGCATCTGTCTGTCGTCATAGCTCATCTCTGAGTCCCTCCATCCCTGTAGATGGTCCCTATGTCCCTCTGTCACCATAGCTGGTCCCCACGTCCTTCCATCCTCATGTCTCCTCCCTGTGTCCCTCCATCCCTTTAGCAACTCCCTGTGTCCCTCCATCCCCACAGCTGGTCCCCATGTCCTTTTGTCCCCATGGCTGGTCCCTGCATCCCCACAGCTGGTCCCCAGGCAGTGACAGTATATCTGTGCACCACCTCACCCCTCAGCACAGCAGGACCCACAGGGGAGCCCCATCAGCAGTCCCCGACTGAACTCACYGCGTCAAGGCTCTGCAGCCGGAAGCCGTAGGCCGCCCCGCGCTTGCTGCTGTTCATGTAGTTCCCAAAGGCCAGGACGATCTGCAGAGACGCACGGGCTCGGGCAGCGCCAGAACCTGCCAGGAGGCCGAGCCCACCAGCGAGGGGGTGTCCCAGCCCTGGCACCGACTGGGGAGGGAGCTGCTCCCAGTGGAATGGAGGGGGCCACCCAGGGGTGCAGAGTCCATGGGACAGGGCAGACCAGCATCGCCTCCACCCTGGCAGCACCCAGCACGCCCAGATGGCCCTTGTCAGAGTTGCCGCCCTGCACCCCTCACCTCAAGGATGTTGCGCAGCTTGGTGGAGGACTTGAGGGACATGGAGGCGGCGATGATGGCGTTGAGTTGCTGTGGGCGGCAGGAGAAGCACATGAGGCTCTGCACGACACCTTCTCGGCCCGCCATGACCAGCCCCATGAGCCCCCACGCTGCCCAGGGGCTCTCCTGAATGCGGGGTCCACGCAGCTGCCTTCCCTACCACGGCCCCACGCCACCCAGCRCCCGCGCGCCTGGCCCTACCGGCATGAGCAGCTGGGCCGTGTCGCCAAAGTTGCCCAAGAAGATCATGACGTTCATGCGCTCAGCCAGGCGCGGGATCTTGCTGAACCTGATCATGAATTGGTCCTCGTCCGAGAGCTCCTCTGCTGGCTGCTGGTCCCGCTCGTACTTGGAGATGAGTGTCCGCTCATACTCAGTGGGCAGGAAGCGCAGCAGCAGCTCCAAGAAGTCAAGGCTCAGGGCTTGCTGGTCATACCTGGCAGGGGACAGTGGGTGGTGAGACACCCTCTTTGCCCCCCGCCACCTCCCTCCAGGCTCTGCTGTCACCCAATGTAGAGCTCCACAGCACCCCAGGGCCATCAGCACTCAGCCCTCCCTTGTTTAGGGACTGGATGGTGGTTTAGGGTTTACAGCCCCATCTGACCCCATTCCACCTTCCATCCCTGCACTCGGCCCGGCCTCGCCTGCAAGGGGACACTCACGTCTCGATGGCTGTGCAGATGTCCTGGATGCTGCGGCCACCCTTGCGGAGGGTGATGGCCAGGTTCTTGGCCCGGTTAGACTCAATGAGGGTCACCTTGCTTGGGGCCTTCTGCGTGGCCTTGGCTTTGAGGGCACTGAGGTCCAGGCCRGGGCCCTGGGCCTTGGTCTTGAACTGCTCCTCAAAGTCACTCATGTCCAGCTCCTGTGGGGAGACAGGGCTGAGGGCACAGCGTGGAGAGGCCGCAGGAGCAGGGATGGAGGGAGCACAGGACGGATGCAACAAGGATGGGGTGAGGGGATGAGGCAGGGCAAGGGGACAAGGACAGGGTGAGGAGAGGAGGAAGGGGCCAGGGGACAACGATGGGGCAAGAAGACATGGACAGGATGAGGGGACGAAGACAGAGCAAGAGATCAAAACAGAGCAAGGGAATGAGGATGGGGCGAGGAGATAAGGGTAGGACTCCCCATCCAGCAGATCCCATGTTGTCCCTCTCCAGGACACCAAAGAGCTGCTCCAAGGCTCCTCTAAGGCTGAAGCCGTGCAAACCAGCGACACCACAGATGGGTGCAACGTGGGCACGGTTGAGACGTGGGCATGGGTGYGAGGTGGCAGCCTCACCTGCAGCACCTTCTCGTCATTGAGCTCGGTGAAGACGGTGCCATCGATCTGGCTGGGTTTCAGCGCCACCCAGTTGAAGACGGGCATGCGAAACTTGGTCTGGATCGGTTTCTTCACCTTCACTGTGGGGCGAGATGGGGGCAGCGTCACGGTAGGTGTGGAGGGGGGACACCCACCCACCCTCCTCCGCAGTGG
>NW_028186548.1:196498-199191 GCF_003343005.1 Rhea americana
GGCGGGCAGCGGGGGCGCGGGGGGCACCGAGGGGGCCAGGGGACCGGCCTCAGGCAGCGGCGGCGGCGGTGGCGGCGGCGGCGGGGTGGCGGACAGCGCTGGCGGGGGACACAGCGGCGGAGCCGGAGCATCTGCAGCAGAAAGGAAAGGGGGGTGAGCCGCTGCCGGCCAGGACCCCGCCGCCCCCTCCCAGCCCTGCTCCGCGTCCCCAGACACATCCCCGCGGTTTCCCTGGCGGTGCCAAAGACCTCCGCTCCAGAGCCAGGGGGCCAGGCTCCCCACGGGCGAAAGGGGTCCCCGCCGGAGACGGTCCGTCCCTCCCGTCGCCCGCGCTACCTGCGTCGCCGCCGCCGCCGCTGCCTCCGGTCCCCGCGGGGGCCGCAGCGGTTTCTATGACGACGGGGACGATTTCGATGGCGACGTCGCCGTCGGGCCCCCGCAGGATGTGCACCAAGCCCTTCTCCTCCAGCTCGGCCAGCCGGCGCTCCAGGGCCAGGCGGTACGAGTCGTGGGGCCGCGGCGGGCTGGGCGGCCGCGGCGGGCTCAGCTGCTCCTGCGCGGTGACAGAGCCCGGCGCGTCACCCCTCCCGCCCCCGGCCCGGCCGGCGCAGGGTYCTCCCCTGCGGCGAACCCTTCGGGGCACCCGAAGGTGCCGAGCGGCAGGCACCCGCAGCGCGGGGCTCACCCGCAGCGCCTCCAGCTCCCGGCGCGCCTGGCTCAGCTGCTTCTCCAGCTCCGCTATCTTGGCCATGGAGTCGTTCTCCGCATCCTGCAGCTTCTCCGTCAGCTGCGGGAGGACAAGGCGCCCGTTGCTCTCCACTCCCCCACCCCACCCCAGAGGGAGCGACGGAGCCAGCCCTGCCTCCCGCCCCGCGCGGGGCTTGCGTCAGCGCTGCCGGAGCCCCCGCGCGCAGCCGGTGCGCGGCAGCCCCCTGCCCACGCGCCGCCCCCGGCCGCACCTGGACGATGTGCTCCTGCAGCTCTTCCATGTGCTCCAGCACGGCGTTCTTGGTCTCCGTGTCCTCCAGCATGGCACCCACGTCGAAGACGTTGTCCAGGTAGGCCTGGATCTGCACCTGCAGCTTGTCGCTCTCCGTGAGACGCAGCTTCTGCGGCGAGAGAGCCGGCAGYGTTGTCACGGCCCCGGCCACGGACCAGCCGGGGCCGGCGGGGGGCTCGGCACAACCTCACCCACCTCCAGGTACTCGTCCAGCCCCAGGTGGGTGAACTCGTACTGCAGGAACACGCGGAAGTTCATGTTCTCCACCGAGTGCACCACGATGTTGATGAACTGCATGCAGGCGACCTGCGGGCCGGGCGGAAGGACGGTTGGCACGGGTGGCTCGACAGCTCCCGGCGCCCCGGCCRGCCCGCCCCAGGCCTCACCATGAAGTCGATGTTGCTGTCTTCATTTCGGAAATACTCCATCAGCTTCTCGAAGCGGTTCTTCTCGCCGCAGACCTGGGGTGGGAGGAGAGGACTCAGCCCTGGCACCGAGGGCGCGGATGTCTCCACCTGTCCTAGTGTCGGAGGCGACGGTGCTGGACTGAAACCCCCTTGGAGGAGCTTGGCACATGGGTGTCATCCAGGAATTCGGAGAAGAGGTTCTGGGATGGGCTGTGCCCAGCACACCAGGACAGCATGAGGCACACGGGTCCGAGCTCGGCCGCATCGGGGCGTACGGGGTGCAAGGGAGCACCGAGAGATGTTGAGACGGCCGTGCCGTGAGCCGAAAGCAGACCTTCCCGCATGGCCCGTGCCCGGCTCCCCGCTGCCAGCCCCGGGGATTTGCTCTGGCACCCGGGCATCAAGCCTGATGCCTGGCACAGGCCAGAGTGGAGGGTCCAGGGTGGGTAGGGGTAAAACGGGTGTTTTCAGGACTCAGGGTGCTCGAGGAGGACGGTGAGCAAGGCTCTATGGCACATAGGGAAACAGAGGCACAAGCCCAGCTGGAGCCTGGGACTCAGCTTCTCACTGAGCATCCTCCTGGGATGTCCTGCGGAGACTTCCGGCCACCATGGATGGGCGACTCACCTCCTTGAAGTTGTCGAAGGCGGCGAGGATGATGTCGTGGCCGCCTCGAACCAGGCACACAGCGGCCAGCAGCTCCAGGACGAGCGCCTTGGTCCTGCGGGGACACTCACGGGGCGTGAGCGGGGCCYGGGCGGCGGGCGGGCAGGCGAGTGGCCGCGGGGCCGGCGTTGCGGGGGGTCCTACCTCGGGTTCTTGTTGTTGAGGCTCAACGTGATCTCGTTGACACAGGCCGGGTGGTTCATCACGAGGCTGAAGCCAGACTGGGGTGAAAAAAAAAAGCGTTAACGGGGGTCTTGCATCTTCTCAGCCCCAGCCAGGCAATGCTCGGGGACCCCAGCCCCACGGAGCACCCGGGTGTCACCACTGCTGGCACGTCCCCTGTCAACGCTCGTCCCATGGGAGCGTGGGGGATGGTGCCGAGCCCATGGCGGGGGGGGGCACCCCAGCGCCGTGGCGAGGTGCCAGGCCGGGGTGGGGGGGCCCTGGGGGAGCCCAGGCAGAGAGGGCCGCGAGGAGGGTCCCACCTGGTAGTTCATGATGGCGCGGAGGCACATGATGCAGACGTGCACGTCGTCCTTCTGGCTGACGATGCGCGAGTTCCTCAGCGCCTTCCTGCTGTGCGCGGGGTTGAGCCTGGGCGGGCGAGAGGGCGACTGAGC
>NW_028186548.1:200381-201613 GCF_003343005.1 Rhea americana
CAGCGAGCGGGTGCCGGCGGCGAGCAGGGAAGGCGCCGGGCCGCGCGCCCTACCTGACGGTGAGGTGCCGCGCTTTGGAGGAGCCCTGCGTCGGGGACGACGAGTTGCTTTTGCTCAGGTCTTCCACCGAACGCTCCAGGGATTTGCCCTTGTCCGAACCGGGGCTCCCGTTATCCGCGTTCTCCATGTCGTACCTGCAAGAGGGCCCCGGGGCAGTGAGGGGGGGAGGGACGGGGAACGTCGGGGACGGGCGCGCGGGGAGAGCAGCTCCTCGCCGGCGCCGCGCGGGCCGCGCCGGGCACTTACGCGACGGCGCACTGGGCGAAGGCCAGGTACTCGAGCAGCACGTCCAACCCCTTGTTCTCCTCGTTGAGGAACTCCTGGACCCAGCTGGCGAGCGGCGCCGACGGGGAGACGCCGTGAGCCCCAGGGTGCCCCCCGCGGCCCTCCCGCCTCCTTCCGCCGCGGCTCCGGCACCGGGGGTCAAACCGAAACGGGGGCCGGGCACCAGGCCGGCGTCCCCGTCCTTACCCGATATAGTTGGTGCGCAAGGAGATCTCCAGCTCCCGGAGCACCTGCGTCGACTCCTGCGCTCGCCTCTTGAACTGGGGTGGGAGGGGTGGGGAGAGCCGTCGGCGCCGGGCCCCCGCGGCGGCGAGGGGCGCGCGGCGGCGGCGGCGGCACCTCACCTTCCTGCTCACGCCGCCCGTGTCCACGTAGCTCTTCAGCTTCTGGATGTAGGCGGCCGGCGGGTTCTTCACCTGGAACCGCTCCTGCCGAGGGCGGCGGGAAGGGTTGGGGCGTCCGCAAGCATTTCGTCGGGTTTACGGAGCCGTGCCGTCTCGGAAAGGGGAATCCCGGCGCCGTGCCGCGGCGCTYGGGGCCTCACCTGGTCGCAGACGAGCTCCCATTTCTTCTCGTTGTCRTACTGGTTGAGCAGCTTCATCTTATCCGGGGGCAGGTTCATGGAGCTCTGCGGGGAGACGGGCGTCGGGGCCGGGCACCGGCGCGACCGCGGGCCGGCYGCTCGGAGGCTCCCGAGCCTCGGCCCGCCCGGCCCTGCCGAAGGCTCCGCGGAGGCGGCCGGAGCGTCGGCGACCGCACCGAAACCCGTGTTCACCTCCGGCGACGCCCGCGAGCCGTGTTCGCATCCGCGCGCGCCGGCAGGATGTGGCACCGGGCGGGTCGAAACCCGGCGGCGGTTGCTTTTCCTCCCGGCGCGGGCGGCACGG
>NW_028186548.1:201878-204747 GCF_003343005.1 Rhea americana
GAAACTGCTTCCCGCCGGCGAGGCGGCGGCGCGGGATTTCGGAGCGGCGGCGGGACCCGAGCGGAGGGTCCTCCCGGAGCCGGGGCAGAGGGAGCGCCCCGGCGGACAGAGACCAAGAGCCCGCTCCTCCTCCTCCTCGGGACGCCGAGCCCTCGCCGACGGAGGCTCCGGATGCCCCGGCGGAGGCCGCTCGCCCGCCCGCCCGCCGCCGCCGCCGCCAGGCCAAGGAGCTGCTACGGGACGGGCGGCCGTGGCCTCCGCTCGCCGCTCCCGGCTCTATTTCAGGAACGAGCAGAAGCTGCGTTTCTCCTGCTGCCACGTGGGCACCGATCCAGGCATCGTTTTTGCAGGGGTTTGAGGTTTTTTTTTTTCCTTCGCCAGGTGAGTTTTCCACCGGATCAGCTCCCTGGCCCGGCTCCTTGCAGACGAGGATCCTTCAGCAGCAACAAATTTGGAGGCGTCCCAGCTTTTGATCCCTGCCCTACGGAGCGCTCGCTCTTCCGAAGCGAGAGCGGCATCTTCCGGAGGAGCTTTTCCACCGGGCTCCCCGGAGGTCCAGAGGCAGTGCTCAGGTCTCTGCCTTTTCAGACGGAGCCGGTCTCTCTTCCGGATCCCTGGATAAGCCGTAGCAAAGACCTTGGTGGCCCGTGGCCCTGCGGAGCAGAGGAGCCACCCGCCGGCATCTAGGAGCAAACCCTCGGGCAAGAGCAATCCCGCTCTTTGCCCCCATCCTAGCACAACCCCGGATCCGCAGGGATGCCCTGAGCAGCCGGAGATTCCCAAATCCACAGGCCTCACTGGATTGGCGCGCAGGGACCCAACCGGCACAGGCAGGACGGCACCCACTCGGTACCCTATCCGGAATAAAATGACGATGCCGGGACATCCCGGATCCCCCCCCCCGGGGCAGGTTGATTTGGGAATTCAAGGCCACTCTCATGCCAGAGCAGCTAATTTGTTCCGGGAGGCCGAGGAGAGCGATCCCGGGCGTTCCTGCCCCATTTCCCCCCCCAAACAGCGCTCTCAGTCCGGATAACGCAGGCAGAAGCAGGCTTGCGCCGGCACCGGCACGGGCAGCGCTGCCCCCAACTTCCCGTTGGCGATCCCGCCGCGAGAGAGGAGGAAGGGAGCCTGCGAAAGGAGGAAGAGAGATTGGGACATCCAGTTGCACAAGGCGCGCAGTCGCCGTGCCGCCGAAAGCGGGGCGCTGGCTTCTTCGCTCCCTCGCAGGCCTTTCCCTCGGGATCGGGACGGTTTGCAGCCCCGGGAGGCTTCGCGCCACCGCTTTGCCCGTCTCCATCAGGTCTCTGGTTAGGATTTGGAAGCTCTCGGAGCGCTCGCAGGCCCCGTCACGTCGGCGGAAAGCGACACTTCCTGGGGCCTCGCTGCGGCAGGCGAAGCGCCCCGGAGTCCCCAGCTGCCGGTTGCCTCCCGCAGCCGCCGCGTGCGTCACCCCGGAGCCATTACAGGCGCAGCCACAAGCTCAGCCTGGGGCCGCGCACGGGGCCGGCAAAATCACGGGGGCGAACCCCCCGCCCCCCCACCGCGGCCTCGTCCCGGCGCTCTCCGAAGCTCCCCGCGTGGCGGGTCCCTTTGCAGCGGCCCCCACGGCGTCTCGCGGGGCGAAAGCAGACGCTCTCCACGGGCAGCGCAGCGACGGTCTGCGGCCGCCGGCAAAGCAGACGCCGCGGCCGCGATGCCCGTGCCCGGTAATCCTTCTCGAACCGCTGCGAGACGGAAAAGCTTGCCAACAAGCTGCACGGGGGTCAGGCGGGCAGGGGCCGGCTCAGGTCACGGCGCGAGCGCTGCTTCGCGCCGGCGCCCCTGGACCTCGGCGTGTAACGGGCACCGCAGGAGCCCAGGGCCCCGGCTGCAGGAGAGCGGCTTCTGGCCGGCTCGCAGAGGCAGCCTGCGGCTCGGGTTGTCGGGTAGGCTCTGGGCACCRCGCCGAGGGAGGGGAAGGGGATTCAAGCAGCGAGCATATCCCTGCCGCCGGTGAATTCCCAGCCGGCCTCTCGTGCCCGGCCCCACGCTGCCGAGCTTTACGGAGAGCACCAGCCACGCGACCGTGACCTTCAATGGCAGAGCCTTCCCGTCCCCCCGCTCCTGCCCAAAGCGCAGGGCTGATGCAGGAAGGGGATTTGTGCTGCTTTTGCTCCTCCGAGCTCCGAGAGGTTCAAAGCGCAAGGACAGAGCGCTGCACGCCCAGGAGGGCATGTGYGCGAGGACCGCGGCCAGCGGCTGGACAGCGAAGGTCACTGCCATCCAGCGCCTCTCAAGGACGGGGGGGAGCGGCCAGCTCAGCCCAGGCTCGCTAGTCGCCGGCACTTGGCTAATCTCCTTCAGCTCCTTCCTCCCRAGCGTTTCGGGGCTGCCTGTGAGGGCCTTCCCTGCCCGGCCCTCCCGGGGAGCACCCGCTCCCTCCCCCCCACCCCGCTCTTCCCCCGGCCGAGCCACGGAGGAGGTAGGATGCGAGAAGCTGCAGCTGCCTGGGATGCGCCGAAGGGGAACATCAGGCAGGCGGGCAGTAGGTGAACGAAGCCGTTTTTGACATTTGCAGCACCAGCTCGCTGCAGCACGGGAGGCTGGCAGCGCTCGCCGCCCGCCYGCCCGCCGCCGGGGCCTGCGGCAGGCTCCGAGCCCGGTCGGCAGCACCCCGCGCTTTCGGAGCCGGATGCCGGCTGCTTCGGGGGATGGAGGCTGGGGGGCGGGGGGGGAGGAGGCGGGAGCCCGAAGACCCTGGGGCTCAGGTGCACTTTTGTGAAGGTTACCCAAGGCAGCAAAGCACGCGGGGGCTCGGGGCATCCCCCAGGCGGGCTTGGGAGTCCCCATGAGTAACGGGGAGGAGGAGGAGGCACCAGCGCAGGAG